>NC_091989.1:196484576-196824413 GCF_044704955.1 Pristiophorus japonicus
CGCCCCCTCCTGCCATCCGCCCCTCCCTCGCCCCCTCCTGCCATCCGCCCCTCCCTCGCCCCCTCCTGCCATCCGCCCCTCCCTCGCCCCCTCCTGCCATCCGCCCCTCCCTCGCCCCCTCCTGCCATCCGCCCCTCCCTCGCCCCCTCCTGCCATCCGCCCCTCCCTCGCCCCCTCCTGCCATCCGCCCCTCCCTCGCCCCCTCCTGCCATCCGCCCCTCCCTCGCCCCCTCCTGCCATCCGCCCCTCCCTCGCCCCCTCCTGCCATCCGCCCCTCCCTCGCCCCCTCCTGCCATCCGCCCCTCCCTCGCCCCCTCCTGCCATCCGCCCCTCCCTCGCCCCCTCCTGCCATCCGCCCCTCCCTCGCCCCCTCCTGCCATCCGCCCCTCCCTCGCCCCCTCCTGCCATCCGCCCCTCCCTCGCCCCCTCCTGCCATCCGCCCCTCCCTCGCCCCCTCCTGCCATCCGCCCCTCCCTCGCCCCCTCCTGCCATCCGCCCCTCCCTCGCCCCCTCCTGCCATCCGCCCCTCCCTCGCCCCCTCCTGCCATCCGCCCCTCCCTCGCCCCCTCCTGCCATCCGCCCCTCCCTCGCCCCCTCCTGCCATCCGCCCCTCCCTCGCCCCCTCCTGCCATCCGCCCCTCCCTCGCCCCCTCCTGCCATCCGCCCCTCCCTCGCCCCCTCCTGCCATCCGCCCCTCCCTCGCCCCCTCCTGCCATCCGCCCCTCCCTCGCCCCCTCCTGCCATCCGCCCCTCCCTCGCCCCCTCCTGCCATCCGCCCCTCCCTCGCCCCCTCCTGCCATCCGCCCCTCCCTCGCCCCCTCCTGCCATCCGCCCCTCCCTCGCCCCCTCCTGCCATCCGCCCCTCCCTCGCCCCCTCCTGCCATCCGCCCCTCCCTCGCCCCCTCCTGCCATCCGCCCCTCCCTCGCCCCCTCCTGCCATCCGCCCCTCCCTCGCCCCCTCCTGCCATCCGCCCCTCCCTCGCCCCCTCCTGCCATCCGCCCCTCCCTCGCCCCCTCCTGCCATCCGCCCCTCCCTCGCCCCCTCCTGCCATCCGCCCCTCCCTCGCCCCCTCCTGCCATCCGCCCCTCCCTCGCCCCCTCCTGCCATCCGCCCCTCCCTCGCCCCCTCCTGCCATCCGCCCCTCCCTCGCCCCCTCCTGCCATCCGCCCTCCCTCGCCCCCTCCTGCCATCCGCCCCTCCCTCGCCCCCTCCTGCCATCCGCCCCTCCCTCGCCCCCTCCTGCCATCCGCCCCTCCCTCGCCCCCTCCTGCCATCCGCCCCTCCCTCGCCCCCTCCTGCCATCCGCCCCTCCCTCGCCCCCTCCTGCCATCCGCCCCTCCCTCGCCCCCTCCTGCCATCCGCCCCTCCCTCGCCCCCTCCTGCCATCCGCCCCTCCCTCGCCCCCTCCTGCCATCCGCCCCTCCCTCGCCCCCTCCTGCCATCCGCCCCTCCCTCGCCCCCTCCTGCCATCCGCCCCTCCCTCGCCCCCTCCTGCCATCCGCCCCTCCCTCGCCCCCTCCTGCCATCCGCCCCTCCCTCGCCCCCTCCTGCCATCCGCCCCTCCCTCGCCCCCTCCTGCCATCCGCCCCTCCCTCGCCCCCTCCTGCCATCCGCCCCTCCCTCGCCCCCTCCTGCCATCCGCCCCTCCCTCGCCCCCTCCTGCCATCCGCCCCTCCCTCGCCCCCTCCTGCCATCCGCCCCTCCCTCGCCCCCTCCTGCCATCCGCCCCTCCCTCGCCCCCTCCTGCCATCCGCCCCTCCCTCGCCCCCTCCTGCCATCCGCCCCTCCCTCGCCCCCTCCTGCCATCCGCCCCTCCCTCGCCCCCTCCTGCCATCCGCCCCTCCCTCGCCCCCTCCTGCCATCCGCCCCTCCCTCGCCCCCTCCTGCCATCCGCCCCTCCCTCGCCCCCTCCTGCCATCCGCCCCTCCCTCGCCCCCTCCTGCCATCCGCCCCTCCCTCGCCCCCTCCTGCCATCCGCCCCTCCCTCGCCCCCTCCTGCCATCCGCCCCTCCCTCGCCCCCTCCTGCCATCCGCCCCTCCCTCGCCCCCTCCTGCCATCCGCCCCTCCCTCGCCCCCTCCTGCCATCCGCCCCTCCCTCGCCCCCTCCTGCCATCCGCCCCTCCCTCGCCCCCTCCTGCCATCCGCCCCTCCCTCGCCCCCTCCTGCCATCCGCCCCTCCCTCGCCCCCTCCTGCCATCCGCCCCTCCCTCGCCCCCTCCTGCCATCCGCCCCCTCCCTCGCCCCCTCCTGCCATCCGCCCCTCCCTCGCCCCCTCCTGCCATCCGCCCCTCCCTCGCCCCCTCCTGCCATCCGCCCCTCCCTCGCCCCCTCCTGCCATCCGCCCCTCCCTCGCCCCCTCCTGCCCTCCCGCCCCTCCTGCCCCTCCTGCCTCCGCCCTCCCTCGCCCCCTCCTGCCTGCCCTCTCGCCCCCTCCTGCCCTCGCCCCCTCCTGCCCCTCCCTGCCATCCGCCCCTCCCTCGCCCCCTCCTGCCATTCCGCCCCTCCTGCCCCTCGCCCCCTCCTGCCCCTCGCCCCCTCCTGCCCCCCCCCCCTCGCCCCCTCCTGCCCCTCGCCCCCCTCCTGCCCCTCGCCCCCCTCCTGCCCCTCGCCCCCTCCTGCCCCTCGCCCCCCTCGCCCCCCTCCTGCCCCTCGCCCCCCTCCTGCCCCTCGCCCCCTCCTGCCCCTCGCCCCCCTCCTGCCCCTCGCCCCCCTCCTGCCCCTCGCCCCCCTCCTGCCCCTCGCCCCCCTCCTGCCCCTCGCCCCCCTCCTGCCCCTCGCCCCCCTCCTGCCCCTCGCCCCCCTCCTGCCCCTCGCCCCCCTCCTGCCCCTCGCCCCCCTCCTGCCCCTCGCCCCCCTCCTGCCCCTCGCCCCCCTCCTGCCCCTCGCCCCCCTCCTGCCCCTCGCCCCCCTCCTGCCCCTCGCCCCCCTCCTGCCCCTCGCCCCCCTCCTGCCCCTCGCCCCCCTCCTGCCCCTCGCCCCCCTCCTGCCCCTCGCCCCCCTCCTGCCCCTCGCCCCCCTCCTGCCCCTCGCCCCCCTCCTGCCCCTCGCCCCCCTCCTGCCCCTCGCCCCCCTCCTGCCCCTCGCCCCCCTCCTGCCCCTCGCCCCCCTCCTGCCCCTCGCCCCCCTCCTGCCCCTCGCCCCCCTCCTGCCCCTCGCCCCCCTCCTGCCCCTCGCCCCCCTCCTGCCCCTCGCCCCCCTCCTGCCCCTCGCCCCCCTCCTGCCCCTCGCCCCCCTCCTGCCCCTCGCCCCCCTCCTGCCCCTCGCCCCCCTCCTGCCCCTCGCCCCCCTCCTGCCCCTCGCCCCCCTCCTGCCCCTCGCCCCCCTCCTGCCCCTCGCCCCCCTCCTGCCCCTCGCCCCCCTCCTGCCCCTCGCCCCCCTCCTGCCCCTCGCCCCCCTCCTGCCCCTCGCCCCCCTCCTGCCCCTCGCCCCCCTCCTGCCCCTCGCCCCCTCCTGCCCCTCGCCCCCCTCCTGCCCCTCGCCCCCTCCTGCCCCTCGCCCCCCTCCTGCCCCTCGCCCCCCTCCTGCCCCTCGCCCCCCTCCTGCCCCTCGCCCCCCTCCTGCCCCTCGCCCCCCTCCTGCCCCTCGCCCCCCTCCTGCCCCTCGCCCCCCTCCTGCCCCTCGCCCCCCTCCTGCCCCTCGCCCCCCTCCTGCCCTCGCCCCCCTCCTGCCCGCCCCCCTCCTGCCCCTCGCCCCCCTCCTGCCCCTCGCCCCCCTCCTGCCCCTCGCCCCCCTCCTGCCCCTCGCCCCCCTCCTGCCCCTCGCCCCCCTCCTGCCCCTCGCCCCCCTCCTGCCCCTCGCCCCCCTCCTGCCCCTCGCCCCCCTCCTGCCCCTCGCCCCCCTCCTGCCCCTCGCCCCCCTCCTGCCCCTCGCCCCCCTCCTGCCCCTCGCCCCCCTCCTGCCCCTCGCCCCCCTCCTGCCCCTCGCCCCCCTCCTGCCCCTCGCCCCCCTCCTGCCCCTCGCCCCCCTCCTGCCCCTCGCCCCCCTCCTGCCCCTCGCCCCCCTCCTGCCCCTCGCCCCCCTCCTGCCCCTCGCCCCCCTCCTGCCCCTCGCCCCCCTCCTGCCCCTCGCCCCCCTCCTGCCCCTCGCCCCCCTCCTGCCCCTCGCCCCCCTCCTGCCCCTCGCCCCCCTCCTGCCCCTCGCCCCCCTCCTGCCCCTCGCCCCCCTCCTGCCCCTCGCCCCCCTCCTGCCCCTCGCCCCCCTCCTGCCCCTCGCCCCCCTCCTGCCCCTCGCCCCCCTCCTGCCCCTCGCCCCCCTCCTGCCCCTCGCCCCCCTCCTGCCCCTCGCCCCCCTCCTGCCCCTCGCCCCCCTCCTGCCCCTCGCCCCCCTCCTGCCCCTCGCCCCCCTCCTGCCCCTCGCCCCCCTCCTGCCCCTCGCCCCCCTCCTGCCCCTCGCCCCCCTCCTGCCCCTCGCCCCCCTCCTGCCCCTCGCCCCCCTCCTGCCCCTCGCCCCCCTCCTGCCCCTCGCCCCCCTCCTGCCCCTCGCCCCCCTCCTGCCCCTCGCCCCCCTCCTGCCCCTCGCCCCCCTCCTGCCCCTCGCCCCCCTCCTGCCCCTCGCCCCCCTCCTGCCCCTCGCCCCCCTCCTGCCCCTCGCCCCCCTCCTGCCCCTCGCCCCCCTCCTGCCCCTCGCCCCCCTCCTGCCCCTCGCCCCCCTCCTGCCCCTCGCCCCCCTCCTGCCCCTCGCCCCCCTCCTGCCCCTCGCCCCCCTCCTGCCCCTCGCCCCCCTCCTGCCCCTCGCCCCCCTCCTGCCCCTCGCCCCCCTCCTGCCCCTCGCCCCCCTCCTGCCCCTCGCCCCCCTCCTGCCCCTCGCCCCCCTCCTGCCCCTCGCCCCCCTCCTGCCCCTCGCCCCCCTCCTGCCCCTCGCCCCCCTCCTGCCCCTCGCCCCCCTCCTGCCCCTCGCCCCCCTCCTGCCCCTCGCCCCCCTCCTGCCCCTCGCCCCCCTCCTGCCCCTCGCCCCCCTCCTGCCCCTCGCCCCCCTCCTGCCCCTCGCCCCCCTCCTGCCCCTCGCCCCCCTCCTGCCCCTCGCCCCCCTCCTGCCCCTCGCCCCCCTCCTGCCCCTCGCCCCCCTCCTGCCCCTCGCCCCCCTCCTGCCCCTCGCCCCCCTCCTGCCCCTCGCCCCCCTCCTGCCCCTCGCCCCCCTCCTGCCCCTCGCCCCCCTCCTGCCCCTCGCCCCCCCTCCTGCCCCTCGCCCCCCTCCTGCCCCTCGCCCCCCTCCTGCCCCTCGCCCCCCTCCTGCCCCTCGCCCCCCTCCTGCCCCTCGCCCCCCTCCTGCCCCTCGCCCCCCTCCTGCCCCTCGCCCCCCTCCTGCCCCTCGCCCCCCTCCTGCCCCTCGCCCCCCTCCTGCCCCTCGCCCCCCTCCTGCCCCTCGCCCCCCTCCTGCCCCTCGCCCCCCTCCTGCCCCTCGCCCCCCTCCTGCCCCTCGCCCCCCTCCTGCCCCTCGCCCCCCTCCTGCCCCTCGCCCCCCTCCTGCCCCTCGCCCCCCTCCTGCCCCTCGCCCCCCTCCTGCCCCTCGCCCCCCTCCTGCCCCTCGCCCCCCTCCTGCCCCTCGCCCCCTCCTGCCCCTCGCCCCCCTCCTGCCCCTCGCCCCCCTCCTGCCCCTCGCCCCCCTCCTGCCCCTCGCCCCCCTCCTGCCCCTCGCCCCCCTCCTGCCCCTCGCCCCCCTCCTGCCCCTCGCCCCCCTCCTGCCCCTCGCCCCCCTCCTGCCCCTCGCCCCCCTCCTGCCCCTCGCCCCCCTCCTGCCCCTCGCCCCCCTCCTGCCCCTCGCCCCCCTCCTGCCCCTCGCCCCCCTCCTGCCCCTCGCCCCCCTCCTGCCCCTCGCCCCCCTCCTGCCCCTCGCCCCCCTCCTGCCCCTCGCCCCCCTCCTGCCCCTCGCCCCCCCTCCTGCCCCTCGCCCCCCTCCTGCCCCTCGCCCCCCTCCTGCCCCTCGCCCCCCTCCTGCCCCTCGCCCCCCTCCTGCCCCTCGCCCCCCTCCTGCCCCTCGCCCCCCTCCTGCCCCTCGCCCCCCTCCTGCCCCTCGCCCCCCTCCTGCCCCTCGCCCCCCTCCTGCCCCTCGCCCCCCTCCTGCCCCTCGCCCCCCTCCTGCCCCTCGCCCCCCTCCTGCCCCTCGCCCCCCTCCTGCCCCTCGCCCCCCTCCTGCCCCTCGCCCCCCTCCTGCCCCTCGCCCCCCTCCTGCCCCTCGCCCCCTCCTGCCCCTCGCCCCCCTCCTGCCCCTCGCCCCCCTCCTGCCCCTCGCCCCCCTCCTGCCCCTCGCCCCCCTCCTGCCCCTCGCCCCCCTCCTGCCCCTCGCCCCCCTCCTGCCCCTCGCCCCCCTCCTGCCCCTCGCCCCCCTCCTGCCCCTCGCCCCCCTCCTGCCCCTCGCCCCCCTCCTGCCCCTCGCCCCCCTCCTGCCCCTCGCCCCCCTCCTGCCCCTCGCCCCCCTCCTGCCCCTCGCCCCCCTCCTGCCCCTCGCCCCCCTCCTGCCCCTCGCCCCCCTCCTGCCCCTCGCCCCCCTCCTGCCCCTCGCCCCCCTCCTGCCCCTCGCCCCCCTCCTGCCCCTCGCCCCCCTCCTGCCCCTCGCCCCCCTCCTGCCCCTCGCCCCCCTCCTGCCCCTCGCCCCCCTCCTGCCCCTCGCCCCCCTCCTGCCCCTCGCCCCCCTCCTGCCCCTCGCCCCCCTCCTGCCCCTCGCCCCCCTCCTGCCCCTCGCCCCCCTCCTGCCCCTCGCCCCCCTCCTGCCCCTCGCCCCCCTCCTGCCCCTCGCCCCCCTCCTGCCCCTCGCCCCCCTCCTGCCCCTCGCCCCCCTCCTGCCCCTCGCCCCCCTCCTGCCCCTCGCCCCCCTCCTGCCCCTCGCCCCCCTCCTGCCCCTCGCCCCCCTCCTGCCCCTCGCCCCCCTCCTGCCCCTCGCCCCCCCCCTCCTTCCCCTCGCCCCCCCCTCCTTCCCCTCGCCCCCCCTCCTTCCCCTCGCCCCCCCTCCTTCCCCTCGCCCCCCCCTCCTTCCCCTCGCCCCCCCCTCCTTCCCCTCGCCCCCCCCTCCTTCCCCTCGCCCCCCCCTCCTTCCCCTCGCCCCCCCCTCCTTCCCCTCGCCCCCCCCTCCTTCCCCTCGCCCCCCCCTCCTTCCCCTCGCCCCCCCTCCTTCCCCTCGCCCCCCCCTCCTTCCCCTCGCCCCCCCCCTCCTTCCCCTCGCCCCCCCCTCCTTCCCCTCGCCCCCCCCTCCTTCCCCTCGCCCCCCCCTCCTGCCATCCGCCCCTCCCTCGCGCCCCCTCCTGCCCCTCGCGCCCCCTCCTGCCCCTCGCGCCCCCTCCTGCCCCTCGCCCCTCCCTCGCCCCCTCCTGCCATCCGCCCCTCCCTCGCTCCCTCATACCCCTCCTTCGCCCCCTCCTGCCCCTCGCCCCCTCCTGCCCCTCGCCCCCTCCTGCCCCTCGCCCCCTCCTGCCCCTCGCCCCCTCCTGCCCCTCGCCCCCTCCTGCCCCTCGCCCCCTCCTGCCCCTCGCCCCCGCCTGCCCCTCGCCCCTCCCTCGTCCCCTCCTGCCCCTCGCCCCCTCCTGCCCCTCCCTCGCCCCCTCCTGCCCCTCCCTCGCCCCCTCCTACCATCCGCCCCTCCCTTGCCCCCTCCTGCCCCTCGCCCCCTCCAGCCCCCTGCCTCTCCTGCCCCTCGCCCCTCCCTCGCCCCCTCCTGCCCCTCGCCCCCTCCTGCCATCCGCCCCTCTCTCGCCCCCTCCTGCCATCCGCCCCTCCTGCCCCTCCCTCGCCCCCTCCTGCCCCTCCCTCGCCCCCTCCTGCCCCTCTCTCGCCCCCTCCTGCCCCTCCCTCGCCCCCTCCTGCCCCTCCCTCGGCCCCTCCTGCCCCTCCCTCGGCCCCTCCTGCCCCTCCCTCGGCCCCTCCTGCCCCTCCCTCGCCCCCTCCTGCCCCTCCCTCGCCCCCTCCTGCCCCTCCCTCGCCCCCTCCTGCGCCTCCCTCGCCCCCTCCTGCCCCTCCCTCGCCCCCTCCTGCCCCTCCCTCGGCCCCTCCTGCCCCTCCCTCGCCCCCTCCTGCCCCTCCCTCGCCTCCTCCTGCCCCTCCCTCGCCCCCTCCTGCCCCTCCCTCGCCCCCTCCTGCCCCTCCCTCGCCCCCTCCTGCCCCTCCCTCGCCCCCTCCTGCCCCTCCCTCGCCCCCTCCAGCCCCCTGCCTCTCCTGCCCCTCGCCCCTCCCTCGCCCCCTCCTGCCCCTCGCCCCCTCCTGCCATCCGCCCCTCCCTCGCCCCCTCCTGCCATCCGCCCCTCCCTCGCCCCCTCCTGCCATCCGCCCCTCCCTCGCCCCCTCCTGCCCCTCCCTCGCCCCCTCCTGCCCCTCCCTCGCCCCCTCCTGCCCCTCCCTCGCCCCCTCCTGCCCCTCCCTCGCCCCCTCCTGCCCCTCCCTCGCCCCCTCCTGCCCCTCCCTCGCCCCCTCCTGCCCCTCCCTCGCCCCCTCCTGCCCCTCCCTCGCCCCCTCCTGCCCCTCCCTCGCCCCCTCCTGCCCCTCCCTCGCCCCCTCCTGCCCCTCCCTCGCCCCCTCCTTCCCCTCCCTCGCCCCCTCCTTCCCCTCCCTCGCCCCCTCCTTCCCCTCCCTCGCCCCCTCCTTCCCCTCCCTCGCCCCCTCCTTCCCCTCCCTCGCCCCCTCCTTCCCCTCCCTCGCCCCCTCCTTCCCCTCCCTCGCCCCCTCCTTCCCCTCCCTCGCCCCCTCCTGCCCCTCCCTCGCCCCCTCCTGCCCCTCCCTCGCCCCCTCCTGCCCCTCCCTCGCCCCCTCCTGCCCCTCCCTCGCCCCCTCCTGCCCCTCCCTCGCCCCCTCCTGCCCCTCCCTCGCCCCCTCCTGCCCCTCCCTCGCCCCCTCCTGCCCCTCCCTCGCCCCCTCCTGCCCCTCCCTCGCCCCCTCCTGCCCCTCCCTCGCCCCCTCCTGCCCCTCCCTCGCCCCCTCCTGCCCCTCCCTCGCCCCCTCCTGCCCCTCCCTCGCCCCCTCCTGCCCCTCCCTCGCCCCCTCCTGCCCCTCCCTCGCCCCCTCCTGCCCCTCCCTCGCCCCCTCCTGCCCCTCCCTCGCCCCCTCCTGCCCCTCCCTCGCCCCCTCCTGCCCCTCCCTCGCCCCCTCCTGCCCCTCCCTCGCCCCCTCCTGCCCCTCCCTCGCCCCCTCCTGCCCCTCCCTCGCCCCCTCCTGCCCCTCCCTCGCCCCCTCCTGCCCCTCCCTCTCCCCCCTCCTGCCCCTCCCTCGCTCCCCTCCTGCCCCTCGTGACCCTCCCGCCCCCTCCCCCCTGGCCACCCCCTCCCCCCTGGCCACCCCCTCCCCCCTGGCCACCCCCTCCCCCCCTGGCCACCCCGTCCCCCCCTGGCCTCCCCCTCCCCCCCTGGCCTCCCCCTTCCCCCCCTGGCCTCCCCCTCCCCCCCTGGCCTCCCCCCTCCCCCCCTGGCCTCCCCCCTCCCCCCCTGGCCTCCCCCCTCCCCCCCTGGCCTCCCCCCTCCCCCCCTGGCCTCCCCCCTCCCCCCCTGGCCTCCCCCCTCCCCCCCTGGCCTCCCCCCTCCCCCCCTGGCCTCCCCCCTCCCCCCCTGGCCTCCCCCCTCCCCCCCTGGCCTCCCCCCTCCCCCCCTGGCCTCCCCCCTCCCCCCCTGGCCTCCCCCTCCCCCCCTGGCCTCCCCCCTCCCCCCCTGGCCTCCCCCCTCCCCCCCTGGCCTCCCCCCTCCCCCCCTGGCCTCCCCCCTCCCCCCCTGGCCTCCCCCCTCCCCCCTGTCTTCTCCCTCGCCCCATCTCCCTCGCCCCATCTCCCTCGCCCTCACCCCGCTATCTCCCTCCCTCAGTGACCCCCAAGGATCAGCACCTGTCCTGTGTTGCCAATAACCCCTGCCCTTGCTCCCTCGGATCAATGCATGGCAGCCTAGTATTCTCGCCCCTGGACTGCAACTTTCACATTACCCTTGGTGACTCGGACCTCGGATCAATTTGGACTTGCTTCGCTCACACTGCAGCCCAACGAGAACAGTTTGAAGGTGTTGGATAGGACCTATTGGCAGGTGCTGTAAATTATGTGAGTACTAGGGGGAGCTGTCTCCCTGCTCAGGAAGATAGTGAGGAATTTCCACTCTGTCGCAGTTCGGATATCCAGCAGGGGGCAGCATCCTGCTATCTCCTGTTGGGCTGATCTGACCGGCTGTAACCAAGACAGCTTCTCAAAATTGGGAACGCAGAAAGATTGGGAGAAATTTTACTGGTACCAACAGGTGGGTCAGGGTTCATGGAGTTAACGTATAGATTAGCGATGATTTAATTGAATGGTGGAATAGACACAGACATCAAGATCCACAGCACGGCCCTGGACAACGTGGAAATTTCCCGTATCTCGGACGCCTTTTATCAACAAGGGCAGGCATTGATGACGAGATTCAGCACCGCTGCCAGTGCAGCCTATGGCTGCCTGAGGAGAAGAGTATTTGAAGACCAGGCCCTCAAATCTGCCACCAAGCTCATGGTCTACAGGGCAGTGCTGTAATAATACCCGCCCTCCTGTATGGCTCAGAGACATGGACCATGTACAGCAGATACCTCAAGTCGCTGGAGAAATACCATCAACGATGTCTCCGTAAGATCCTGCAAATCCCCTGGGAGGACAGACGCCCCACGTTAGCGTCCTCGACCAGGCCAACATCCCCAGCATCGAAGCACTGACCACACTCGATCAGCTCCGTTGGGCAGGCACATTGTTCGCATGCCTGACACAAGACTTTCAAAGCAAGTGCTCTACTCTGAACTCCTTCATGGCAAACGAGCCAAAGGTGGACAGAGGAAACGTTACAGGGACACTCTCAAAGCCTCCCTGATAAAGTGCACCATCTCCACCAACACCTGGGAGTCCCTGGCCAAAGACCGCCCTAAGTGGAGGAAGTGCATCCGGGAGGGCGCTGAGCACCTCGAGTCTCATCGCCGAGCGCATGCAGAAACAGGCGCAGGCAGCGAAGGAGTGTGTGGCAAACCAGACTCCCCACCCACCCTTTTCTCCAATGACTATTTATCCCACCTGTGACAGAGACTGCAATTCCCATATTGGACTGTTCCGTCACGTAAGAACTCATTTTTAGAGTGGAAGCAAGTCTTCCTTGATTTCGAGGGACTGACTATGATGATGGATGACGGGGACACTATGTGCTGATGTGGGATGTCGAGGTGAAGCTGCAGCATATTCTGTACGTGGAGTCCTGCTCTGATGTTGCTGTGGGCAGAGCTTTTATAAAACATGATCCCCTGGCCAGCAGTGGGGTGGAGCTGGCCTCCCTCATCCAGTCGCTGCTTTAAATACTGTAGTGGAGGGAGTAGGGGGGGCACTTTGCAGAAAGGGTCAGGAGCAGGAGCCCAGACTTCGCCCGGAGGTGCTGAGGCCAAGGGACGCCTCTCGCACTTCCCAGGTGTGTGGCCGGAAACCTGGCTGCTACAGTGAACTGTATCGGGTGGTTTCTGTGCATTGCAGGAACGTTTGCTTGTCTGTTGCAGCTTTGGGTAAAAGGCTGAAAGGTTTTCTTAAGTTTCTGAGAAATGTGTCTGTTTGTGCCAAACTTCAAGATTTTGTAAAAGTTGTGTAGGAATTAACGGATTAACCGGTTGAGTCGAACGATTAAGAATGGAAGATCTTTCATCTTTGTGCTGTTTGATGTCCCGCAGTGCACGGACTCTAGAATTACTCTGTTTTACATTTCACTGCAGCTGGAGCCTGCACCATTCGCACTGCAATTAAACCATTGCCCTCCCCTCCCCATCCCTGTCTCCACGTACGCACTGACCAGTCTCTCAACACAGGGCTCCGTGTACCTGGGATCCTCGGCTGCATTTAATGTGGCACACGTCACACGTCACTGTGACTAATAGGACCTCGTACCTCGAGTCCCATTTTAATCAGTGCGCTGACATTAACTAGAGACTTGGAGATGCACCAGAACCATCCGACGCTCACACCATCAAATGAAGCTGCTTTGCGAGTTTGACAGAAAACCCTGCACCTGCCCAAACTGCTGCAAAATCCCCCTGTCAACATAACACACATTCAGAGGAGCCTCGTAGTTGTCTTGTCCGTCTGCACCGTGGGTCCCCCCCTCCCGCCCCCGTCTGCACCGTGGGTCCCGCCCCCGTCTGCACCCTGGGTCCCCCCACCGTCTGCACCGCGGGGCCCGTCTGCCCCATTTTTATTTTTTCACTTTCTGTTTACAGCTGGAATTGCTGGAGGTCAGAGTGCAGAAGCGGCGGCTGCTGATTGGAGGAAATGTGATGCTGTTGCCAGGATACTGGCTTCCTGTCCTCAACAATGTCTGTGTGTTGGAGATTACTACAGGCAGGTGTGCCCCCAGGTAAAGACAGGTAGCCCTTTCATGGAAGTTTTTGTTTAGAAATTGGGAGGACGCATTGTCAGGGGGCAGGGGACATGGGGAGGCTGCGTGTCGTGCACAGGGGTGGGGAGTAGACAGATGAGACAGAACTACCGTACAGAGGGGTGGGGAGTGGACAGATCAGGTAGCACTGTACAGAGGGGTGTTTAGAATGGAGAGATCAGGTAGTACTGTACAGAGGGGTGTTTAGAATGGAGAGATTAGGTAGTACTGTACAGAGGAGTGGGGAGTGTACAGAGGGCTGTTTAGAATGGAGAGATCAGGGAGCTGCTTGAGATCAACAGGGAGTTGGGCTAGCATTTGGGAAAAACTCAATGAAGGGTTATTGACAGTGAACAGCACGTTTCGGACCCTTGGGTCTGGCCGAATGGACTGAATGTCCTTTTTTGGCACAGTCGGCCCTCTGTTCCTGATACCAGAAACCTGTTGATTCACCAGCCCAGCGCGGTAAATGCTGAAAGCACTGGGTGACTAGGAGCCGGGGGTGGGGGGGGTTCTGCCTGGACATTTTTCCACCCTCGTTAAGTGTGTACTGAGCTTGGTGTGAATGGGGAGGCGGCCAGCTGCTCTCTGTCTCCACACTCGCTGCGATTTAGTGAAATACTCGGGAGTGTGCATGCAGCCGCACATTGCTCACACCGCCTGACTGCAGTGTTACCACCTTTCAGAGATTGTGCTGCTTGCCGCTCTGCAGTGTGGGCCATGCTATAAATAGCCGGCTCACTGGCCTCGCTCTCTATTACTCGGCTTTTTTGCCAACTGAGCAGGTTTTGCTTTTATAAATCAATAAAGTGGGGGAGCGGCTGGGATCTGCAGTGACTTGCATCATTTGTATATCGGTGTAATTGTGTGATAGTTGGAACATTGATATATTAATGTGAGTGTTTTAGAACATGAATGTCAGTCTAAGGGTGCAGTGAGTTAGACCATTGATCTCTCACTGAGTGTGCCACTGTATAATCCTCAGTATGTGTGCAGAAAATGAGAGGGATGGCTGCAGAGTACACAGTTTATTCTGAGGGAACTTAACTTACTCGTGTGTGCCACAGGCAAACAGCATGCACCATGGCACGAGTGTGAACCCCTCGAGTCTGTTGCTCACGAGTGTGTGCTTTCTCCGGTGCGTCTGCTCACGAGTGTGTGCACTGTCCGGTGCATCTGCTCACGAGTGTGTGCACTGTCCGGTGCGTCTGCTCACGAGTGTGTGCACTGTCCGGTGCGTCTGCTCACGAGTGTGTGCACTGTCCGGTGCGTCTGCTCACGAGTGTGTGCACTGTCCGGTGCGTCTGCTCACGAGTGTGTGCACTGTCCGGTGCGTCTGCTCACGAGTGTGTGCACTGTCCGGTGCGTCTGCTCACGAGTGTGTGCACTGTCCGGTGCGTCTGCTCACGAGTGTGTGCACTGTCCGGTGCGTCTGCTCACGAGTGTGTGCACTGTCCGGTGCGTCTGCTCACGAGTGTGTGCACTGTCCGGTGCGTCTGCTCACGAGTGTGTGCACTGTCCGGTGCGTCTGCTCACGAGTGTGTGCTTTCTCCGGTGCGTCTGCTCACGAGTGTGTGCACTGTCCGGTGCGTCTGCTCACGAGTGTGTGCACTGTCTGGTGCGTCTGCTCACGAGTGTGTGCACTGTCCGGTGCGTCTGCTCACGAGTGTGTGCACTGTCTGGTGCGTCTGCTCACGAGTGTGTGCACTGTCCGGTGCGTCTGCTCACGAGTGAGTGCAGTCTTGAATCTGTTCCTCAGGTACTGGAAGATATTCTGCTCAGACTGTATGTATGCAATATAAATTAGATGCAAATGTCCACAGGATTTGGAAAAATTGTCATACAGGAAAGTGTCGCACCTCCAGAGTGTCTGTCACAGTTGCAAAGTTTCGGAATAAATCGTGATGGGTTAAACATCTATCTATCTATAACCCATAAAAGAGAATCAGTGTGTATGTCACACACTCCTTATTCTGTCTTGCATCTAGGAGCTTCTCAATAGGAGTTCCCATGATAAAGTGTCTCCGCCTCCCCTTCCCTGCCACCTCCCACCAGATGGAGCTTTAGAACTGGCCATCCAGCATTGTGCAGCCTCAGCTCCATAGCTACATACACAGATGTTACAACACAGAAACAGGCCATTCGGCCCAACTAGTCTGTGCGAGCAAATAGTCCTGATCACCTTTACCCGCCCTGTTCTCACATCCCTTTATTTCCTTTTCCTTCATCCCCCTCTCTTCGATCTAATCCTGAATGTTGACACGGTTTCGGCCTCGACCACCAGCCCTGGGAGAGAATCCCACAGCCTCACAACTCTCCGTGTCAACAGGTTTCTCCTGCCCCTGCTCTAAATCTCTCGCATTTAATCCTGGATTTCTGGTCCATTGTCCTGGACCCTCAACGACTGGATCAGTCTCCTGCTCTCCACCGTCCCATCCTTTCACCATTTTAAATATCCATTACATCAATAACCATTACTGCCTCCTGCCTGTGGATCCCGGCTCAGTATTTAGTTAGGTCCATCGCTCTCTGGCCCCTCGCTCCCGGGCTACACTGTCTCTTTTTTTTGTGTGAGCTGGGGTTAAAGTTAAATATTGGCAGGTACCAAAAGATTGAGTGTTTTATCATCGAGCATGTTTACACTCCTAGTTTGTATCTTGAGCCCTGAAATATAAATAAATCTGACACCGACTGTCAGCAATGGCCACACGTACCACGGCTCACTGAACTTCCTCAACAATGGCCACACTTCTCCCTGCCTCACTGAACCACCCCAACAATGGCCACACTTCTCCCTGCCTCACTGAACTTCCCCAACAATGGCCACACTTCTCCCTGCCTCACTGAACTTCCCCAACAATGGCCACACTTCTCCCTGCCTCACTGAACCACCCCCGCAATGGCCACACGTCCCACGGCTCACTGAACCACCCCAGCAATGGCCACACTTCTCCCTGCCTCACTGAACCACCCCCGCAATGGCCACACGTCCCACGGCTCACTGAACCACCCCCGCAATGGCCACACGTCCCACGGCTCACTGAACCACCCCACCAATGGCCACACTTCTCGCTGAACCGAACTGCCAGTTTTAATGTAATTTATCCTCACAGTGCTGGTGAATCAGGAGCAAGTGACAGACACAGTGTTTGCAGAGTGTTATTTGATGGTCTGTGTGCCAAGGTTGACACACAGTTCCTGAGTAAATTGTGAACATCTGAACGTTAATCACAAATTGCTTTGTGCCCAGTCTGAGCGGGTGTTTGGAGGCCGGGTGGGTTGGGGGGGGGGGGGGGGGCGGGGGGACCGGTGTTTTGCGGGTGGTGGGGTGGGACAGGTGTACTGTGTAAGAGGGGTGGGGGATATGGTTCATTTAGCAGTCTCGTGTAGCCTGAATGTACTTCATTGCAGACCCGTAGGCCCCGAGTTTGCATTGAGTGTGACTTTCACCGTGAAACTGTCAAACGCCTTCCCACCTGGACAATTGGAGAACGTGGACTGGTATTCCCAGGACTCCCCCTTAGGGAGGGAGAGAATCCCCAGGCTCCCCCCTTACAGTGGGAGAGAATCCCCGGGCTCCCCCCCCCCCCCCCCCCCCTTACAGTGGGGGAGAATCCCCGGGCTCCCTCCTTACAGTGGGAGGGAATCCCCGGGCTCCCCCTTACAGTGGGAGAGAATCTCCGGGCTCCCCCTTACAGTGGGAGAGAATCTCCGGGCTCCCTCCTTACAGTGGGAGGGAATCCCCGGGCTCCCCCCTTACAGTGGGAGAGAATCCCCGGGCTCCCCCTTACAGTGGGAGGGAATCCCCGGGCTCCCCCTTACAGTGGGAGGGAATCCCCGGGCTCCCCCTTAGGGAGGGAGGGAATCTCCGGGCTCCCCCTTACAGTGGGAGGGAATCCCCGGGCTCCCCCTTACAGTGGGAGGGAATCCCTGGGCTCCCCCTTAGGGAGGGTGGGAATCCCCGGGCTCCCCCTTACAGTGGGAGGGAATCCCTGGGCTCCCTCTTAGGGAGGGAGAGAATCCCCGGGCTCCCCCTTACATTGGGAGAGAATCCCCGGGCTCCCCCCTTACAGTGGGAGAGAATCCCCAGGCTTCCCCCCCTCCCCCTTACAGAGGGAGGGAATCCCCAGGCTCCCCCCCCCCTTACAGTGGACGAGAATCCCCGGGCTCCCCCTTACGGTGGACGAGAATCCCCGGGCTCCCCCCTTACAGTGGGAGAGAATCCCCGGGCTCCCCTCTTACAGTGGGAGAGAATCCCCGGGCTCCCCCCTTACAGTGGACGAGAATCCCCGAGCTCCCCCTTACAGTGGGAGGGAATCCCTGGGCTCCCCCTTACAGTGGGAGGGAATCCCTGGGCTCCCCCTTACGGTGGACGGGGATGAATACGCCATAACACACACCAAAGTTGTACCTGTACTTCATTCTGTGGGTCCTGGATTGAAATCCAGGCCAAACAGCGGAGATAAAGATCCCTTTCTGATCGGGGGTTGGGTGTTCACTGTTCACTTCCAGAACATCAGTGAGTTCAATTCCGGGCATTTGCTGAGTGCCAGGATCAGATTGTTCCATGAAATGTGATTTGCATCTTCTCTGTGCCCGCACCTCTTCCCCCACCCCCCGCCGTGCCGTGTCGGTGCCCCCCCCCCCCTGCCGTGTCGGTGGCCCCCCCCCCCCCGCGCGCCGTGTCGGTGCCCGCCTCTCCCCCCCCCCCCCCCTCCCCACCGGTGCCGTGTCGGTGATGGACAGGAGCTAATGCTGCCTCTGGTTTGGGAGGGTGATGGACATGGCTGCACCATCTAATGGCTAGAGTGAAGGCTGATGGATCCGATTGTGGTCTCGCCTCTTATTTCATATGTTCCTGTGCTGTGAATGATTTTGAAGTGCAGGTCGTGTCCTCCTGTTCTACTGTTCTGCACAAGGTGAAACAGCTTGTCCTGGTCTACATTATTTCGTCCCTTTAGAATTCTTAAAAACAGCAACCTTGTTAATTAACCTTGTTAATTCTGGCCCTGCTCTATTTCTGCTTTATACCAGGTTCTCGAAATGTTCCACATCAGGGACAGACTGACGGCTCGTCAGTTTCAGAGAGTGGCGACGACAACGATCCTCTCCATGGTAAAGGAACAGCCTGAGCTGGTGGACAGATACCTACTGAGGCCGCTACTCGCTCCACTGATCATCTGCTCGGGTACTGGAGGTACGGAGATAGACTGTTCGAGGGTGACCCTCTAGCTGCAACTCTAGAGGCCCCAGGTGCCATGAGCATAGGCTAAAAGCAGGGGGAGCAATGCGAGGCAAGGGGTGTGGGGAGCAAGACCTGGCTCTGGGGGTGGGGGCAGTGGGGTGGTGGGAGCGAGACAAGACTCTGGGGCGGGGGGAGAGCGAGTCGAGGCTCTGCGGGTGGGGGGGGGGTGAGAGGAGGGGGGGGCGCGAGGCGAGGCGCTGCGGGTGAGGGGGGTGGGGAGCGAGGCGAGGCTCTGCGGGTGCGGGCGGTGAGGGGGTGGGGGGAGCGAGAAGAGGCTCGTCGGGGGGGGGTGGGGAGACGAGGCTCGGGGGTGGGGGGGCTGGGTGGGGGGAGCGAGGTGAGACCTGGTTTTGGGGGAGGAGTGGGGAGGCGCGAGTCAGGGTTTCTGGGGAGTGGGGGGAGCGAGGCGAGACCTGGTTTGGGGGGGAGGAGGGGGCGCGCGCAGCGAGGTTTCTGGGGGTTTGGGGGGAGGGTGGCGCGAGGCGAGTCTCTGGGGGTGGGGGACACGAGGCAATGCAAGGGGTGGGGGAAGCGAGGCGGGGCCCTGCGGGGTGGGGGAGGGATGGGGAGGAGCGAGACGGAGCCCTGGGTGACGGAGGGTGGGCAGGGGGATGGGGGGAGCGGGGCCCGGGGTGGGGGGTGGGGTGAGCGAGGCAGGGCCCTGGGTTGCGGGGAGGGATGGGCGGGAGCGAGGAGAGGACAGGGTGGGGGTGGGGTGAGTGAGCATGGGGCAGGCAAGGCGGAGGGGTTGGAGGGTCGGGGGGCGGGCGAGGGGGAAGAGTGAGGGCAGGAGAAAGAATAAGGGAATCCTCCTGCCCCTCCCACTGTGTGGGGATTTGACCAACAAAATTCTCTTCCACCCGCATCCCCGATTTAATATAGGAACTCGTGGAAGCTGTGTGTCTGTTTAGCTAAGCTGCCTGCCAGGCACATTGAATAAAACCATTCTATCATAATGGCAGGAAATGTTTAAAATTTGCCTATTGCCTTAAAGCTACAGTTACATGCAAAAGGTTGACGATTAACACTTAAGAACACAAGAAATAGGATCAGGAGTAGAGCCTAGTCCGCCATTCAATAACATCTTCAAACCTAACATGACTTGGTTAATATTAACTAAAAAAAAAAATAAGCATTTTCCTGTGACTTAACCCCTTGTAAATTGAATCCAACCATAAAATGATATTGTAGCATAAATTAAAACACAATCCCTTGTAGATCATTCAGGTAAAAGTCCCAAAATCTCACTATGAATGTTAGTTTGTATATATGGAATATTGATCGTATAAGATTTTTCCTATAGTAATCCCTTCAACCTGAGTGGGAAGGAAGAGAGACACAGTGGGGGTGGGGTGTGTGTGTCCTTGCGCTGTCCGTTATGTGCTCTGTCCTTGCAAATACCTACTTGGAGCCGATTCAGATTTCTACCTCTACTTGATGCATGCCCCTTAACCGCTCTGGTACATCCCTGCAGTGCCGGCCTCTCTCCACTGCCCCAGACCGAGTCGGTGCCTGCCTGCCTCCCTCAGACACTCCTATCTGAGCTGGCACCTGCCTCCTGCCAGCCAGTATCTGCTGACCTCCAGCACCCTCACTGTGCCTCCTGAGGGTTAAAGGGTGACCTGATAGAGGTCTTTAAATTATGATGGTTTGAGCAGGTAGTTGTCGAGAAGGTGTGGAGGAGACCAAAACTAGAGGTCAGAAATATAAGAGAGTCACTAATAAACCCAGTAGGGAATTCAGGAGAAACGCCTTTACCCAGAGAGTGGTGAGAATGTGGAACGCGTTACCACAGGGAGTAGTTGAGGCGAATAGTTTAGATACATTTATGAGGAAGCTAGATAAACACGTGGGAGAAAGGAATAGAAGGTTATGTTGATGGGGTGAGATGAAGAGGGGTGGGAACAGGCTCATCTGGAGCATAAATGTTGAGGGTGTCGGAGCTGGTAATGGAGCACAGACTGCAGCACAATAAAACCGTTCTCATTCTTGTTTACAAATCCCTCCATGGCCTCGCCCCTCCCTATCGCTGTAATCTCCTTCAGCCTCACAACTCCCCAAGATGTCTGCGCTCTTCAAATTCTGCCCTCTTGAGCATCCCTGATTATAATCGCTCAACCATTGGTGGCAGTGCCTTCAGCTGCCTGGGCCCAAAGCTTTGGAAGTCTCTCCCTAAACCTTTCCACCTCTCTACCTCTCATTCCTCCTTTAAGACGCTTCTTAACACCTACCTCTATAACCAAGCTTTTGGTCACCCGCGCTAATTTCTTCTTATGTGACTCGGTGTCACATTTATTTGTTTTGTCTTAAAATACTCCTGTGTAGCACCTTGGGATGTTTTACCACATTAAAGATGCTATATAAATACAAGTTGTTGTTGTTGATGAAATACTCAGCATCTGTGGTAAGAGAAACACAGTTAACGTCTCCGGTTGATGACCTTCCATCAGAACTGGTGTCCAGTTACTGTCTGACCTGCTGAATGTTTCCAGCACTCTATTTTTATTTCCAATTTGCAGCCTCTGCAGTGTTTTGCTTTCTGCACCAGTCTGATGTTTCCATGTCCCATATCCCGGGTTCCCAATTTTGCCAAGTTAACACCAGGTTTGTACCTTTGACTCAACTTCCTCAAGTTTGAAACTGCTCCGATCTCACAGAGAGCCTGAAGTCGGTTCAATCTGTGACATCGTCGCCCTATCCCACCCATCCCTTTCCTTTGAGGTTCCATTAATCTCTCTGCTGTTGACACCTGGGAAAGTGGAACAAAGAAAATTTCAAATGTGAGTGTTCTTCCTGTTCATCCCAGTCCAGACACGTTTCATGCAAATCTGTGAGGCAGGTGGAGGAGGGCGAGGCTCTGTGGAGAGAATTCCATTCCTTTACCAGCAATGAGCGTGATTTCTCTTGAAGCTGCCAAGGACCTTAGCTCATCATACATTTTGTTTTAAACTGTTACACTTGAGGACTAAACAGCGTTATTTATATTCCTTCACAATTTCCCCGCGATTACTATCTCTTTCTCCTGACGACCGATCCCCCCCCCCACCTCCCCTGCCCGAGAAGGCATGGTTGCTTGGCACCGAGTGACCTCTGGTACCTCACCTAATTTTTAATTCTTCAGTGGGATGTATATCATAGAGCAGCAGCCCGTCCTGTCTCTATCCTGGCACATGCTGATCCACACTTACTCTTGCACACTTTCCAGATCAGGATAGGAATCCTGAATGATTTTCTATATCCCTTGGAGGTCACGGTGTGTGGAGAGGTCACGGCGGGAGGGAAATATTGAGGGGGAGTGGGGGGAGAGATTGGAGGGGGGTGGGTGGGGGAAGAGATTGAGGGGAGGGGGGGTGGGGGGAGAGATTGAGGGGAGGGGGGGGTGGGGGGAGAGATTGAGGGGAGGGGGGTGGGGGGAGAAATTGGGGGGTGGGGGGAAGAGATTGGGGGGTGGGGGGAGAGATTGGGGGGGGTGGGGGGGAGAGATTGAGGGAGGGTGGGGGGAGAGATATGGGGGGGGTGGGGGGAGAGATTGAGGGAGGGAGGGTGGGGGGAGAGATTGAGGGGGAGGGTTTTTTTTGAGAAATTGAGCAGTGGAGGGGGGGGAGATTGAGGAGGGATGGGGAGTGGGGGGGAAGAGATTGAGGGGTGGGTGTGAGGAGGGGTGAGGGTTTTGGAGAAATTGAGCGGTGGTGGGGGGGGGGGGAGATTGAGCTGGGTGGGGAAGGGGAGAGATTGGAGGGGGTAGGGAAAGAGTTTGTGGAGGTGGGGGTAGGCAGAGATTGAGGAGGTGGGGGTTTTGGAGAAATTGAGCGGCGGGGGTGGGAGGAGAGGGATTGAGCTGGGTGGGGGAGCGGGGGAGGAAGAGAGAGATTGAGGAAGTTGGGGTGGGAAGAGTTTGGGGGAGGTTGGGGTGAGGTGGCGATTGCTGTGAGCTGGGTGGTTTGGTGAAATGTTAATGGGGCTCTCAGGGCTGCTCCTGCTTTGTTATGTGAGGTTTGCTGAAAAAGTGCCAGATTAAACTGTTTAACATGAGTCAGTGAGAGAGTTTAATGAATTGCTTTTATGTTATTGCCTGAGCCCGGTCTGTGTCGGGGTGTATTTGCCAGTTGTACTGGGCTGCTATTCTCAAGGCTTCATCTGCTTTAATGACCTGGTTGAGAAATGCTTACTTCCAGTTCCCTGCGGGTGAGTTTCTTCAGCAGGATTTCATTAGCCTTACCCGCAGAAGCCTGACTCGTCAGCACAGCCACATCTTTCACTAAAGCCCATTAACCAGGCTTAACGAGCAACCGCAATTAAATTTAAAAGATTCAGTCGGTTCACTGAAATTCAATTCTTTATCCTCTAGTTTACACTTACACCGTGGGATGGGCGGGGGAGGGACAGGCAGGGAGGGGAGCAGGAAGTGGGAAGTCTCGCTCATCATTATAGGCAGTCCCTCGGAATCGAGGAAGACTTGTTTCCACTCCTGAAGTGAGTTCTTTGGTGGCTGAATAGTCCAATACGAGAGCCACAGACTCTGTTACAGGTGGGACAGACATTTGCCGAGGGAAGGGGAGGGTGGGACTGGTTTGCCTCACGCTCCTTCCGCTGCCTGCGCTTGACCTCTTCACGCTCTCGGCGTTGAAATTCGAAGAGCTCAACACCCTCCCGGATGCACTTTCTCCACCTAGGGCGGTCTTCGGCCAGGCACTCCCAGGTGTCAGTGGTGATGTCGCACATTACCAGGGAGGCTTTGAGGGTGTCCTTGTAATGTTTCCGCTGCCCACTGTTGGCTCGTATACCGTGAAGGAGCTCCACATAGAGCATTTGGTTGGGGAGTCTCGTGTCTGGCATGCGGACAATGTGGCTCGCCCAGCGGAGCTGGTCAAGTGTGGTCAGTGCTTCAATGCTGGGAATGTTAACCTGGATGAGGACACTGATGTTGGTGCGTCTGTCCTCCCAGGGGATTTGCAGGATCCTGCGGAGACATCATTGGTGATATATCTCCAGCGACGTGAGGTGTCTTCTGCTCATCGTCCATACCTCTGATCCATATAGGAGGGCGGGTATTACTACAGTCCTGTAGACCATGAGCTTGGTGGTAGATTTGAGGGCCTGGTCTTCTAACACTCTTTTGCTCAGGCGGCCGAAGGCTGCACTGGCGCACTGGAGGCGGTGTTGAATCTCCACATCAGTGTCTGCTTTTGTTGACAAGAGGCTCCCGTGGTATGGGAAATAGTCCATGTTGTCGAGGACCGTGTTGTGAATCTTGATGACTGAGGGGGGCAGTGCTATGCGGCGAGGACAGGCTGGTGGAGGACCTTTGTCTTACTGTTGTTAATGGTAAGGCCCATGCTTTCATATGCCTTGGTGAAGTGGGAAGTGGACATGGGTGTGGGGGAGATGAGGGAGATGGGAGCCGCAGTGGGGATAGAGAGTCGGAGTGATGGGTGCGGGGATGCTGGTGTGAAGGGATGGGGGAAGGGGAGCGGTATGTGGGGAAGGGGAGCAAGGTGGGAGAAGGGGAGTGGGATACGGGGGGGCGGTGGGGAAGGGGAGCAAGGTGGGAGAAGGGGAGTGGGATACAGGGGGGCGGTGGGGAGGGGAGTGAGATGAGAGGAGGGGAGGGGGAGGGGAGTGAGATGGGGAAAGGGGAGCGGAATACGGTGGAGGGGGAAGGGGAGTGAGATCGGGATGCGGGGAAGGGCTGTGGGATGCTGGGGGAAGGGGATCGGGATGCGGGGGGGAGGGGAGCGGGATACGGGCCGCAGGGAGCAGTGCAGTAAAGGAAAACTAAACTGAAGCTTTAATTCTTCCTCCCTGTTTTCTCCCATTTAGCACTGACACTCTGCTGTTGTTGAGCAACAGGAAGCTCTAAGTTAGTCCTTGTCGGTCCTTCATTTCTCACTCTTAACAACAACAACAACAACAACAACAACAACTTGTATTTATATAGCGTGTTTAACGTAGTAAAATGTCCCAAAGTACTTTACAGGAGTGTAATCAAACAAAATTGAACACTGAGCCACGGATGGAGATATTAGGACAAGTGACCAAAAGCTTGGTCAAAGAGGTAGGTTTTAAGGAGCATCTTAAATGAGGAGAGAGGTTGAGGGAGGGAATTCCAGGCAGCTGAAGGCACGGCCGCCAATGGTGGAGCGATGGAAATTGGGGACATGCAAGAGGGCAGAGATCTTGGAGGGTTGCAGAACTGGAGGAGATTGCAGAGATAGGAAGGGACGAGACCATGGAGGGATTTGAAAACAAGGATGAGAATTTTTAAATTAAGGTGTTGCTTACTGGGAACCAATGTAGGTCAGCGAGTACAGGGGGAATGAATGGGACTTGGTGTATGTCCAGTTTCCCCTGGGTTCCTCAGCTGGCGGGGGCAGACCAATTCAACTCTGTGCTCTTTCCCTTTTCAGAGCCGACTGAGGGATCGGGGCGGGTTGGAGCGGTGATTGTGGGAGAGCTGGAGCTGTCCAGGTGTGTAGAGGATGTATTTAAGGTAAGACGGGTGTGTTTATTTCTCAGATCAGCCAGCTCTGTTCAGCCCTGTTCCTGGAGGGTGAGAGCATCTCTTAGCCAACGTAGTGGTTTGGGATTAAGTTATGCAATGTCTGCCAGCACAAGACTCCAGCTGCTTGGCTTGAACAGTGTTTGCCTCAAATTCTATTTCATGCTCTTTCCCCTCACGACTGCGGAAATTACTCGAGCACTGCGGTGTCCGCCAAATTAAAATGTCAGTTTTTAAAAAAAACTGGCTGAGTGGATACAGCACAGGTGATGGGCTCCATGAGCCATGTGGAGAGAATTAGTACAATCCAATCCAGGTCTTGTCATTGCAGACCAGAAAATTCACAGAGACTTGATCCAAGCCTTTGAACTGCTGGGGATGTGGATGATGTCTGAGGCTATTTAATGTGGCTGAGTATGAATTGAAGGGGCACAAGTACAAAAGCAAGCACATTGTCGAGCTGTCATCTGTTATATGTGTGGACTTGTATTTACTCTGTACAGCCACCAGAGGGCTCATTCCCCGGAGTCCCAAGAGATCCCATAATCCCTTGGGAGCACAGGTATTTAAGAAGGCTTCATAGGTTGGAGAGGCACTCTGGAGACCTGCAATAAAAGACTATGGTCACACCTTACTTTGAACTCAGTGTTCAGTCTGACCCTTTCTCCTACACAACATCATCATCATAGGCAGTCCCTCGGAATGGAGGAAGACTTGCTTCCATTCTTAAACTGAGCCCATAGGTGGCTGAACAGTCCAATATGAGAGCCACAGACTCTCACAGTCGTTGAGGGTAAGGGTGGGTGGGACAGATTTGCCGCACGCTTGTTCCGCTGCCTGCGCTTGATTTCTGCATGCTCTCGGCGATAAGACTCGAGGTGCTCGGCGCCCTCCCGGATGCACTTCCTCCAATTAGGGCAGTCTTTGGCCAGGGACTCCCAGGTGTCAGTGGGGATGTTACACTTTTTCAGTGAGGCTTTGAGGGTGTCCCTGTAACGTCTCCTCTGCTCACCTTTGGCTCATTTGCCGTGAAGGAGTGCCGAGTAGAGCGCTTGCTTTGGGTGTCTCATGTCTGGCATGCGGACAATGTGGCCTGCCCAGTGGAGCTGATCAAGTGTGGTCAGTGCTTCAATGCTGGGGATGTTGGACTGGTCGAGGACGCTAATATTTGTGATTTGTAGGATCTTGCGGAGACATTGTTGGTGGTATTTCTCCAGTGACTTGAGGTGTCTACTTTATATGGTTCATGTCTCTGAGCCATAAATGAGGGTGGTTATTACTACAGCCCTGTAGACCGTGAGCTTGGTGGCAGATTTGAGGGCCTGGTCTTCGAACAATTTTTTCCTCAAGCGGCCGAAGGCTGCACTGGCGCACTGGAGGCGGTATTGAATCTTGTCATCAATGTCTGCTCTTGTTGATAAGAGGCTCCCTAGGTATGGGAAATGGTCCACGTTGTCCAGGGCTGCGCTGTGGATCTTGATGACTGGGGGGCAGTGCTGTGTGGCGAGGACAGGCTGGTGGAGGACCTTTGTCTTACGGTCTTACAGTCAGGGCCCGCTGGAAGGAGCACTTCGAAGATCTCCTCAATCGACACTCTGCCTTTGACTCGAGTATTCTCTACTCCATCCCGCAGCATGCTACCCGCCACCACCTCAGTAAAGCCCCAACACTGCACGAGGTAGAAAAAGCCATAAGACAACTTAAGAACAACAAGGCTACGGGAGCGGATGGAATCCCTGCTGAGGCACTAAAGTCGAGCTGTATTGTCAAACTGGTGGAGTCTGAGGCCGTCGTACTGAAGCTGCACAGTGTTTTGGTTGGCTGCAGTTTGAATACTGCGAACAGTGCTGGTCACCGAAGCACGACCGAAGCGGTACGGAAAAAGGCCACGTTCTTGGTGTCAAAACGAGTGAGTTATGAGGAAAGATGTCGGATCAGAGGGGTCCTTCTGGAGGCGCACGGTCAAACAGCAAAACCTAATCTTGTGCAGTATTTGAAGTTAAGCCATGATACAAACTGGTCAAAGCACAAGAGATTCCTCACAGAAGGGTGAGTTAGCTGCAACAAATGTTTTCATAGAATCATAGAAATTTACAGCACGGAAGGAGGCCATTTCGGCCCATCGTGTCCGAGCCGGCCAAGCAAGAGCTATCCAGCCTAATCCCACTTTCCAGCTCTTGGTCCGTAGCCCTGTAGGTTACAGCGCTTCAAGTGCACTTTTTAAATATGGTGAGGGTTTCTGCATCTGCCACCCTTTCAGGCACTGAGTTCCAGGCCCCACCACACTCTCAGTGAAGAAATTTCCCCTCAAATCCCCTCTAAACATAGAAACATAGAAAATAGGTCCAGGAGCAGGCCATTTGATCATGCAACCTCAGTACCCCACCCCTGCCTTCTCTCCATACCCTCTGATCCCTTTAGTCGTAAGGGCCACATCTAACTCCCTTTTGAATATGTCCAACGAACTGGACTCCACAACTTTCTGTGGCAGAGAATTCCACAGGTTCACAACTCTCTGGGTGAAAAAGTTTCTCCTCATCTCGGTCCTATATGGCTTACCTCTTATCCTTGTCCTGGTTCTGGACTTCCCCAACGTTGGGATCATTCTTCCTGCATCTAACCTGTCCAGTCCCGTCAGAATTTTATACGTTTCTATGAGATACCCTCTCATTCTTCTAAATTCCAGTGATTATAAGCCTAGCCAATCCAATCTTTCCCCATATGTCAGTCCTTCCATCCCAGGAATCAGTCTGGTGAACCTTCGCTGCACTCCCTCAATAGCAAGCACGTCCTTCCTCAGATTAAGAGACCAAAACAGCACACAGTACTCAAGGTGTGGTCTCACCAAGGTCCTGTACAACTGCAGCAAGACCTCCCTGCTCCTATACTCAAATCCCCTCGCTATGAAGGCCAGCATGCCATTTGCTTTCTTTACTGCCTGCTGTACCTGCATGCCTACCTTCAATGACTGATGTACCATGACACCCAGGTCTCGTTGCACCTCCCCGTTTACTAATTTGTCACCATTCAGATAATCCGCCTTCCTATTTTTGCCACCAAAGTGGATAACCTCACATTTATTCACATTTTACTGCATCTGCCATGCATTTGCCCATTCACCTAACCTGTCCATGTCCCCCTGCAGCCTCTTACCATCCTCCTCGCAGCTCGCCCTGCCATCCAGCTTGGTGTCATCTGCAAACTTGGAGATAGTATATTCAATTCCTTCGTCTAAATCGTTAATGTATATTGTAAATAGCTGGGGTCCCAGCACTGAACCCTGCGGCACCCCACTAGTCACTGCCTGCCATTCTGAAAAGGACCCGTTTATTCCCACTCTGCTTCCTGTCTGCCAACCATTTCTCTATCCACGTCAATACATTACCCCCAATACCATGTGCCTTAATTTTGCACACTAATCTCTTGTGTGGGACTTTGTCAAAAGCTTTATGAAAGTCCAAATACACCACATCCACTGGTTCTCCCTGATCCACTCTACTAGTTACATCCTCAAAAAAACTCTAGAAGATTTGTCCAGCATGATTTCCCTTTCATAAATCCATGCTGACTTGGACCGATCCTGTCACTGCTTTCCAAATGCGCTGCTATTAAATCTTTAATAATTGATTCCAGCATTTTTCCCACCACCGATGTCAGGCTAACCGGTCTATAATTCTGTGTTTTCTCTCTCCCTCCTTTTTTTTTAAAAAGTGGGGTTACATTAGCTGCCCTCCAATCCATAGGAACTGATCCTGAGTCCATGGAATGTTGGAAAATGACCACCAATGCATCAACTATTACTAGGGCCACTTCCTTAAGTACTCTGGGATGCAGACTATCAGGCCCTGGGGATTTATTGACCTTCAGTCCCTTCAATTTCCCTAACACCATTTCCAGACTAATAAGGATTTCCCTCAGTTCCCCCTTCTCGCTAGACCCTCGGTCCTCTTGTATTTTTGGGAGGTTTTTCGTGTCTTCCTTAGTGAAGACAGAACCAAAGTATTTGTTCAGTTGGCCTGCCATTTCCTTGTCCCCATTATGAATTCACCTAATTCTAACTGCAAGGGACCAACGCTTGTTTTCACTAATCTTTTTCTCTTCACATATCTATAGAAGCTTTTGCAGTCAATTTTTATGTTCCCTGCAAGCTTACTCTCATACTCTATTTTGCCCCTCCTAATTAAACCCTTTGTCCTCCTCTGCTGAATTCTAAATTTCTCCCAATCCTCAGGTTTGCTGCTTTCTCTGGCCAATTTAAATGCCTCTTCCTTGGATTTAACACTTTCCCTAATTTCCCTTGTTAGCCACGGCTGAGCCACCTTCCCTTTTTTATTTTTACGCTACACAGGGATGTACAATTGTTGTAGTTCATCCATGTGATCTTTAAATGTCTGCCATTGCCTATCCACTGTCAATCCTTTAACCTTTTACTTTAAATCTATGCCCCTAGTTGTTGACCCCTCTGCTAAGGGCAGTAGGTCTGTCCTAGCCACTCTATCTAGGCCCTTCATAATTTTATGCAGCACAATAAGGACTCCCATCAGCCTCCTCTGTTCCAAAGAAAACAACATGCCTCTAGTTACTTGACTATCAACTTAACTATGAATTATTTGACTATGAAATAAACTTAAAACTAGAAGACAAAAACACTCACTGGCTTCTCACCAATCAGCTGTTTCTCTTGCGCTTCCGTCACTCTTAACGTCTCACTGTCGATTTTTGCCTCTGTTGAGTTGCTGCCGCTCCCACCTAGCTCCATTTATCCCTGCTGCCGCTGCTGCTCTGGTCCCGCTCTTGCTGTTGGTTTCCTGAATCTCACTTATCAAGTGAGACTAGAGAGGAAACTGTTTACTTTTCAGACATACTATTGAATACGTGGATTAGACTCTCAGAAAAAAGTGGATAAAATTTGAGCTGGATATAGGGTGGGAGGGTATGGGGTCGGAATGGAATAGGATGGAAGTGTGAATTGGTACATTTTGGTAGAAAGAATGAGGAGAGGAAATATAAACTAAATGGTACAATCCTAAAGGGGGTGCATGAATAGAGACACCTGGGGGAATATATGCACAAATCGTTGAAGGTGGCAGGACAGGTTGAGAAAACGGTTAAAAAAAGCTTATGGGATCCTGGGCTTCATAAATAGAGATATAATATAAAAGTGTGGAAATGATGATGGACCTGTATAAAACACTGGATCGGCCTCAACTGGACTATTGTGTCTAATTCTGGGCACCGCACTTTAGGAAGGATGCGAAAGCCTTAGAGAGGTTGCAGAAAAGATTTAGGAGAATGATTCCAGGGTTGAGGGGCTTCAGTTATGTGGATAGACTGGAGAAGCTGGGGTTGTTCTCCTTTGAGCAGAGAAGATTGAGAGGAGATATGATAGAGGTGTTCAAAATCATGAAGGGTCTGGACAGAGTAGAGAGAAACTGTACCCATTGGCGAAAGGATCGAGAACCAGAGGACACAGATTTAAGGTGATTGATAAAAGAACATAGAAACATAGAAAATAGGTGCAGGAGTAGGCCATTCGGCCCTTCTAGCCTGCACCGCCATTCAATGAGTTCATGGCTGAACATTCAACTTCAGTACCCCATTCCTGCTTTCTCGCCATACCCCTTGATCCCCCTAGCAGTAAGGACCTCATCTAACTCCTTTTTGAATATATTTAGTGAATTGGCCTCAACAACTTTCTGTGGTAGAGAATTCCACAGGTTCACCACTCTCTGGGTGAAGAAGTTCCTCTGCATCTCGGTCCTAAATGGCTTACCCCTTATCCTTAGACTGTGACCCCTGGTTCTGGACTTCCCCAACATTGGGAACATTCTTCCTGCATCTAACCTGTCTAACCCCGTCAGAATTTTATATGTTTCTATGAGGTCCCCTCTCATTCTTCTGAACTCCAGTGAATACAAGCCCAGTTGATCCAGTCTTTCTTGATAGGTCAGTCCCGCCATCCCGGGAATCAGTCTGGTGAACCTTCGCTGCACTCCCTCAATAGCAAGAATGTCCAAAGGCAAGATAAGAAAAACCTTTTTTAGGATCTGGAACACACTGCCTGAAAGGGTGGTGGAGGCAGACTCACTCACTGCTTTCAAAAGGGAGTTGGATAAGTACCTGAAAGAAAAGATTTTGCAGGGCTACGAGGAAAGAGCGGGGAGTGGGACTAGCCGAGGTGCTCTTGCAGAGAGCCGGCATGGGCTCAATGTGCCGAATGGCCGCCTTCCATGCTGAAACCGTTCTATAATTCTAGGGTATGGGTTAGACAGCAGGTGAGGCTGGGCGTTCGGGAGTACCCTTGCTGCTGGCACTGAAATAACATCAGGTGAGAGTATGAGAATGGATGAATATTTTTTAGTTTAGTTGGGTAGCTTTTGGATATTTGGGCTTATTCTACCCAACTTTTATGACCTGTCCTTGTATATGTGATGGATGTCCCTTTCCTTCAAGGTGTCTGGTTGTAGGTGGAATGATTTAAAGTTATTCAGTACTATTTGATTACTGGGGTGATGGTTTATGCTTCACTCACTTACCCTGATTAGACATGTGATTACAAAGCTGATGGCAGGAACTAGCCTACATTGTGTCCTTGGAATATTTAATGTTAAAGTATATTCTCTACGTCAGGATAGGCTCGCTGTGTAATTGCAGCTAATGCAGTGATTGAGAGCGTGACTCAGGGACATTTAACAAGCTCACGCAAGCTGATAGTTGAGGAAAAGAAAGATTCTTCATTCAAGGTTTAACAGGAAATGGGTGTGGAGTGTTTGATCCTGGCTCTGAGATTTTGTGGTTTGCAGGTGAGAGGCCACAGGGAGTGCCATTGGTTTGGACCCTCATGGCCAGGTTTTCCACTGTAGCTGAGATCGATCCGATTAGGAGTCAGCAGTTCCCAGTTGCGACTTTGATATTGTCTCAGACACGATCCTGATGGTGATTGGCTGACAGCGTGATGACATCATGGAGGGACCACTTGACACAATATGTGTGTGTGCAGCTGCTCCTAGTGGGGAACAGAGCATTGATATACTGGAGTGCAGAGCCAGACGCCAATTCCATTCAAGGCATTTCTCACATCCCCGAATAACTCTCGCGTGTGCAGCGGGATGGAACCACTGGCAGTGTGTTCGTGCGTCCCGGCGTGACCCTCGTGCGTCCCGGCGTGACCCTTGTGCGTCCCGGCGTCCTGGCGTGACCCAGGCATGTGTATCAGTATGACCTAGGTATTTATTCCGAAATAATTGTCTTCTGTTTCTGCTCTTTCCCTCCTAGATTTGTGTGGTTGGGAATGACCCGAGCTCCAGGCTGTTGGAATCTCTACAGACAGTGCTTCCAGCAATATTTAGTCTTCATTGTTTCACTAAACGAGGAGTGTCACACTTGCGGTTTGTATTCACTCTCAAGCTGTCCTGTATCTGTTTATTGGAAAGGCTCGATGACTACTGACACTGGTGTGGTCAACCATGCCATTGGCAGGCAGGTTGTGGGCTGAGCAAGGATAGTGCACCAGGGTCAGTCACAAAGGCTGTCATTTGTGACTTGGATTGGGAGTGTTTCAGTGCTGTGGCATGGCGGAAACCTGATGGGAGAGATGGGTTTTGGACAAGATGGGCACAGATTTGGAGGTGACAACACGTTCTGTCACCGTACTGGGACCACTGCTTTTTCTGATATATATTAATCACTCGGACTTGGGTGTACAGGGCACAATTTCAAAATTTTCAGGTGTCACAAAACCTGGAAGTATAGTAAACAGTGAGTAGGATAATGGTAGACTCCAAGAGGACATAGACAGGCTGGTGAAAAGGACAGTCACATGGCAGATGAAATTTAACGCAGAAATGTGTGAACTGATACATTTTTGTAGGAAGAACGAGGAGAAGCAATATAAACTAAAGGGTACAATCCTAAAGGGGGTGCATGAACAGAGAGACCTGGGGGTATATGTGCAAAAATCGTTGAAGATGGCGGGCAGGTTGAGAAAGCGGTTAAAAAAGCTTACGGGATCCTGGGCTTCATAAATAGAGGCATAGAGTACAAAGCAAGGAAGGTATGATGAGCATTTATAATACACAGGTTTGGCCTCAACTGGAGCATTGTGTCCAATTCTTTAGGAAGGATATGAAGGCCTTCGAGAGGGTGCAGAGAAGATTTAGGAAAATGGTTCCAGGGAGGAGGGACTTCAGTTATGTGAATACACTGGAGAAACTGAGATTGTTCCTTAGAGCAGAGAAGATTGAGAGGAGATTTGAAAGAGGTATTCAAAACTATGAGGGATCTGGACAGAGTAGATAAAGAGAAACTGTTCCCATTGGTGGGAGGGTTGAGAACCAGAGGACACAGATTTAAGGTGATTGGCAGAAAGGCAAAATCAGGGAAAACCTTTTTATGCCGCAAGTGATTATTATCTGGAATCCACTGCCTGAAAGAGTAGTGGAGGTAAACTCGATCACTGCTTTCAAAAGGGAATTGGATAAGTATCTGAAATAATTTTTTTTGCAGGTCACGGGGAAAGGGCAGGGGAGTGGGACTAGCTGAAGTGCTCTTGCAGAGAGCTGACAGGGATCAAATGGCCTCATTCTGTGCTGTAACCATTCTATGATTCTATTCTATTCTATGGGTTACTTACTGACCAAGGTGAGATTTGGTGATAAGGGCCACACCGCTACCACGACGTAACACCAGGCAGGGAAGCTTTGTAAGGGTCAACTGGACACCATCCACGAGCCAGGTTTCCATCAAAGCCAGGATGTCAGTGCAGTCATCCAAAGTAACGCCGTGGACGGCAAAGGCCTTGTTCGTGCATGAACTGACATTTTGGAGAGAATTGTGGTGAGGGGCAGTGATTGTTGATCTGCCAGTCCAGTCCAAGGGGCAGTGATGGGTATGAGTGGGACAGGAAGGAGGTTGGCGAGATGAGACCACAGCCGGCGTGCTGGGTGAAATGGTCGGCGCGAGAGAGTGTGCTGGAGCCGTTGGTGCTGCTGCTTGTAAGAGGCTGTGAGCGGTTCCTTGCTGGGCCCTTTGGTGAATGTCTGGAGATGCACAGGGAGTAGCTGTGGGCTCACACAAGGAGGATTCGATCTTAGGATAAAGGCAGGAAAGTAGGAAGACAGATGGGTTGGGGTAGAGATTTGATGGGCAAAGTTGCCAGAAATGAAAGATGACGTGTTGAAAGGAGAGGGAGGTTGAGAAAAGAGAGAGAAAAAAGGCTGGGGTCAGGAGCAGAAGCCAAAATGCGCACCTAAATGGACACAGGAATTCAGTTTACATAAGCATAGCAAAGATTAGGAGAGATGTGTCCTGGTCATAAACAGACGACAAGGAGGAGATGATATGAAAGTGTGAGAAATTATTTTTTGAGGTCTTGTGGTGGGATAAAGTTGAGTTGTCGACAACTTGGAGTCAGCTTGGAGCTAGCTTGGAACATTGACAAACCAATGTCAGGTTGATTTATGCTCCAGAGCAGGTTCCTGTCCTCCACGAGCTCGCCCACTCCCGATTTTGCCTGCTGGGATAGTATTTTGTGGTTGTAATCATTTTAAATGTTAATAGTGATGTTCTGAGTCACATTGGCTTGATTGCGAGAGTGGTGCACAAATCCCAGAACAGCCCTTGCAGGTCATAACTCGGGTTCAATTCGCTGCCGTGACTTTACTCCATTTGCTGATTCCTTTGCAGGTGAATGTCAGTTTGGTCCATTGGTAACTCACCGCTTTCTCAGAAAGTTGTGGGTTCAGGCCCCATTCCAGCACCTGAGCACATAATCTAGGCTGACATGTTAGTGCAGTACTGAGGGAGTGCTGCCTTGCTGGAGCTGCACCTTTTGGCCTCGTCTGCCTGTTCAGATGGATGTAACTGCTCCCATGAAACAATTCTAAGAGCAGGTGGTCACCGAGTAACCTGACCAGCATTTATGTGTCATCTACCACTACCACAGCAAGGGTATAGGCGCCTCGTGGTTACGGCACTGGACTGGCAACCCAGAGGTTCTGACAAGAAGTTGTGAAATTAAATCCAATACATTTGTGGGCTGGCACCAGGGGAAAAAAAATGACAAAAATGGATTGTCCGAAAAACCCAACTGATTCAGTGAAGTCCTTGAGGGCAGGAAACCTGCCGCCCTTAAGGGGATGGGCAGTAAATACTGGTTTACCGCTGTCACCGGTATCCCAAGAACAAATAAATCAACCAGATTAATTGCCCATTTAGATTGCTGGTGTGTGTGGGATCTTGCTGCGTGCAAATTGTTAGCCTACGTAACGAGTGACTGCATTTCAAAAGTAAAATACCAATTGGGACATCCTGAGAAGGTGAAAGGTGCTATATAAATGCAAGCCCTTTTCCAATTGCTGCTGCTTTCCCACTGTTTTCCTTCGGCCAGCTGACATTGTATTTCTGAAGTTAGGGCTGAGAATCCTTGATAGAATGTCCATATTAGCAGCGGTCCCTTCGCATTGGAAGTGTTGACCCCAGATCATCAGCTATGTTTTCGGCATTGGTAGTTAGTGGTGTTAAGCATAGTGCGGATGATTTCTGAATCCACGACGGTTTCTCAAGTTCACACGCCACCAGCACCAACAAGCAGCCCTCAGCTGGCTGCAGCCCATTGAGCCGTTCACATCAGTGAGAGGGGGCAGAGTGTGCACTGAATTACAAAATCCGCAAGCAGACACACACAAGCATGTGTACTCGTAAGGAAACACGTGTGTACACGCAGCCACGAAAACTTACTCATGCTGGAAGCTAATGTGGATACTCTCCCGATCTCTCCTGAATCCCGATAACTGGCCTTCATTTACACATGAACCTGAAAGGGGCCTGATTCCAGTTCCAGGCTAGCACTGTAACCTGTGACAAGTTCTCAATCTTTCATAAGAACATAAGAAATAGGAGCAGGAGTAGGCCATACGGCTCTTTGAGCCTGCTCCGCCATTTAATATGATCATGGCTGATCTGATCATGGACTCAGGTCCACTTCCCTGCCTGCTCCCCATAACCGCTTATTCCCTTATCGGTTAAGAAACTGTCTATCTCTGTCTTAAATTTATTCTGTGATCCAACTTCCACAGCTCTCTGAGGCAGCGAATTCCACAGATTTACAACCCTCTGAGAGAAGAAATTCCTCCTCATCGCAGTTTTAAATGGGCGGCCCCTTATTCTAAGATTATGTTCTTTCAGTGCACCTTTCTGGATATTACTCAGTTTGTTGTAGTTATTGGTTGCAAATTGTTGCTTTGAACCCTGGTGATTCTGGCTTCTGCCACTTGGGCTGGATTGGAATTCTTTGAATCCTAGTTTTGTAACTATGCTCATGGCCCTGCTCTCCCCCACGTGATCCCTGGTGTGTGCTTCCGTTCTCAGCCTCCTGTGGTGTGCAGCAGGTGTTCTATATGATGGGTGTTTTATGAAGTTATCTCACTGATGCTCAGTTATTGCATGTACTTTCTATTGGTTAACCGTGTTTTTTTTTCTACCAGCTCCGCTTGCCAGGAGATTCTTCTGTGGTTCCTGCAGAAATCGGAGCCGCCAGCAGCTAAGTTGGTGTTGAAGCAGCTAGCAGGCCTGACTCGATCGACTCCTGTCCCACACCCACTGTACCACTTCACAGCGGGCAGCGAGGGAGGTGTGATACTCAGTGTGAAGGCAGCAGGAAGGTAAGAGTGATTTAATTGTCGCAGCGATCCAGATTAGCAGAGAGGGATTGAGTTCGGCAGTCATCAGGGTGATCCCAAACTATTCCTCCTCATCCTTTTCGGCCTATCTGCAGCTTTTGACATGGTTGACGACACCATCCTCTTCCAGCGCCTCTCCGTCGGCATCCAGCTGGGCGGGACTGTCCTTCCTGGGTCGATCCCAGGCTGTGCTGATTTCATAGAATCATAGTATGGTTACAGTACAGAAGTAGGACATTTGGCCTGTCGCGCCCGTGCCGGCTCTCTGCAAGTGCACTTTCCCCGTAGCTCTACAATTTTTTTTCCTTCAGGTACTTATCCAACTCTCTTTTTGAAAGCAGTCTGCCTCCATCAGCCTTTCAGGCCATGCATTCCAGATCCTAACTACTCGCTGCTTAAATTTTTCTTTTCTTATGTCGTCTTTGGTTCTTTTGCCAATCACCTTAAATCTGTATTCTCTGGTTCTTGACCCTTCTGCCAGTGGGAACAGGTTCTCTCTACTCTGTCCAGACCCCTCATCATTTTGAACACCTCTGTCAAATCTCCTCTCAGTCTTCTCTGTTCTAAGGAGAGCAACCCCAACTTCTCCAGTCTATCCACATAACTGAAGTCCCTCATCCTTGGAATCATTCTCGTAAATCTTTTCTGCACTCTCTCTAAGGTCTTCATATCCTTCCTAAAGTGCGGTGCCCAAAATTGGGGACACTGCTCTAATTTAGGCCGAACCAATGTTTTATAAAGGTTCATCATAATTTCCACGCTTTTGTACTCTGCGCCTCTATTTATGAAGCCCAGGATCCCGTAAGCTTTTTTAACTGCTTTCTCAATCTGCCCTGCCACCTTCAACGATCTGTGAACATATACTCGCATGTCTCTCTGTTCATGCACCCCCTTTAGGATTGTACCCTTTAGATTATATTGTCTCTCCTCGTTCTTCCTACCAAAATGTATCACTTTGTGTTTTTATGCGTTAAATTTCATCTGACGTGTCCACCCATTCCACCAGCCTGTTTATGTTTTCTTGAAATCTATCACTATCCTCACTGTTCACAATGCTTCCATGTTTTGTGTCATCTGCAAATTTTGAAATTGTGCCCTGTATATATCAAGAAAAGCAGTTGTCTTAGTACCGACCCTTGGGAAACTGTATACCTTCCTCCAGTTGAAAAACAACCGTTCACCACCACTACTGTTTCCTGCCCCTTTTATTCCATGGGCTTCAACTTTGCTGGCAAGCCTATTCTGTGGCACTTGTTGAACACCTTTTCGAAGTCCATGTACACCACGTCAACTGCATTGCCCTCATCAACCCTCTCTTGTTACCTCATCAAAAAACTCATGCTGGCTTTCCTGAATTCATCCACACTTTTCCAAGTGGCTGTTAATTTTGTCCCTGATTATTGTTTCTAAAAGCTTCCCCACTATCGAGGTTAAATTGACTGGCCTATAGTTGCTGGGTTTATCTTTACGTTCTTTTTTGAACAATAGTGTAAAATTTGCAATTTTCCAGTTCTCTGGCACCACCCCGTTTCTAAGGAAGATTGGAAGATTTCTTCCTTCACTTCCCTCAGCGTTCTCGGATTCATCACATCCGGTCCTGGTGACTTATCTACTTTAAGTACAGCCAGCCCTTCTAGTACCTCCTCTTTATCCATTTTGATCCCGTCCAATATCTCCTCTACTTCCTCCTTTAATATGTCTATGGCAGCATCCTCTTCCTCAGTGAAGACAGATGCAAAGTACTCATTTGGTACCTCAGCCATACCCTCTGCCTCCGTGCATAGGTCTCCTTTTTAATCCCTAATCGGCCCCACCCCTCCTCTTGCTACCCATTTACTATTTAATGCCTATGGAAGACTTTTGGATTACATTTTATGTTGGCTGCCATTCTATTCTCATATCCTCTCTTTGCCCCTCATATTTCTTTTTGACCTCCTCTGAACTTTCTATTCTCAGATGTATTCTCGACCTGACATCTGTGATAACGTGCTCTTTTTCATCATATTCTCTATCTCTTTCATCATTCAGGGAGCTCTGATTTTAGATGCCCTACCTTTCCCCCTCCATAAGTCCCACCTCCTGTTCCCTTGACCCCATTCCCATTAAACTGCTGACCACTCAACTTTGCTTCCTGGCCCCTATGTTAGCTGATACTGTAAACCGCTCCCTCCCATCGGTACTGCTCCCCTCCCCTTCAAATCTGCGGTCATCACCCACTTCTTCAAAAAACCACCTTTAACCCCTCTGTCCTTGCGAACTACCGTCCCATCTCCAACCTCCGTTTCCTTCGAAATCCTTGAACATCTTGTTGCCTCCTGAATCTGCCCATCTTTCTGCAACTCAGCATCTCCCCAATCAGCTTTCCGTCTCTGCCACAGCACTAAAATGGCCTTTATCAAAGTTACCAATGACATCCTGTGTGACCAAGATAAACCAACCCTCGTCGTACTTTAGATCTGTCTGCGACCTTTGACATGGTTGATGACACTAAACTCCAACGCCTCTCCTCCGGCGTCTAGCTGGATGGGACTGCACTCGCCTTATGAAGAAAGGTTGGGCCTATACGCATTGAAGTTTAGAAGAATGAGAGGTGATCTATTGAAACGTATAAGATTCTGAAGCGGCTTGACTGGGTAGATACAGAGAGAATGTTTCCCCTCATGGGGGAATCTAGAACTAGGGAGCATAGTTTCAGAATAAGGGGTCGCCCATTTAAAACGGAGATGAGGAGTGTTGTGTATCTGTAAAGCATGCACTCCCATGTTCCGCCACCAGGGAGCTCATCCCCTGAAGTCCCAAGGGATCCCAGCATCCCATGGGAGCACTGTATATAAGCCGGCCCCTAAGGCCTGTTCCTCACTCTGGAGTGTCTTATTAAAGACTGAGGTCACTGTTATTTTAACCTCCCTGTGTGCAGCCTCACCTTTGTTAGGAACACAATAACTGGCGACGAGAATACGAATCCAACGCAAAAATGCAGCAAACTGTGGGCATTCTGGAGACGTTCTCGGCGGGTGAGGACTGGGAAGCATATGTCGAACGGCTAGACCAGTACTTTGTAGCCAACGAGCTGGACGGAGAAGAAAGTGCTGCAAAAAGGAGAGCGGTTCTCCTCACAGTCTGCGGGGCACCGACCTACAGCCTCATGAGTCTTCTGGCTCCGGTGAAACCCACAGATAAGTCGTATAGGGAGCTGTGTACACTGGTTCGGGAGCATCTTAACCCGAGGGAGAGCGTGCTGATGGCGAGGTATCGGTTCTACACGTGCCAGCGATCTGAAGGTCAGGAAGTGGCGAGCTACATCGCCGAGCTAAGGCGACTTCCAGGACAATGTGAGTTTGATGGCTACCTGGAGCAAATGCTCAGAGACTTTTTTGTACTGGGCACTGGCCACAAGACCATCCGACAAACTTTTGACTGTAGAGACACCGACCCTCAGTAAGGCCATTGCGATAGCACAGGTGTTTATGTCCACCAGTGATAACACCAAACAAATCTCTCAACACACAAGTGCTAGCAATATTCATAAATTAAATGGAACTGTGTTTGCGAGCAGAAATGTACAGGGCAGAACCCACGAGTCTGCAACTGCCAGCAGGCCTCAGGTGACCCAAATGACTCAGAGTCCGCAACAAAGGATGAATGCAAGGCAATTCACACCTTGTTGGCGTTGTGGAGGCTTCCATTCAGCCTATTCATGCCGCTTCAAAGGGTATGTTTGCAAGAGCTGTGGAACAATGGGGCACTTGCAAACGAGCTGCAAGCTCTGCAAAACCTGCTAACCACCACGTGGCAGAAGAAGATTGGTTCATGGTGGATCAAAGCAATTTCGAGACTCGAGAGGAGGCAGATGCTGAAGTACAAGGGGTGCACACATTTTCGACGAAATGTCCACCTATAATGCTAACCTATAATTGAATGGCTTACCCGTAGCCATGGAACTGGACACTGGCGCTAGCCAATCCATCATGAGTAAAAAGATGTTTGAGATACTGTGGTGCAACAAGGCATTCAGATCAGCCCTGAGCCCCATCCACACGAAACTGAGAATGTACACCAAAGAGCTTATCACTGTCCTGGGCAGCGCTATGGTCAAGGTCACCTACGAGGGCACGGTGCACGAACTGCCACTCTGGATTGTCCGGGCGATGGCCCCACGCTGCTTGGAAGGAGCTGGCTGGGCAAAATCCACTGGAACTGGGATGACATCCGAGCGCTATCACATGTCGATGAGGCCTCATGTACCCAGATCCTTAACAAATTTCCTTCCCTTTTTGAGCCAGGCATTGGAAACTTTTCTGGGGCGAAGGTGCGGATCCACTTGGTCCCAAAGGCATGACCCATTCACCACAAGGCGCGAGCCTCACATGATGAGGTAATCGAGCTGGACAGGCTGCAACGCGAGGGCACCATCTCCCCAGTGGAATTCAGCGAGTGGGCCAGCCCGATTGTTCCAGTACTCAAAAGTGATGGCACGGTCAGGAATTACGGCGATTATCAAGTAACTATTTATCGTTTCTCGCCACAGGACCAATACCCGCTACCTAAGGCAGATGACCTATTTGTGATGCTGGCAGGAGGCAAGACGTTCACCAAGCTCGACCTGACTTCGGCCTACATGACGCAGGAGCTGGAGGAGTCTTCGAAGGGCCTCACCTGCATCAACACGCACAAGGGACTGTTCATCTACAACAGATGCCCGTTTGGAATTCGGTCAGCTGCAGCGATCTTCCAGAGAAACATGGAGAGCCTACTCAAGTCGGTACCACACACGGTGGTCTTTCAGGACGACATATTGGTCACCGCCGAGCACCTACAAAACCTGGAGGAGGTCCTCCAGCAACTAGATCGCGTAGGGCTGCGGCTGAAGAGGTCGAAATGCGTTTTCTTGGCAACAGAAGTGGAACTTTTGGGGAGAAAGATTGCGGCGGACGGCATTCGGCCCACAGACGCCAAGACAGAAGCTATCAGGAACACGCCCAGACCACACAACGTCACGGAGCTGCGGTCATTCCTGGGACTCCTCAACTATTTTGGTAACTTCCTACCGGGGTTAAGCACCCTTTTACAGCCCCTACATGTGTTATTGTGCAAAGGTGAGAACTGGGTATGGGAAAAAACCAAGTAATTGCTTTTGAGAAAGCCAGAAACATTTTATGCTCCAACAAGCTGCTTGTATTGTATAACCCGTGTAAACGACTTGCTCTAACATGTGACGCGTCGTTGTACGGAGTCGGGTGTGTATTACAACAAGCTAACGTTGCGGGGAAGTTGCAACCTGTTGCCTATGCTTCCAGGAGCTTGTCTAAGGCCGAGAGGGCCGACAGCATGATTGAGAAGGAGGCATTAGTGTGTGTGTGTTCGGGGTGAAGAAAATGCATCAGTACTTGTTTGGCCTCAAATTTGAGCTGGAAACCGATCACAAGCCCCTCACATCCCTGTTCGCTGAAAACAAGGGGATAAGTACTAATGCCTCAGCCCACCTACAAAGGTGGGAACTTGCGCTATCAGCATATAACTATACCATCCGCCACAGGCCAGGCATTGAGTACTGTGTAGATGCTCTCAGTCGGCTACCATTGCCCACCACGGTGGTGAAAATGGCGCAGCCTGCAAACTTGTTGATGGTGGCGCAGCCCGCAGACTTGTTGATGGTCATGGAAGTGTTTGAAAATTATAAATCACCTGCAACGGCCCGCCAGATTAGGACTTGGACCAGCCAAGATCCTCTGCTGTCCCTAGTAAAAAAAACTGTGTACTGCATGGGAGCTGGGCCAGCATCCCCGTTGAAATGCAAGAGCCAATCAAGCCATTCCAGCGGCGAAACTTCTTCACCCAGAGAGTGGTGAACCTGTGGAATTCTCTACCACAGAAAGTTGTTGAGGCCAATTCATTAAATATATTCAAAAAGGAGTTAGATGTAGTCCTTACTACTAGGTAAGGGGATCAAAGGGGTATGGCGAGAAAGCAGGAATGGGGTACTGAAGTTGCATGTTCAGCCATGAACACATTGAATGGCGATGCAGGCTCAAAGGACCGAATGGCCTACTCCTGCACCTATTTTCTATATTTCTATGAAAGGACGAGCTGTCCATTCAGGCAGACTGCCTGCTGTGGGGTAACTGCGTAGTGCGACCCAAAAAAGGACAGGGAGACGTTCATCTCAGATCTCCACAGCACACACCCGGGTATAGTAATGATGAAAGCGATAGCCAGATCCCACGTGTGGTGGCCCAGTATCAACTCTGACTTATAGTCCTGTGTACAGCAATGCAGCGTATGTGCTCAGTTGAGCAATGCGCCCAGAGAGGCACCACTAGGTTTGTGGTCCTGGCCCTCCAGACCTTGGACGAAGATCCATGTCGACTATGCAGGCCCGTTTCTCAGTAAAATGTTCCTGGTGGTGGTGGATGCTTTTTCAAAATGGATTGAATGTGAAATAATGTCGGGAAGCACCGGCACTGCCACCATTGAAAGCCTGAGGGCCATATTTGCCACCCACGGCCTGCCTGACATACTGGTCAGTGACAACGGGCCATGTTTCACCAGTGCCGAATTTAAAGAATTCATGACCCGCACAATCAGGAACACAATAAGGAGGAATTTCTTCTCTGAGGGTTGTGAATCTTTGGAATTCTTACCCCAGAGAGCTGTGCAGACTGGGTCATTGAATATATTTAAGGTGGTGATAAACAAATTTTTGATCTACACGGGTGTGGAGAGTTATGGGGAGCGGGCAGGAAAGTGGAGTTGAGGCTAAGACTAGATCAGCCATGATCTTATTAAATGGCGGAGCAGGCTCGAGGGGCCAAATGGCCTACTCTTGCACCTAGTTTATTGTCTTATAATGGGATTGTCCTTTGAGTAGAGATTGAGTAGACTTGGCCTATATTCCCTAGAGTTTAGAAGAATGAGAAGTGATCTAATTGAAACACATACAATTATTAAGGGGCTTGACATGGTAGATGCAGGGAGGATGTTTCCCCTGGCTGGGGAATCTAGAACTTAGGGGCATAGTCTCAGACTCGGGTGTCGACCATTTAGGACTTAAATGAGGAGAAATTTCTTCACTCAAAGGGATGTGAATCCTTGGAATTCTCTACCCCAGAGGGCTATGGAGGCTCAGTTGTTGAATATGTCAAGGCTGAGATAGATAGATTTTTGGATACTAAAGCAATCAAGGCACAGGGTGGAAAAGTGGAGTTGAGGTCGAAGATCAGCCATGATCTTCATGAATGGCGGAGCAGGCTTGCAAGGCTATACAGCCTCCTCCTGCTATTTCTTATGTTCTTTCCACCACCCCACCCTTCACCCTCAGTCTTTCTGAGACTCTGTCACAAAAACAAAATATTGCAGTGGTGGAAATCTGAAATAAAACCCAAAAAATGCTGGAAACACGCAGCAGGTCAGGCAGCATCTATGGAGAGAGAGAGAGAAGCAGAGTTAACATTTCAGGTCGATGACATTTCGTCAGAACATCAAACTGAAGGGGCATCTTATAAAAATGATCTGTGTTTATTTCTGAGACTCTCTTTGCTTTAATCAGTGACGAAGACGAGGCGTTGTACGAGAAAGTCTCCTGCGACCAGTGGCGGACCGAGTGCCTGGCAGATTTACTGAGCGGCTTGAAGGAGAGCAACATTGCTGGAGATTTCTTCATCGAGTGTTTGAAGGTAGGCGAGATGCTGGTGGCTTCGGGACGGTTCGCTGCCCGTCACGTGGTAGGAGGGGGTAGGGTGGGTCGGAGTGCAGGGGAGGGTGCACGCGGTTAGGGGTCAGGGTGGGGTGGGGCAAGGTAGAGGGAGGGGGATACGGGGCAGGGGTCGGTGGGGTGTTAGGGAGCAGAGCATGGGTGGGGTGGGGTAGAGGGAGGGAGGGAGGGTGGGTGAAGGGTGCAGGTGGGGAGGTGGGAGCCAGGCCTTCTCAGGCATGCTTCCTACTCCAAAAAACACACCCAAACAGACTGGATCCTGGGAGCGCCGACGAGCAGAGAAGTGGGAAGGCTGCTCTGGATATGAAATGGAGCCTCGTGTTATTATTTGCTGAATGCTCTGACACTTGCTCCACCCAAATGGCCATTGGTGCTGCCAGCCATATCCTGAACCCAGAATCTACACCTGGAGATTCCAGCAGAGGCACCATCACCAAGGCAAGCAGGAGCCCGGCCGCCTGTCTCCCGTCATTAGTCCAGGAGCGACCAGGTCTGTTGTGGCCTCTGATGTGATGCTGGCCAGGAGCAGCTACCCGGACTGGCCAGTGATCGAACCTGCGGGCATCCTGGTTTGTGGTCCAGCTAATCACTCACCATGGCCAAGCTCTTTGGGGCAGATGAAATCCTGGGCCCCTCCCCTGGCCCCCCGACCGCAGGCTGGGCCCCTCTCTTTTCCCCCCCCCCCCCGACCCCGCAGGCTGGGCCCCTTTCCACCCCCGACCGCAGGCTGGGCCCCTCTTTCCCCCCTCCCCTCCGCCGCAGGCTGGGCCCCTCTTCTCCCCCTCCACCCCCGACCGCAGGCTGGGTCCCTCCCCTCCCCGACCACAGGCCGGCTCCTCCCTCGAGGTTGTAATGCTTCATTGTAGTTTGAGCTTCCGACCACCCTCACTTAGACCGCCAATTTCCACTTCTGTAACATCGTGACTCTGCCTTTGCCTCAGCTCAGCCGCTGCTGAAACTATCATCCATGCCTTTGTTACCTCCAGACTCGACTATTCCAACGCACTCCTGACAGCCTACCATCTTCTACTCTCCGTAAACTTGACGCCATCCAAAACACTGCTGCTGTGTCATAACTCGCGCTGAGTCCCGCTCACCCATCACCCCCTGTGCTCGCTGACCTACATTGGCTTCTGGTGAGCGCCAGTGCAGCCTTTGGCCGCCTGAAGAAAAGAGTGTTTGAAGATCAGTCCCTCAAAACTGTCACCAAGCTCATGGTCTACAAGGCCATAGTAATACCTGCCCTCCTGTATGGCTCAGTGACATGGACCATGTACAGTAGACACCTCAAGTCGCTGGAGAAATACCACCAGTGATGTCTCCGCAAGATCCTGCAAATCCCCTGGGAGGACAGACGCACAAACATTAACGTCCTCGTCCAGGCCAACGTCCCCAGCATTGAAGCACTGACCACACTCGACCAGCTCCGCTGGATATGCCACATTGTCCACATGCCAGACACGAGATTCCCAAAGCAAGCGCTCTACTCTGAACTCGTCCACGGCAAATGAGCCAAAGGCGGGCAGAGGAAACGTTACAAGGACACCCTCAAAGCTTTCCTGATAAAGTGCGACACCTGGGAGTCCCTGGCCATAGACCGGCCTAAGTGGAGGAAGTGCATTCGGGTATCCTCGAGTATCGTCGCCGAGAGCATGCAGAAATCAAGCGCAGGCAGCAGAAGGAGCATGCGGCAAACCTGTCCCACCCTCCCTTACCCTCAATGACTGTCTGTCCCACCTGTGACAGGGACTGTGGCTCTCGTATTGGACTGTTCAGCCACCTAAGAACTCATGCTAAGAGTGGAAGCAAGTCTTCCTCGATTCCAAGGGACTGCCTATGATGATATCATTGGCTTCTGGTGAGTAGCAACACGATTTTACAATTCTCATCCTTGTGTTCAAATCCCTCCGTGGCTTTGCCCTCCCTATCTCTCTAATCTCCTCCAGCCCCAAAAACTGCTGAGATCTCTGCGCTCTTCCAGTTCTTCCATCTTGAGCATCCCTGATTATAATCACTCCACCATTGGCGGCCGTGCCTTCAGCTGTCTGTGCCCCAAGCTCTGGAATTACCTCCATAAACCTCTCTACCTCTCTTTCCTACTTTCATAGTCAGCATAGGCAGTTCCTCGAATCGAGGGTGACTTACTTCCACGTCAAAAAGTTCACAGGTGTTTCAATGATGGACCTAAAATTCCAGGTCCGAACTAAATCTTGAAGGGTGGAAGATGCCTGTGCGTGGATTTTTTTAACGTGTGGTGACCGTTGCACACCAGCTACCATACGGGCTTGACAGAGCGAGGTCTTGATCCAATGGCAAGGATTAACCAAGACGACTGGAGACCTGCTCTGCTGCACGGACCTAGTGCGCACACATATCGCAGTGTGGGCTGGCCCGTGCTGCCCCTGGGGCCTCGCTTTTCTGGGCCCCGAACTCGCGCCTCTCCTGGGCCCCGATCACGTCCCTCTACAGTCTCTCGCCGCTCCTTCGCCCCGATCTCGCCGCTCCTGATATACCTGCCCACGCTCCAATCACCGACCTGAACCTTGCTGACGTCCCTTTTCACTGCCGTTGCTCTCCTGCTCCAGCTCGTGCTGCTCCCTGGAGTGGTATGCTGCCACGCTGCTCCTTCCGCTCCCCGGCCTGCTCCGATGGTGCTCGCAGGCCGGGGGCCTCCTTTAAGACGCTCCTTAAAACCTATCACTTTGACCTAGCTTTTGGTCTCCTGTCCTAATTTCACCTTGCGTGGCTTTTTGATAATGCTCCTGTGAAGTGCCTCCTTTTACTGAGTTAAAGGCGCTATATAAATACAAGTTGTTGTGTTTTATAGAAATTTACTGAACCATGAATATCAGTTTAAAAATCTGAAGCCGGTTATTGGGATCAGTGATCCTGGGATTCCGACATGCGCCTCGTACTGCTGCAGAGTGGGCGAGTGCCCCGGGACCCTCGCCTACCCACCCACCCGCCGCAGGACCCTTGCCCACCCACCCGACCCGGGACATGCTCGCCCACCCACCCATCCCAGAATGCTCGCAGTGTGGTGGATTGGTGCAGTTGTGTGAGGGGAAGTTTGGGACCCAGCATAATGGAGTGATCAGCGCTGAGACTGAGCCAGTAGCAAAGGGAAGAAAGGGCGCAGGAAGTAGCTGGGACCAAGACTGCCTCACAGATTGATGACGGACCATCACTGATGGTGGCAGTGCCCCTACAGTTGGCTGCGGCACCGCGGTGGAGTCCAGCAGTCGAGGCAATTGGTGTAGTGATGGAGCAAAGAACGACATAAAGCGCTGATCTTTGGAACGGTGTAGATTGTGACACTGGTGTTGGACACTGTGGTGTGATGGTGCAGGTTCCCCGAGTGGTAATGCATATGTGTGTGTCTCCCCTTTGCAGGGTCTGAAGTGCTTCGCAGGGGAGGTCGATGGCAGCGATCGTCTGCCTGAACGGGAGCAGCAGCTGATCACCCTGCAGCTCGTGGCCATTTTGTGTGAGAGGTTTGGTCACTTTGTCCTCAGCAACACTGTGCAGGTGAGTTCCACAAACAGTCCACGATCTGTCAACCCTGCAGCCCAGGCACTGGATACAGTGCTCTCTGGGTGTGTGGTACTGACACTGGATACAGTGCTCTCGGGGAGCGCGGTACTGGCACTGGATACAGTGCTCTCGGGGAGCGCGGTACTGGCACTGGATACAGTGCTCTCGGGGAGCGCAGTACTGGCACTAGATACAGTGCTCGGAGCATGGTACTGGCACTGGATACAGTGCTCGTGGGAGCACGGTACTGGCACTGGATACAGTGCTCTCGGGGAGCACGGTACTGGCATTGGATACAGTGCTCTCCGGGAGATCCTGGCACTGGATACACTGCTCTCGGGGGAGTGCGGCAGTGGCACCGCGGGCTACACTGGCACTGACCGTCACACTGTAACACTCTTGTCATTATAAAACTGCACATTCTCTAACTTGCCATGAGCAGCACCACGGGTGAGGAGATTTATTGGAACTTTGAAAGTGTTTATAGTTTCTCACCTTGTTTGTGAGAGGGTGTCGTCGTTCCCTGCAGTGAGATGGCCAGAGTGCTGTTGCTAGCCAGTAGAATATGAAATAACCTCTTTTTTGCTGCCGTTTCTATAATAAGATGTTTGTACTGCAGGTCATTGAGTTTGTCATCACTACATTGGAACGTTCCTGTGTGAGCCTGACTCACAGAACAGAGGAGATGGTGGAAGCACAGACACTGAGTATGGGAATGGGACTGATCGCAGCCATGCTGGGGGGGGCTGCCCAGGTGAGTGAGCATGGAGCAGAGTTGATATGCAAGCAGTGTTTTGCACAAGTTATGTGGAGGCAAGACTCCCTTCAGTGAGCAGTATTGCATCAGGTTTTCATACTGTGCTTAATCCGCAATACATGAACGGTTCCAGTCAAAGCATGTTTACAGGCGTGGCGCTCCGGTAATCCCTCCTACTCCCTGTCCTCCTGTCCCCATCTGTGCTGCTGATGTTCCCTCGTCGTCTCCTACACACCCCTCCTCCTGGCCAAGCCCCTCGGTCTTGTCACTGGTCCTCCGGTCACCATAATGGCAAGCTGTAGTTCTGAGGTGGTCCTCGAGATACTGCGCGATTCCCACTGCGGCAGAGAAGCCCAACGGGTGATTTAATTGCTGGTTTATAAAAAAAATGATGAACGGTTTTGACGGAGTAAATAGGGAAAGACTATTTCGTCTGTGGGGTGAGGAGATCAGTGACGAGGTCATCAAATTAAAATTAGTACTACGATACTGAGGAGAGATTAAGAGAATTTATTGTCACAAAGGGTTGTTGGTCCAGGGAGAGGTTGAGGCAGAGACCATTGCATCCTTTAAGGGAAAACTGGATAAATATTTGAAGCAGAGAAAGATACTTGGCTATGGAGAGCGCGGGGCAGTGGGATTAGTTCGGGATTGATATGGGGCTATGGGGAGAGAGCGAGGCAGTGGGATTAGTCTGGGATTGATATCGGGCTATGGGGAGAGAGCGAGGCAGTGGGATTAGTTTGGGATTGATATCGGGCTATGGGGAGAGTGCGGGGCAGTGGGATTAGTTCAGGATTGATATGGGGAGAGAGCGGGGTAGTGGGATTAGTTTGGGATTGATATTGGGCTATGGGGAGAGCGCGGGGCAGTGTGATTAGTTTGAGATTGATATCGGGCTATGGGGAGAGCGCGGGGCAGTGGGATTAGTTTAGGATTGATATGGGGAGAGAGCGGGGCAGTGGGATTAGTTTGGGATTGATATTGGGCTATGGGGAGAGAGCGGGGCAGTGGGATTAGATTGGGATTGATATCGGGCTATGGGGAGAGAGCGGGGCAGTGGGATTAGTTTGGGATTGATATCGGGCTATGAGGAGAGAGCGGGGCAGTGGGATTAGTTTGGGATTGATATCGGGCTATGGGGAGAGATTAGTTTGGGATTGATATCGGGCTATGGGGAGAGAGCGGGGCAGTGGGATTAGTTTGGGATTGATATAGTGCTAGGGGGAGATCTCTAATAGTAATTCCGGCCGCCCCCCCGCAACCCGGCCACACTGGCTGCACCCCCCTGATCATCCTGCCTGTCTTCTGCAGCTCACCTCAGCAGATTTTGATGCCATGAAACCGATGTTACCCAAGCTTGAGCAGATCGCAGCCTCACATCCCGACCCTGTGATACAAGAGCTGGCGTCAGACCTGCGCATTACTGTCGCTACCCACGGAGCATTCGCCACCGAAATGGTTGCCAGGGTGGCGCAAAGTACTATGGGCAACAAAAATAAACATGATGACAAATCGACAGAGCCCAGCCAACCGGGAGAGGCCGGCGCGGAGAACGAGAGCCATCGACAGTCGTCCGCTTCATGCAGGACAGAGCACGGGAACAAACCCTCCTCTGGCAACTTCCAGCAGATTCTTCAGGCAGCCTTTGATCCTGAGGTGCCCACACGGGCAGCTGCTCTAAGGACAGTAACCCAGATGGTTCAACAGCGCAACCCTGATGCCCTTAGCAGCCAGGAGAAGGTTCTGTCGGTGAGTTTTCACTTTGTTATACTGGGCTTGTTGCAGGTAGATGTTTTCACAGTGTTGTTCAGTGACTGCCTTCATTTTGTGAGATGCTGTGCAGAGCGATAGTTCCCCATGGCAGCTGCTCTTCAATTTGATGGACTGAGGATTTCCTCAGCAATTGGCTCGGGATCATGGAAAGTTAGCTTTCACCAGTTGTCAGACTTGTCCCGAATTTCCAATTGAGAGCGTCAGCCTGTTCTCCTTTCTGCTTCTGGTTCCACACTTGAGACTATAAAGGTGTTCAAGTGTTTTTGTTGACGAATTCAACACATGCCAGCACATTACAGGGTCAAAGACGGAATCTGTTTGGTTAGAGTTAAGGAACAGAAAAGGAGCTGTTGCATTGCTGGGTGTTTACAATAGATCCCCAAATAGAGAAGGAGATAGAGGTGTAAATTTGTAGGCAACTTTCAGAGAAATATAAAAATAATAGAGTAGAATAGTAGGGGACTTCGATTACCCTAATATGGACTGGGGGAAAACAATAAAAGGATCAATATGTTTTTAGCCCAACAAGGAAGGAAGCAGTGCTGGATCAAGTTCTGGGCAATGAAGCATGACAAGTGGGCTGTATTGCAGTGGGAAAATATCTGGGTAACACAAAAGCAAGATACTGCGGATGCTGGAATCCGGAATAAAAACAGAAAATGCTGGAAATACTCAGCAGACCAGGCAGCATCTGTGGAGAGAGAAACAGAGTTAATGTTTCGGGTCGATGACCCTTCGTCAGAAATACCTGGGTAATAGTGATCATAATATAATTAGGTTTAAAGTAGTTCTGGAAAGGGTCCAGGAAAAATCAACTGGAAAGCGAGCGAATTTCAGTGATTTGAGAAGGTATCCAGTACAAGTGGACTGGAAACAAAAGATTGTCTAGAAAAACAGTAAATGAGCAAGTGGCAGGCCTTCAAGGTTGAGATAGTTTTGGCACAAACCAAGCAGGGAATATGCTAGCGTGTCTGGATGTTACAGGAAATAAAGGTTTATGACAAATGTCTGGTACAGAATACAATTGAAAACCAGGCAGAATACAGAGAGGACAGGAGGAAATTGGAAAAAGGATGTCAGAAGGGCAAAGAGAGTCTGAGAAAAAGATTAGCAGGTAACATAAAAGGGAACCCAAAAATCTTTATCAACATATTAAAAAGTTAAAGAAATGGTGGGGACAAATCAGGGACAAAAAAGGAAATCCTTTTGAGGCAGAGGGCATGACTGAGGTACTGAATGAGTAATTTGCTTCTGTCTTCACAAAAGAAGAGGATGAAGTTGATGTCAGAGTAGAGGAGGGGGAGACGAAATATTGGATAGGATAAAAATGATCAAAAGGAAGTGCTAAATAGTTTGGCATCACTTAAAGTTAACAAGTCAGCCGGTCCAGATGGGGTACATCCTCGGTTGCTGAGGGAAGCTAAGGTGGAGATATTGTGTACAATTCATGATACCTCATTTTAGGAACACAAGAACATAAGAAATAGGAGCAGGAGTAGGCCATATGGACCCTCGAGCCTGCTCCGCCATTTAATATGATCATGGCTGATCCAATCATGGACTCAGGTCCACTTCCCTGCCCGCTCTCCATAACCCCTTATTCCCTTAGCATTCAAGAAACTGTCTATTTTTATCTTAAATTTATTCAATGTCCCAGCTTCCACAGCTCTCTGAGGCAGCAAATTCCACAGATCCACAACCCTGTGAGAAGAAATTCCTCCTCATCTCAGTTTTAAATGGGCTGCCCCTTATTCTAAGATTATGCCCTCTAGTTCTAGTATCCCCAATCAGTGGAAACATCCTCTCTGCATCCACCTTGTCAAGCCCCCTCATAATCTTATACATTTCGATAAGATCACCTCTCATTCTTCTGAATTCCAATGAGTTGAGGCCCAACCTACTCCACCTTTCCTCATAAGTCAATCCCCTCGTCTCCAAAATCAACCTCGTGAACCTTCTCTGAACTGCCTCCAAAACAAGTATATCCTTTCGTAAATATGGAAATCAAAACTGTACGCAGTATTCCAGGTGTGCCTCACCAATACCCTGTACAATCGTAGCAAGACTTCCCTGCTTTTATACTCCATCCCCTTAGCAATAAAGGCCAAGATTCCATTGGCCTTCCTGATCACTTGCTGTACCTGCATACTAACCTTTTGTGTTTCATGTACAAGTACCCGCAGGTCTCACTGCATTGCAGCACTTTGCAATCTTTCTCCATTTAAATGATAACTTGCTCTTTGATTTTTTTTCTGCCAATGTGCATGACCTCACACTTTCCAACATTATACTCCATCTGCCAAATTTTTGCCCACTCACTGTCTGTCCTTTTGCAGATTTAGTGTGTCCTCCTCACACCTTGCTTTTCCTCCCATCTTTGTATCATCGGCAAACTTGGCTACATTACACTCAGTCCCTTCCTCCAAGTCGTTAATATAGATTGTAAATAGTTGAGGTCCCAACACTGATTCCTGCGGCACCCCACTGGTTACTGATTGCCAACCCGAGAATGAACCATTTATCCCTACTCTCTGTTTTCTGTTCATTAGCCAATCCTCTATCCATGTTAATATGTTACCCCCAACCCCGTGATCTTTTATCTTGTGCAGTAACCTTTTATGTGGCACCTTGTCAAATGCCTTCTGGAAGTCCACTGGTTCCCCTTTATCCACCCTGTTCGTTACATCCTCAAAGAATTCTAGCAAATTTGTCAAACATGACTTCCCCTTCATAAATCCATGCTGACTCTGCCTGTCCGAATTTTGCTTTTCCAAATGTCCTGCTACTGCTTTAATAATGGACTCCAACATCTTCCTAACCACAGATGTTAGGCTAACTGGTCTATAATTTCCTGCCTCCTTTTTTAAATAGGGGCGTTAAATTTGCAGTTTTCCAATCTGCTGGGACCTCCCCAGAATCCAGGGAATTTTGGTAAATTACAACCAATGCATCCACTATTCTTGCTGCTACCTCTCAAGACCCTTGGATGCAAGCCATCCGGTCCTGGGGATTTATCTGCCTTTAGTCCCATTATCTTATGTGTATCACCTCCTTAGTGATTGTGATTGTGTTAAGTTCCTCCCCCCACCCACCCCCCGTGACTATCCACTGCTTGAATATTATTCTTGTCCTCTACCGTAAAGACTGATACAAAATATTTGTTCAGAGTTTCTGCCATCTCCATGTTCCTCATTACTAATTCCCCGGTCTCGTCCTCCAAGGGACCAACATTTACTCTAGTCATTCTTTTCCTTTTTATATACCTATAGAAACTCTTGCTATCTGTTTTTTCTTTCGTGCTAGTTTACTTTCATAGTCTATCTTCCCTTTCTTAATCATTTTTTTAGTCATTCTTTGTTGGCTTTTAAACGTTTCCCAATCTTCTGTCCTCCCACTAGTTTTGGCCACATTGTATGCCCTTGTTTTTAATTGGATACCGTTCTTTATATCTTTAGTTAGCCACGGATGGTTATCTTTTCCCTTACGCCCTTTCCTCCTCACTGGAATATATTTTTCTTGAGAGTTGTGAAATATCTCCTTAAATGTACACCACTGTTCATCAACTGTCCTACTCTTTAATCTATTTTCCCAGTCCACTTTAGCCAACTCAGCCCTCATACCTTCATAGTCTCCTTTATTTAAGCTTTGTACACTGATGTGACCCTGGGCCACTCAAGGATATGCAATAGATGGTTCAGTAATCACCTTGCTGTCACATTGGACAGAGAGGAGATATCAGAGGCACCGCACCCTTCAGGCTGAGAAGCTTCAGGGGTCCTGCGCAGCCGGTGAACCGGCTTTTAAACTGGAAAAAAACGTCGGACCTTTGAGCACGACTCAAAAAAACATTACCGGGAACATTGCAGAGGAGATTTACCAGGATGATACCAGGGGTGAGGGAGATTGGAGGAACTGGGATTGTTCTCCTTAGAGCAGCGAAGGTTAAGGGGAGACCTAATAGAGGTGTTCAAAATTACAAGAGGTTTTGATAGAACAAGTCGGGGGTCCTCTGGCACGTGGGTAAGTAACCAGAGGTCACAGATTAAAAATAATTGACAAAAGAACTAGAGGGGAAATGAGAAATTTTTTCACACAGGGTTTTTAAGTTCTGGAACACATGTATTTGAGGAGGACGAATTTGCAGGGTTCTGGGGTAAAAGCTGGGATCTGGGACTAAATTGGATAGCTCTTTCAAAGAGCCGCACAGGCAGGATGGGCCAGATGACATGTGCTGTAAGATTCTTTGATTCTTCTATATTAGAAAAAGTAGAGCTGGTGAGCTGAATCAGGAGACGGTGCTCAGGTCTCACCAAACCTGGGTTATAAAAGCCTGTCATCATCATAGGCAGTCCCTCGGAATCGAGGAAGATTTGCTTCCTCAAGAAGGAGTTAGATATGGTCCTTATGGCTAGGGGGATCAAGGGGTATGGAGAGAAAGCAGGAAAGGGGTACTGAGGGAATGATCAGCCATGATCTTATTGAATGGTGGTGCAGGCTCGAAGGGCCGAATGGCCTACTCCTGCACCTATTTTCTATGTTTCTAAAATGAGTCCTTAGGTGGCTGAACAATCTAATACGAGAGCCACAGCTCTGTCACAGGTGGGACAGATAGTCGTTGAGGGTAAGGGAGGGTGGGACAGGTTTGCCGCACGCTCTTTCTGCTGCCTGCGCTTGATTTCTGCATGCTCTCGGCGATGAGACTTGAGGTGCTCAGCGCCCTCCCAGATGCACTTCGTCCACTTAGGGTGGCCTTTGGCCAGGGGCTCCCAGGTGTCGGTGGGAGACTTTGAGATTGTCCTGTAACGTTTCCTCTGCCCACCTTTGGCTAGTTTGCCCATGAAGGAGTTCCAAGTCGAGCGCTTGCTTTGGGAGTCTCGTGTCTGGCATGTGAACAATGTGGCCCGCCCAGCGGAGCTGATCAAGTGTGGTCAGTGCTTCAATGCTGGGGATGTTGGCCTGGTCGAGGACGTGAATGTAGGTTGCAGGAGATGAGGAGTTCCACAATTCAGAGGTCTTGGGAGTGAGTTTGAGGAGATGATACGATGAATCTTGATTTCATAGCAAGGAAGGATGAATTAGTTTGAGAATGTACAGTATATGAAGGGCACTTGTTGTGAAGTAGAATTTGCTGTCGATAATCTAGCTGAAGAGCTTCAGTCTGTGATGCTGCTAATATCTGCCTCATGTTGCTCATCATTTTAGGTGTTTCTGGAGAATCTGAGCCATGAAGATTCGTTTGTTTATTTGTCTGCGATTCAAGGTAAGAGAGGTTGCTGAACTTAATGGTGAACCAAAGATCTGTGAGTACAAGGCAGTCCATTGGCCCGGAGACAGCAGTTGCAATGCCGTTATTCACCCCGGCAACATAACGCTGCGGTTCCACATCTCAGTCAGTGCTTCACCGTTCGAACTTTTAGTCTGATCGTCATGGTCATGTGCTTGGTGTCAAGTACAAATCACACACACAGAACTAAAGCACTGACCCAGCTTTTGAACCATGGGGTGCATCACTTCCACCCCTTCTCCAATCCGAGCACCACCCATTTGCTTTAACTCTTTTCCCTGACCATTGGCCATCTTGACCATGCTGCTACATTCCTTTAAACCATACGCCTGAACTTTTCTAAAGCCTCCTGTGAGACCCCTTCTGACGGCTTTTTACACTACGTTCCCTTTAAATTTGCCAAACACGATCTGCCTTTAACAAATCTGTGCTGGCTGTCCTTGATTGACTCGTATTTCTAAATGCTCAATAATTCATCTCGAATTAGGAATTTGTCCACAACTGACGTCAGACTATGTTAGACTACATTAGTGTGTATAGTTCCATGGTCTAGTCTTCTTTCCCATCTTCATATTTCATTGCGCACTCTCCAGTCCCATGGCACAATTTGTAGATTTGAAGATTATAAAACTGTGCTCGGAGCCTCTGATATTTCCTCTCTGTCCAACGTGACAGCAGGATGATTACTGAACCATCTATTGCATATCATTGAGTGGCCCAGAGTCACACCAGCTCTAGGTCAGATTTCCTGCCAGGAATCTCTAGTCTTTGGAAAAACTGATCAGAATCACGTTTGGATTCACATTAGTCTGCATAATGTGAAAGATTGCCTGGGTGAATGGGCTGCCTGTTATCATGTTCCAGACTGAGGTGTGAGGTGTAAGAAATGCAAATGAGAGCAACTGCGTTAAATGGAAATGTGCTGAGGCATCTCCCGAGGACTGACTGCAGCTGATGCCGAGAGCAGGCACTGCGTTAGTCCCAGTCACTGCGTCTCAGTGAGTTGCTGACTTTTCATTAAATTCTGCTGCAGATTTTATCCTGCAGGAACATCAGGAAAGAGACCTGCTCTGTGGACCGTGTGTCGGTACTACATCGCAGTGCACTGGGGGGAAATACCCCATTGCGGGGTGGGGTGGTCACTGCGGGCAGGGTGATGCTCACTTCTGCCCCACACGTGGTGTGAATGCTAACGGTGTTACTAGGCTCATTGTTTCCAGGAAATTGATTTTTCAGCTCATACAGCGCGAGGTGATGTACCCCAGTTGCAGTAGCTAATCCTGTGCTAGATTGTGTGAGCTGGGGCGAGGTAATGGGGAGAGTGGTGGGGGGGAACAGTGCAAAGCCGGCTGCTCATTTAACTCGACATAGCTGATTTCCTTTGTTCAATTGCATAAATCCCTCCCAATTGGGACGCTCCAATTGTTTCACATTATGAAATAGGAGCTTCAGCACTTAATTACTGCACTTATCACTCCAGCAGTTGGTGTGTGTTCCTGTTCTGTGGTGGTTCAGTCTGATTACCAAGGAGCTGTTTGGACTTGCTTCACTGAACGTAAGTCTTCAATTACACTTGGTTCCGTGTGGAGCAGATTCACGGGCTTCCTGCTGTCCTGGTATCGTTCTTCGCGCTCTCCTGCCAGAGTGTGATGGACGAATTGTCATCGCTCTGACCGTGTCTCTCACCCAGTTTGCTGTATCACTTGCAACAACAACTTGCATTTATATAGCGCCTTTAACGTAGTAAAACATCCCAAGGCGCTTGCACCCACATCCGGCCTTCCATTATGCAGTGTACCTTTCTACACCAAGTCGAGATATCATCAGTAACATCCCCCAAACCCCCAGGTATATGTTATTCTATAACCCCGTCCCAACAATCGCAATCCTATAGAAAGGGAATTGTGCTTCTCTTTAACCAGAACTGAAGGCCCATCCATCACATTCATTATTCATTGTCAGCCACTTGACCTGTGACTTGTCTGGAGAGTCTGTATTTCTGCACTGCTTGCCTTGGAATGGGTGTTAACAAGCAGGAGGTTGGATGGTTGCCTCTGGTGAGGCCCCTGTCATCTGCAGCATCTTTGGGGTTATGACATTTTAAGTCTAGTATGACACTCAAGTCTCTCAATTTCATCCTTAACTATTCTAACACCATTCATGGAGTGCGTGCGTAGCCATTTTTGCTTCCTATGGTCGGTACTCCACACTCGTCTGCACTAAAGACGAACATATATTGTGTCAAACTCACTTTGTAATTTGTCAGATGCCTCTGGTTCCACTTTCCCTCCTCCTGTAGCACTGTGCAGATGTGACCAATATGTTTTGAGTTTCTGAGTTGATGTAACTTAGTGGCACTTATGGTCCCAACACTGATCCCAGGGGAACCTCACTTAGTACTTCTCTCCCACCCCAACATAACACCGAACAAGTACCCGCTTTCTAGCCTTTAGCCACTTTCTTATCCATACCCAAGATTTACCCTGAATCCCAGCAGCATTGAATGGAACTTTTTGGAAGTCCAGATGCAACATGCCGAGGGATGTGTTTCTTTTGATCCTTGCAGCATGTCTAGGAATTCAATCTCCTTTGTATCTAAATGAAATTCATTTTGCATAGATGATGTCTGTTTCTCATAGAATCATAGAATGGTTGCAGCATAGGAGGCGGCCATTCAGCCCGTCGAGCCCGTGCCGGCTCTCTGGAAGAGCACTTCAGCTAGTCGCAGTCCCCCCGCCCTTTCCCCTTACTGTTTCGGCCTCAGCTGGAGTACTGAGTCGAATTCTGGGCACCGCACTTTAGGAAGGAGGTGAAGGCCTTGGAGAGGGTGCAGAAAAGATTTACGAAAATAATTCCAGGAATGAGGGACTTCAGTAACGTGGATAGACTGGAGAAGCTGGGGTTGTTCTCCTTGGAGCAGAGAAGGTTGAGAGGAGATTTGATAGAGGGGCTAGACAGAGTAGATAGAGAGAAACTGTTCCCATTGGTGGAAGGGTCGAGAACCAGAGGGCTCAGATTTAAAGCGATTGTTAAAAGAACAAAAGGCGACATGAAGAAAAACATTTTTACGCAGCGAGCGATGCCGATCTAAAATGTACGGCCTGAAAGGGTGGTGGAGGCAGACTCGATCGTGGCTTTCAAAAGGGAGTTGGATAAGTACCTGAAGGGAAAAAAATAGCAGGGCTACGGGGAAAGGGCGGGGGAGTAGGACCAGCCGAGTTGCTCTTGCAGAGAGCCGGCACGGGCTCAATGGGCCGAATGGCCTCCTACTGTGCTGTAACCATTCTCTGAATCTCTGAAGTGCTGAAGCAGCATTACCTATACCAACTTGGACTCGAAATCACTTGCGTTTTACCGGTTTAAATTTGGTTGATTGAAGTCAACCACTAAAATGACTTTCTTGATCTCATGTACCCGTCTTATCCTTATTGCACGGTCAGGTGCTCAATCGTGTACCCCACAGTTAACTTGGATAATTTTGTATTCGGGAATCTAACGAGCATACTTCATTGGCTTTTCATTACAACCCAAAAGTACTTCATTAGCTGTAAAGTGCTTTGCGACGTCCGGTGGTCGTGTAAGGCGCTATATAAGTCCAAGGCTTTTTTTTTTCATCTGCCACAAGTTCAAGCTCATTCACCTTCCAGGTGTTCCTGCCATATAGAACCATACAGCACACAAGGAGGCCATTCAGCCCATCTTTCCTGTGCCAGCTCTCTGAAAGGGCTATACCATCATCTTTTTTTGTCTACTTTCTACTTTTTGAACACACTTCACCCCTAAGTGTTGCATTCTTTAGTGTCTTGAGTTCGGCGTGTTTGATATTTGAACTGCCACAACAGCCTACAATTCCAGTATCTTATTTCGAATGCCTCTAGCTCTCGTGAAAACCTATCTTAATATAGATTTTCCTCTTCTCATGTCCCTAGTGTCTGTTTTTTCCAGTCATACAGATCTCAGTTTCTGAGACTGCACCCACCCATTAGCTACCTTCTACTCTACAATAAGTTTCCTGACCGATCGAGTTGAAATGATTCTCGATTGCTGCTTCAGAGTTACATTCTCCCCGCTTGGCCTAGGTGCAGCCCCTCCTGTATCAGTCCTCCTTGGTCTGAAAGTGTTCAGTTATTTATGAAGGAAGCATTGTTTTGCATCATGTTGCCAGCCGATCGTTCATATTTTCCTCACTCTTTGGCTCAGTGTCAATTTTTGTTTAATTACACTCCTATGAAGCGCCTGGGCTGTGTTCCTAATCTATTAAAGGTGCTATATAAAAGCAGGTTGTAGTTGCTGGAATGTAGGGCGCCTGCTCTCCGTATATACGGAATGTACGCTAGATCACGGTGTTGAAAGAATGATATTGATGATGATAGATTGTGGTGTCGATGGGAAATGTGTTAATGATATTTGATATGATAGCAATGGAATGCTTGCTAATGGTGTCCAGTCACAGATCCAGTGCAGGGTCTGCTAATGGTGTCCAATTGCAATTTTAATGCTGGTTTAGGCGATCATGGTGTCAATGGAATGAGTTCTACCAGCATCCTGAAGGTACTTTGCTCCTGAAATGTTTGAGCCAACATGTTTCTCAGTACAGGTCTGCCCAGCCTGTTCTGCCTCACATTTTAACTGGTGTCTTGAGTATCCCTGGGGGTTGGAGGGTGGGAGATGGGGCGGGGTGGGGGGGAGAGAGAACATGTGCTGTGTGTAAGATAATACATGAATACATCAGAAATGGCAGGAGTAGGCTGTTTGGCCCCTCGAGCCTGCATTGCCATTCAATAAGATCATGGCTGATCTTCGATACCAACTCCACTTTCCTGCCCGATCCCTATATCCTTGATTCCCATCATGCCCAAAAACCTATCAATCCTAGTCTTGAATATACTCAACGATTCAGCCTTCTGGGGTAGAGAATTCCAAAGATTCACAGGAAGCAGCAAACTGCTGGGACCAGAGCCAAGAATAGGCAAGTGGCATCATGGGGGATCCAAAAAGCAGATGAAATGTTGGGGGCATGTGTGCTTGGGCACGGGCTGGTGTCAGCAGGAGATCAGGAGCAAGAAGCTATCTGTGCAGACCCTTTGTCTGAACTTGTGCCCAAATCTAGGCTGACACTCCAGTGCAGTGCTTGCTGAGGGAGTGCTACACTGTTGGAGGTGTGTCTTTCGGATGAGAGGTTAAACCGAGGCCTCGTCTTCCCCCTCAGGTGGACATTATTTCGAAGAGCAGCGACATTTTCCCCAATGTTCTGGGGCCAATATTTATCCCTCAATCAACATAACCAAAAACAACAGATTATCTGGTCATTCTCACATTGCTGTTTGTGGGAGCTTGCTGTGCGCAAATTGGCTGCCGTGTTTCCCACATTACAACAGTGACTACACTCTAAAAGTACTTCATTGGCTGTAAAACACTTTGAGACATCCAGTGGTTGTGAAAGGCGCTAAATAAATGCAAGTCTGTCTTTCATGTGAGAAGTTGGCCCTGAGTGGCAGCAGTTACAATTGCCCTGGAAACTGGGCACAGCGTGAGGATATCATCGGGTACATGCTGCGTAATGAGTTACCTTCGTCTGAAAGTGTCGGCACGGGTTTCAGTAAAGTCTCATTGATCCTCAGCATCGTTACTGTGGCCTTGACTGCCTCAAACGTCACTCCACTCCACTCCGTAGGACTCACTCCGCTCCTGCTCACGCTGTCCACAAGCTGGAAATCATTGATTGCACCAATTAATCTAACTGCAATGGTTAATGACTAAAGCACTTTAATCAGATAGAACTGAACTAATCAGTTAGCCCTGCCAGCAGCCTCGCTGCTCCATACCAACTGGCCCAGACCCAGAGTCGAGCCTCCCTCCCTGACCAGCTCAGACTTGTGAATCGCACGCTTTGACTCTGCATCAATTCTACCATGATTGGCTGACAGAGCCATTGCCTGAGTCTCCCTTCACTCTGCTCTATGTTCCCCGGGGCCTGATATTCTACAACATATCCTCCCAACACTGAAGCACAGCATACAGTGAGCCCAAGTACTGTGAGTGCTCGGCTGGACAGTGCGTGACTGGGTGAACCCTGTGCAATGAGCAGCGGGGTAGGGGGGGGTGAGGGAGCAGGGGCTGAGGAGTGTGTGCGGAGTGGGGGGAGGATTGGGAGAGCGGGGGAGGGGTGGGAGAGTGGGGGCTGAGGATGTTTCCCACATGGGGTGGGTGGGGGAGAGTTGGGAGAGCGGGGGTCTGAGGATGTATCCCGAGGGAGTGGGCTGGGGTGAGGGGGGGGGTTGGGAGAGATGGGTGGGGGGGGGTGTTGGGAGAGCGGGGGCTGAGGATGTATCCCATTTCTCACCCACCCATTGGAGGAAATGTAGAATGGCTCTAAATTTACGACTTACTCCGACGTTGCTGCTGATTGGCTTATGCATAGAGCAAACTATTAAGGGGTGGTTCTTCTGGTTTTTTTCGAGGACAGATTCTCAATAATCTGACAGCGACAAGACAGGAAGTCGGTCAGTTTGAGGTGGGGGCAGGGAGAGGGCATCAGGATCCATTTAATTGATGCGTTTAATATCCAGGATTCTCTGAGTTTCCCACCGATTTCCTGTTCCCCAGACTGTAAGATGTACACCTCCCTGTTCTATCTCTGACTAAACAGACTCTGGTTAATTAACTGTTATCAAAATTAACTGTTATCAAAAAAAACTCTGAGAAATGAGAGCAGCTTTTGCAGGAGTCATCACCCCACAGTTCAGCGGCAGGACTAGTAATTTTGCTGTATTTTATCAATAGTGCCTGTTGTTCATTCTCAGTGAGGCCTGAAGGAGTTGCCTGAGTCTGTGTCTCCCTGAGACTGGGAGGATTACATTTCAGTTTGAAGTAACGATTTAATTTAGAAAGTTCTTCCATGTAGATCACCTGAACGACAAGCCTGTGTTTATGTTGGCAGTTCTGGGAGGTTTTGGAACATTTATTTTGGAAGCTGGAATGCAGTGTCTTCCTTGCCCCTCCACTGTTTCAAACTACACTTCCCACCATTCCCTGCAAACTCCCAAAAGAAGGATGAGGGACTTCAGTTACGTGGACAGACTAAAGAAATAGGATTATCTCTCTTAGAGTAGAGAAGGTTAAGGAGAGATTTAATCGAGGCGTTCAATATTATGAGGGGTTTTAATACAGTAAATACAGAGAAACTGTTTCCACTGGCAGAAAAGTCTGTAACCAGAGTCTGCTGATGTATCAGATAAAGCAGGGAGTGTCTGAGCCACACAGTCAGAATGTCCCAGGCTCTGCTCCTGGTCCGCTGCTTTGGCTCTGAGCCGAGGCCATAAGAACATAAGAAATAGGAGCAGGAGTAGGCCATACGACCCCTCGAGCCTGCTCCGTCATTTAATAAGATCATGGTTCATCCGATCATGGACTCTGATCCACTTTCCTGACTGCTCTCCATAACCCCTTATTCCCTTATCGTTTAAGAAACTGTCTATTTTTGTCTTAAATTTATTCAATGTCCCAGCTTCCACAGCTCTCTGAGGCAGCGAATTCCACAGATGCATAACCCTCTGAGAGAAGAAATTTCTCCTCATCTCAGTTTTAAATGGGCGGCCCCTTATTCTAAGATTATGCCCTCTAGTTCTAGTCTCCCCCATCAGTGGAAACATCCTCTCTGCATCCACCTTGTCAAGCCGCCTCATAATCTTATATGTTTCGATAAGATACCTCTCATTCTTCTGAATTCCAATGAGTAGAGGCCCAACCTACTCAACCTTTCCTCTTAAGTCAACCCCCTCATCTCCGAAATCAACCTAGTGAACCTTCTTTGAACTGCCTCCAAAGCAAGTATATCCTTTCGTAAATATGGAAACCAAAACTGCACGCAGTGTTCCAGGTATGGCTTCACCAATACCCTGTACAACTGTAGCAAGACTTCCCTGCTTTTATACTCCATCCCCTTTGCAATAAAGGCCAAGATTCCATTGGTCTTCCTGATCACTTGCTGTACCTGCATACTATCCTTTTGTGTTTCATGCACAAGTACCCCAGGTCCTCATTTAAATAATAACTTACTCTTTGATTTTTTTTCTGCCAAAGTGCATGACCTCATACTTTCCAACATTATACTCCATCTGCCAAATTTTTGCCCACTTACTTAGCCTGTCTATGTCCCTTTCCAGATTTGTTGTGTTCTCCTCACACATTGCTTTTCCTCCCATCTTTGTATCGTCGGCAAACTTGGATACATTACACTCGGGCCCTTCCTCCTAGTCGTTAATATAGATTGTAAATAGTTGGGGTCCCAGCACTGATCCCTGCAGCACCCCACTGGTTACTGATTGCCAACCCGAGAATGAACCATTTATCCCTACTCTCTGTTTTCTGTTCATTAGCCAATCCTCTATCCATGCTAATAAATTACCCCCAACCCCGTGAACTTGTATCTTGTGCAGTAACCTTTTATGTGGCACCTTGTCAAATGCCTTCTGGAAGTCCAAATGCACCACATCCACTGGTTTCCCTTTATCCACTCTGTTCGTTACATCCTCAAAGAATTCTAGCAAATTTGTCAAACATGACTTCCCCTTCATAAATCCATGTTGACTCTGCCTGTCCGAATTTTGCTTTTCCAAATGTCCTGATACTGCTTCTTTAATAATGGACTGCAACATTTTCCCAACCACAGATGTTAGGCTAACTGGTCTCTAGTTTCCTGCTTTCTGTCTGCCTCCTTTTTTAAATAGGGGCTTAACACTTGCAGTTTTCTAATCTGCTGCTGGGTTACAGTGAAACTCAGCCGGGGCCCTGCTCCTACCTGCTGGGAATTGGATGAGGATATTAGGTTTGTGGTGTGATGTCCTCATGGATCAAATAGCCTGCCAACACTGGCACTGGACTCTCCGTGAGATCTTAGGCCGGCGGGAGGCCAACACAGGCGAACCGTGGGGTGAGAGAGGAGGAGGAGCGACTGCCTGGAAAATAAATCTGCCTGAAAATGCTGCGCGTTTGGTGTTACAGCTGCAGATTTAACGCAGACAGGTCTTAACAGGCCTGCCTGAGACTCTCTTCAAATGACCTGGACTCCATAGGTAGATTTACCAGAATGATACCTGGACTCCAGGGGTTAAATTATGAGGAGAGATTACAGAAACTAGAGTTATACTCCCTGGAATTTAGATTAAGGGGTGGTTTGATTGGTTTTAAGATATTATGAGGAACTGATGGGGTGCATGGAGAGAAACTATTTCTGCTGGTTGTGGATTCTAGGACTAGGAGACATGATATAAAAATTAGAGCCAGACCTTTCAGGAGTGGTTAGGCAACACTTCTACACACAAAGGGCGGTATAAGTTTAGAACTCTCTTCCGCAATCGGCATTTGATACTGGATTAATTGTCAATTTTAAATCTGAGATTGATAGATTTTTGTTAAGCAAAGGTATTAAGGGTAATGGGGCAACGGTGGGTATATGGTGTTGGGTCACAGATCAGCCATGATATCATTAAATGGCGGAACAGGCTCAAGGGGCTGAATGGCCTCCTCCTGTTCCCATAAGTGTCACTTTGCACAGTGTTCCTACAGCGTCATCCACTTTTCCATTAGACGTGTTAGTCGGTCACTGATGGCTGTCACTGAATGTTGCAGCAGAAACTTCCGGCAACTTGCTCCCTATGGTGAAGGTTCAAATCCCAGGAGCATAAATTAAAAATGAGAAAGTTGCGACTTAGAAGATTAGTTGAAAATGTTCATCCAGAGGGTAACAGGAGTTATGGAAAACACGCCAAGGCTCATGGCCCAAGTCACTTTGAAAGTGGACTTATTTTGTATGTCAGGACTCATTAGAAAACTGACTGCAAATGATTTACTCAAGGTTTAAATTGCTGATGGCAAAAACATTGTGGTTTTGAGTCTGACACAAATGGTAGTGCAGCATTGGAGGGTGGCATAGAGGCTGTGCGAAGTCGGCCAAAGCTGGACATCACTTCCCCCTCCCCATCCTTCAACCTGCCCACGAAGGATATTGAGGTGGAAAGTAGAAGTAGGTGAAGGAGTAATGAGATATCTTTATGGAAAGAGAAGGGATTGACGTGAAATGGTGAGATGATGGACAGGCGGCTGGGTTAATCTGTGAGTTCGGGATAAATTTGTTGGACTTGATTATTTATTTCACTTCCTGTAAAATTCCATGTCCTTGTGACACTGCCAAGGTCAGAGAGAAGACCAAATAAAAGAAGCTGATCAGGTGATGTCATGTTTGGGTTTAAAGAAGGGGGAGCACTGAGGCTGGTGAGGACTTCCACGTTTTGAGATCCGAGGATACTGAGTTCAAGTAGGAGCGATGAGACTTGATTTCAACACAGTGAGGGTTCAGGGAGGGTGGAGTGTGTATTCTTACTCTATTTCCCTCGTTCCCTCTCCAAACCCAACCTGTCCATAAGACCCACCTCCTGCACTCTACCCCATTTCCAATAAACTGCTGACCACCTAACTTTCCTCCCTGCCCCCATGCTATCTGAGATTGTAAACCGTTCCCTCGCCTCATGTGCAGTCACCTTCCCTTTCAGAAACTTTGTCCTTAATCCCCCCCACCACCACCAATCTTCAACCCCTCTGTCTTCACAAAATACTTCCCTTTCCTCTCCAACGTCCATGTCCATCTTTCCATATTTAAATCTCTCCAGTCAGGTTTCCACCACTGTCACTGAAACAACCCTTATCAAAGTCACAAATGACATCCTCTGTGACTGTGACAATGGTGGACTATCACTCCTCATCCTCCTCGACCGTTGACTGTGAACCACATTCAACTGTTTGCAACCTCTTCATCCTATTTGATCCATCAGGAATTGCTTCCAAAACCTCTCCGCCTCGGCCCCCCTTCTCTCTCGCCGCCTCTAAGACCTCCTTAAAATCGACCAAACTGATTGAGCTTTTAGTTACTTCTTTGCATCTTTGACTCACTGTCAATTTTTGTCTGATTACGCTCCTGTGATGTGTTGTATGTTAAACGTGCTGTATGAAAGTGAGTTGTAGTTTTGTTGTAGGAAAGGTATTTATAATCCAAGAGGGCGAGAGGGGGAAGTTCAAAGCAGCAAATGTCGAGAAATCCGAAGATTTGTGACAGAGGCAGAGACCCCCCCAGATAGGGAGTAGCTTTCAAATCATTCTGATTTCAGCTTTGGGGAGAGTTAAGATTGGGGAGGACGGCAGGGGAAAGAAGTGTTTGGTAGAAAAGCAAACTCGGCTTGTTGGAGCAGAAACAAGGCTGAGAATTGTTCCACAAGTGATGGAGCTGAAAATAATTTAGGTTTGACAGGTGGTTGAAGGAAAGAGAGACTAAGCGGGATGAGCTCGTGTGAAGGATGAACACCAACACGGACTGATGGGCCGATCGGCCTGTTTCCGAGGTTCATTTCTATGCGGGCTGGAAGGACTGACTTCATAATGGTAGCTTATCATTCAAATGTTGGCGCTCTGATCAATAAGGACACAGGATTCAGCCCTCGAGCCTATTCCGCCATTCCATTAGATCAGAGGATTTCATAGAATATACGACACAGAAACAGGCCATTCGGCCCAACCAGTCTATGCCGGTGTTTATGCTCCGCTTGAGCCTCCTCCCGTCTTTCCTCATCTAATTATCAGCATAACTCTCTCTTTCCCTTCTCCCTCATATGCTTGTTTAGCCTCCCCTTAAATGCGTCTATACTATTCACCTCAACCTATCCCTTGGGTAGCGAGTTCCACATTCTCACCACTCTTTGGGTGAAGAGGTTTCTTCTGAATTTTTATTGGATTTCTTGGTGACTATCGTATATTGATGGCTCTTTCAAGTGGAAACACTCTCTGTATCCACTCTATCAAAACCTTTCATAATTTTAAAGACCTCTATTAGGTCAACCCTGGGTGCCTGAACATCCTTTCCTGATCAGGTATACCCTCGCATTTCTGGTATCACCCTTGTAAATCTTCTCTGCACCCTCTCCAGTGTCTCCATATCATTTTTATAATATCGTGACCAGAACTGTATGCAGTACTCTTAAGTGTGGTCTAACCAAGGTTCAATACAGGTTTAGCATATCTTCACTACTTTTTAATTCTATCCCTCTAGAAATAAACCCTAGTGCTTGGTTTGGTTATTTTTCTGGCCTAGTTAACCTGTATTGCTACTTTTTGCGATTTTTGTGTATTTGCAGTCCGAGATTCCTTTGTTTCTCTACCCCACCCAGACTCGCACCCTTTGAAGTAATAAGTGACCTTATTCTTCTTACCAAAACGTAACATCTCGCATTCATCTGAGTTGAAATTAATTTGCCAATTATATGCCCATTCTGCAAGTTCATTAATGTCCTCCTGTAATTTGTTGCCTCAGTATTGACTGTCCGCCCCAATTTGATCGCATCTGCAAATTTAGAAATTGTGTTTTTGATTCCAAAGTCTAAATCGTTAATATAAATTGTGAACAACAGTGGTCCCAACACTGATCCTTGTGGAACACCACTACCCACCTGCTACCACTGTGAATAACTACCCTTTACCCCTACTTTCTGCTTTCTGTCTTGAAGCCAGCTTGCTATCCATTCTGCTACTTGACCCCTGACTCCACATTCTCTGACCTTGTTTATCGGTCTATTATGTTGTAACTTATCGAAGGCCTTTTGAAAATCTGCATAAATTACATCTACTGCATTACCATTATCTACTCTGTGTTACCTCTTCAAAACATTCAATGAGGTTGGTCAAGCAAGACTTTCCCTTTATTAATATTTAAGTAAGTAATTTAATATTTCTGCCATCTTGCTATTATTGCCTGTGGTGTCCTGTCTATCTTTTAGTGGCCCTATTCCCATCCCGACCTTCCATTTTTAAATTTATGTGCCTGTAAAATATTTTACTATTTTGTTTTAAGTTTCTTGATAATTTAATTTCATAGTTCCTCTTTGCCTTCCTAATTTTTTTTGACTTCTCTCCTCATCTCTTTGTATTCTCCCTTATCATGCTTTCCCTGCTATCCCATGTACTTAATGTATGCTGTTTCCTTGCCCTCAATTTTTCCCTTAAGGCTTTATTTATCCATGATGTCTCATTTTTTTATCCATGTTGTTTAGTTTTTTTTTAGCGGAATATATTTTTCCTGGACTCTGTTGAACACCATTTAAAATGTTTTCCATTGCTGTTCTACATCATTGTTTGCCAATATTGTTGTCCATTTTATTTTTCCAAGGTCTATTCTCAGCCCCTCAAAATCAATTTTTCTCCAATCTGTTACCCTGGTCTTCGTCATACTTATGTCGTTCTCAATTATTATCTTGAAGTGTATTTATATTATGGTTACTATTGCCAAGATGTTCCCCAACTTTTACTTCTCTCATCTGCTCGGGTTCATTCCCCATTACTAATAGCAAGTCCTGACTTGGGCTTTTTACATAGTGGGTTAGAAAGGAGCACTTACCCTTTACCTACCTTTTCTGTCCAATTAATATCGGGGTAGTTGAAATCCCCCCCATGATTATTATTCTATGTCTTTTTACTCATTTCCCAAATTTGGTTGCATATTTCTTCCTCCATTTCCCTTACACTATTGTATGGTTTGCAGACTACACCTAATTGTGTGATTGATCCTTTATTATCTTTTATCTCTATCCACATGGATTCTATTTCTGTCTTTCTGTGATAGCTGTGTCATTTTTTTTACTACCCCTCTTATCCCCAAAAAGTACAGCTACTCCACCACCCCATTTTCCCTTTATCTTTTCTAAATATGTTATACCCTGCAATATTTAATTCCCATTCCTGATTTTTCTGTAGCCATGTCTCAGTAACCCCTACAATGTCTGCATGCTCGCAGCGCATGATTGCCTCCAGCGCCCCTGTTTTATTACGGACATTGTATGCATTAATGTACTGACAGTTTAACTCATTTTTAATAGCAGTTCCTCTCACTTTATTTTTAATCATCTTTTTGCACTCCTGATCTATAACTCTATTTATTCCCTGGCCATCAATGTCCTCCCTTTATTCCTTCCTTTCCTGTTTTTGTTTATATTTAGGCTGGTTTTATTTCATGTAGATTCCCCCCCACCTCCATCCTACTAATTTAAAGCCTTTGCCACCTATCCTTTCCGCTACGACACAGGTCCTTTCCCAGTTCTGGTGGAGCCCGTCCCATCGGTACAGTTCCTTCCTGTCCCAGAACTGGTGCCAGTGTCCCATGAAAAGAAACCCCTCTCTCGCACACCAACCCTTTAGCTCCTTTAGCCACATGTTAATTCTCCTGATCTGACTGTTTCTATGCCAATTTGAATGTGGCTCGGGCAATAATTGAGAGATTATTACCCTCAAGGTTCTGCGTTTTAATTTGGCTCCTAACTCCTGATACTCCTTCAGCAGGACCTCCTCTCAGTTCCTACCTATGTTGTTTGTACCTTGTCCTCAGGTAGCGAGTACAACATTCCGGTTGGACAGGACCAGTATCTCTGGGTCCTCCTTCTCAACCTCTTCTAAGTCCCTGCTACCCAGCTCCATAACAGTCACACCCTCCCCTTCCTGAAACTGCTTTCCTCTGGGGTGTGACTGTATTCAGGATAAAACTATCCAGAAATCCCTCCCCCTCCCTTATGTTTCGGAATGTCTAAAACTTGCACTGCAACTCAATGATGCTGAGCCGGAATGGCTGAAGGCAGAGACATTTCCTGCAGATGTGGGAATCAGGGACAGTCTCGTTGTCCACAAACCCCCACATACTCCAGAGCCGACACACAGCCTGCCCTGCCATCGCTAGACTTTTTTATTTCATCATCATAGGCAGTCCCTCTGGGTTGAGGATGACTTGCTTCCATACTAAACCTTTTTTATTTATTCACTTATTGACCACCTGAATTAATTTAATTAGTTAAAGCTTTTATTCAAATGATTATTTATATTATTAATTAGTTCATCTAGTTAAGTTATTAATTTAATAAACTAATAGTTATAGTTCCTCAGCTCTTAATTTAAACCACTGCCTAGCTTAGAGAAAAATAACGCTGAAATACTCACCAACCAATCACCTACCTGCTGTCCTGTGACGTCACCTTGGTTTTTCTGCTCTCTCTCCGCTGCTTTTTCCTCCTGATTCTGCCACTGCCTCCGATGTTCAAATCTCAGGCCTCTCCTATGGTGCTCCATGCTGACTGATCTGTACCCAAACTCCATCTGTGGAGAGAATTCTATACTTCTATTATGCTTTTTGTGAAAAAGTGTTTCCTAATCATCTTCTTGAACGGCCTGGCTCTAATTTTAAGGTTATGCCCCCCATGTTCGGGATTCCCCCACCAGAGGAAATAGTTTCTCTGTACCTAGCCTATCAAATCCTTTTAGCTTTTGTCACACCCCAATGAGACCACACCCCATAACCACCTAAATACAACCCAAGTGTATGCAACCTGCCTCCGTAATATAACCTTTTAACCTCTTTCACTCATGGAGTCTTGAAATTTCCATGTAACTATGAGTAATGTGGTTAACTGTCAGCCCTGCTTCCATCCAGTCTCAACAACAGCTCCGATTGCTCTATATTTTTCCAGACACCTACGCATACTGTTCATTGTAACTAATTAAACATCATCATTATCATAGGCAGTCCCTCGGAATCGAGGAAGACTTGCTTCCACTCCTAAAGTGAGTCCTTTGGTGGCCGAACAGTCCAATGTGAGAGCCACAGACCCTGTCACAGGTGGGACAGACATTCGTCGTGGGGGTTGGGGGGGTTGCCACACGCTCCTTCCGCTGCCTGCGCCTGACCTCTTCACGCTCATGGTGTTGAGGTTCGAAGAGCTCAGCGCCCTCCCGGATGCACTTTCTCCACCTAGGGCGGTCTTCGGCCAGGGACTCCCAGGTGTTCGTGGTGATGTTGCACTTTACCAGGGAGGCTTTGAGGGTGTCCTTGTAATGTTCGTGCTGCCCACCTTTGGCTCGTTTACCGTGAAGGAGCTCCGCATAGAGCAATTGCTTAGGGAGCCTCGTGTCTGACATGCGAACTATGTGGCCTGCCCAGTGAAGCTGATCGAGTGTGGTCAGTGCTTCAATGCTGGGGATGTTAGCCTGGGCGAGGACACTGATGTTGGTGTGCCTGTCCTCCCAGGGGATTTGCAGGATCTTGCGGAGACATTGTTGGTGATATATCTCCAGCGACTTGAGGTGTCTTCTGTACATTGTCCATGCCTCTGATCCATACAGGAAGGCGGGCATTACTACAGCCCTGTAGACCATGAGCTGGTGGTAGATTTGAGGGCCTGGTCTTGGAACACACTTTTCCTCAGGTGGCCAAAGGCTGCACTGGCGCACTGGAGGCGGTGTTGAATCTCCGTATCAATGTCTGCCTTTGTTGATAAAAGGTTCCTGAGGTATGGAAAGTGGTCCACGTTGTTGAGGGCCGTGCCGTGAATCTTGATGACTGGGAGACAGTGCTGTGCAGCGAGGACAGGAACTGTCTTCATCTCATTGCTTCCTATCACTGTTTAAATCTTGAGGTCATTTCTGTTGTGTAATATTAGTTCAACCGGGTACCAGCATCCCATCAGATACAGCGTGGGATGAAGCTCCCCATACACTGTCCCATCAAACACTCCCAGGGCAGGTACAGCACGGGGTTAGATACAGAGTAAAGCTCCTCCTACACTGTCCCATCAAACACTCCCAAGGCAGGGCAGGTACAGCACGGGGTTAGATACAGACTAAAGCTCCCTCTACACTGTCCCATCGAACGCTCCCAGGGCAGGTACAGCATGGGTTAGATACAGAGTAAAGCTCCCTCTACATTGTCCCATCAAACACTCCCAGGGCAGGTACAGCACGGGTTAGATACAGGGTGAAGCTCTATACTATTCACCCCAACAGCTAGTAGATAGTTGTTATTTCTTCTGTCTGAACAGCATTTGAGCCCAGCTCCCAGAAGCAAGGAGCCAGAGCCTCTGCCACTCAGTCCCACAACTGGAGTATTTATTCTTCTCGACTGAAGCTAATTGTATAAACCAGTCAAGTGTGAAATGAAGCCTTAAACTTGTTCAAACTCTGGTGTCACAGGTCTGTCAGTGCTGTCGGATGTGTACCCGGCCCGAATCCTGCCACGGTTACTGGACGAATATCGAACGTCACCGCAAGGAGCTGAGAAAACAAGATCTGTGGAGACACGGATGAAAGTAGGAGAGGTCCTGATGCGAAGTACAAGAGCATTGGGTGAGTCTGAATTGATTATCGGGCCATTACTCACGTGTGGTGACACTGCAAGAGTTAGAGTGAAGGTGTCAGACTATGCCTTTCAGCACTCCGCCGCTCCCGAGCAAAACAGAGTCAGAGCTACGGCTGCCCAAGTCCAAGATTATTGTACATTTGATGTAGTCTACATGGATTTTGGCAAGGCTTTTGACAAGTCCCACATGGTAGGCAGGTCAGAAAAGTAAAAGCCCATGGGATCCAGGGCAAAGTGGCAAATTGGATCCAAAATTGGCTCAGTGGCAGGAAGCAAAGGGTAATGGTTGATGGGTGTTTTTGTGACTGGAAGGCGGGTTCCACAGGCTCAGTACTAGGTCTCTTGCTTTTCATGGAATACATCAGTGATTTAGATTTTAATGCAAGGGGCATGATTACGAAGTTTGCGGATGATACAAAAATTGACCCTGTGGTGATATTGAAGAAGAAAGCTGTCGACTGCAAGAAAATATCAATGAATTGATCAGGTGGGCAGAACAGTGGCAAATGGAATTCAATCCGGAGAAGTGTGAGATAATGCATTTTGGAAGGACCAACAAGGCAAGGTAAGACACAATAAATGGTAGGATACTGAGAAGTGTAGAGGAACAGAAGGACTATGTCCACAGATCCCTGAAGGTAGGACAGGTAGATAATGCGGTTAAGAAGGCATACGGGATACTTCCTTTATTAGCCAAGACATAGAATATAAGAGCAAGGAGGTTATGCTCGAACTGTATAAAACACTAGTTAGGCCACAGCTAAAGTACTGCGTACCGTTCTGGTACCACATTACAGGAAGGATGTGATCGCAGTAGAGGAGGGTACAGAGGAGATTTACGAGGATGTTGCCAGGATTGAACAGTTTTAGCTATGAGGAAAGATTGGATAGGCTGGGGTTATTTTCTTTCGAACAGAGGAGGCTATGGGGAGACTTGATTGAGGGGTATAAAATGATAAGGGGCCTAGATAGAGTGGATAGGATGGACCTGTTTCCCTTAGCAGAGAGGTCAACAATCAGGGGGCATAGATTTAAAGTAATTGGTAGAAGGATTAGAGATGAGTTGAGGAGAACTTCTTTCACCCAGAGGGTGATGGGGGTCTGGAACTCACTGCCTGAAAGAGTTGTAAAGGCAGAAACCCTCATTACATTTGGATATGCACTTGAAGTGCTGCAATCTACAGGGCTACGGACCAAGAGCTGGAAAGTGGGATTAGGCTGGATAGCTCAGACACAATGCACCGTGGATGACTCGTGTGAGGGATGGAACTGCCCAGCGTTCTGAAGGTGGACCAGTATTTTTTAATTTTGGTTAATTACTGCTGTGGGATGGGGATCTGAGAGAAATTTCACATTTTATCTCCGATTAATTAGAGATCTGGAGATTGAATGAGATGCTGTAGGACAAATTGTAGATGGCTTGTGGAAAAGTTGAGCTTGATGGGCCTAATGGCCTTTCCATATTGCATGCATTTATTCTTGCCCTGCTGAATAAACACAAACTCTGTATAGTTGCAACAGTAAGTAATCCTTGCCTTGCTGAATAAACGTCAGTTGTGGAGAAGCTATGAGAATCTAGGACCAGGGGCAGCATGACTGAGCACTTAGACGAGTATGTGCTTGTCAAAGAGAGTCAGCGTGAATTTATGACGGGTAGATCATATCTGACTAATCCAGTAAAATTTTTGGAGGAGGTTACCAGACTATACAGCCCCTCGAACCTGCTTCGCCTTTCTACAAGATCATGGCTGACCTTCTACCTCAACTCCACTTTCACGCCCTATCCCCATATCCCTTGATTCCCTTAGTATGCAAAAATCTAACGATCTCAGTCTTGAATATACCCGATCTCAGTCTTGAATATACCCGATGACTTAGCAACCGCAGCCTTCTAGGGTAGAGAATTCCAAAGATTCAGTCCTAAATAGTTGACCCCTTATCCTGAGACTTTGAGTTCTGAGAGTTCGGGAGTCCAGGAGTCTGAGGGGCAGGGGGGCCGGGGGAAGGCGAGGAGTTCACTTCTGGCGAGGAATTCACAGCAGGTAAGTGGTTGGCTGTTTGGTAAGTATTCGTCTAATTAGAGGGATGGCAGGGCAGCTCAGTCCTATGGCGTGCATGTCCTGTGGCATGTGGAAAGTCCGAAACGCTTCGCACGACCTAGACACCCATGTGTGCAGGGAGATATCTCCAGCTTCAACTACTTGAGCTCCGCGTTTCGGGGCTTGAGTGGCAGCTGGAGTCAATACGGTGCATCCACGTGGCTGAGAGCTACGTGGATAGCATGTTTCAGGTGGTGGTCACCATGCAGTTTAAAAGCATGCAGATAGAAGGGAAGTAGGTGACGACCAGGCGGAGTAAGGTAATGCAGGAGTTCCCCCGTGAGTCTATCTCGCTTTCCAATCAATATTCTCTTCTGAGCACTGGTGAGGGCAATGGTGCCTCTGGGAGTGCAGCCAGAGCCAAGTCCAAGGCACCACGGATGGCTCAGCTGCACAGGGGGGAGGGACAAAGAATAAAAGAGCTGTAGTGGTAGGGGATTCAATAGTTAGTGGAACAGAGAGGCGTTTCTGCGGCCGTAGACATGACTCCAGGATGGTAAGGTGCTTCCCTGCTACCAGTGTCAAGGATGTCACAGAGCGGACGCAGGGCATTCTGGGGGGAGAGGGTAAACAACTAGAGGTCGTGGTCCATATCGGGACTAACGACATGGGTTGAAAGAGGGATGAGGTCCTGCAGGCAGAATTTAGGGAGCTAGGAAAAAAATTAAAGGGTAGGATCTCAAAGGTAGTAATCTCTGGGTTACTACCAGTGCCACATGCTAATGAGTATAAGAATAGAAGGATAGAAAGGGTGAACGCTGACCCCCAAACAGTGGGAGGATGTAAGAGGAGCAAATATGTAGGCAAATTGCTGTGAAGTCCAAAAACCATAGGGTAGTAATAGTAGGGGATTTTAACTATCCTAATATTAATTGGGGCAAATATAGTGTGAAGGGTATAGAGGACGCAGAATTCTTAAAATGCATTCAAGAGAACTTTTTTTAGTCAGTTTGCAACAAGCTCAACACGAGAGGGGGCGGTCTTGGATTTAGTTTTGGGGAATGAAGCTGGGCAGGTGGAAGGGGTATTAGTGGGAGAGCACTTGGGTGCCAGTGACCATAATTCAGTCAGATTCAAGTTAGTTATGGATAAGGACAAGGATAGACCAGGAATAAATGTCCCAAATTTGGGAAAAGCTAAGTTGAGAAGTGATTTGGCCACAGTGGACTGGAAACAGCTACTTGTGGGTAAATCAGTGTTGGAACAGTGGGAGGCATTCAAGGAGGAGATACAGAGCGCTCAGGCCAAACATGTGCCCTTAAAGAAAAAGGGTGAGAATAACAATTCTAGAGCCCCTGGGATGTCTAGGGGAAGGATAAAGAAAAAAAGGGAAGCATAGGTCATACACCAATGGCTAAATACTGATGAATATAGAAAGTTTAGAGATAAAAATTAAAAAGGATATTCGGAATGCTAATCGAGAGCGTGAAAGATTCTTGGCAAGTAAAATTAAGGAAACCCCAGAGATGTTCTATAAATATATTAAGAGCAAGAGGTTAACTAAAGAAAGGGTGCAGCCTATTAGAGACCATGAGGGTAATCTTTATGTGGAGGCAGAAGATGTTGGTATGGTTCTTAATGAAAACTTTGCATCTGTTTTCACAAAGGAAAGGGGCAATGCAGATACTGCTATCGAGGAGGAGTGTGAAATTCTGGATGAAATAAACATAGTGAGAGAGGAGGTATTAAGGGGTTTAGCAGCTTTGAAAGCAGGCCCAGATAAAATGCATCCCAGGCTGTTGAGTGAAGTAAAAGAGGAAATAGCAGCCTAACCTCAGTGGTCGGAAAATTATTGGAAAAAAATCCTGAAAGACAGGATAAATCTACATTTAGAAAGGCAATGATTAATTAGGGACAGTCAGCATGGATTTGTTAAGGGAAGATTGTGTTTGACTAACCTGATTGAATTTTTTGAGGAGGTAACCAGGAGGGTCGATAAGGTACAATGTAGTGTATATATGGACCCATAAGGTCCCACATGGTAGTCTGGTCACGAAGGTTAAAGCCCATGGGATCCAGGGCAAATTGGCAAATTGGATCCAAAATTGGCTTAGAGGTAGGAAGCAAAGGGTAATAGTTGATGGATGTTTTTGTGACTGGAAGGATGTTTCCAGTGGGGTTCCGCAGGGCTCAGTACTGGGTCCCTTGCTTTTTGTGGTATACATCAATGATCTAGACTTTGAATATAGGGAGTATGATTAAGAAATTTGCAGATGACACTAAAATTGGCTGTGTGATTGATAATGAAGAGGAAAGTCATGGCCTGCAGGAGGATATCAATGTACTGGTCAGGTCTGCAGAACAGTGGCAAATGGAATTTAATTCACAAAAGTGTGAGGTCATGCATTGGGGAGGGCTAATAAGGAAAGGGTGCACACATTAAACGGTAGGCGACTTAAAAATGTAGATGAACTTTGGAATGCTTGTCCACAGATCCCTGAAAGTAGCAGGCTATGTGGATAAGGTGTTTAAGAAGGCTTATGGAATGCTTGCTTTATTGGCCGAGGCATAGAATACAAGAGCAAGGGAGGTTATGCTTAAATTGTATAATACTCTGGTTAGGCCGCAGCTGGAGTACTGCATGCAGTTCTGGTCGCCATATTATAGGAAGGACGTGATTGCAGTAGAGAGGGTGCAGAGGAGATTTACTCGGATGCTGCCTGGAATGGAGAATCTTCGCTATGAGGACAGATTGGATAGACTGGGTTTGTTCTCATTGGAACAGAGGAGGCTAAGAAGAGACCTCTTTGAGGTGTATAAAATTTTGAGGTGCCTGGATATAGTGGATAGCAAGGGCCTATTTCCCTACGAAGAGGCATAGTTTTAAGGTGGTTAGTGGAAGGTTTAGAGGGAGGGCTTCTTCATGCAGAGGGTTGTGGGGTTCTGGAATTCACTGCCTGGAAGGGTGGTGGATGCAGAAACCTTCACCATATTTAAAAGGTGCATGGATGGGCACTTGAAGTACTGTAACCTTTTAGGGTTATGGACCTAGAGCTGGTAAGTGGGATTAGACTGGATAACCGCTTGTTACCTGGCGTAGATACGATGGTAAGTACTGCAGGGAATCGAATACGGGCAGCATGATCTTCTGGACTAATTTCGATCGCCTGGATGGGTCGAAAGAATTTTTCCAGATTTTTTCCCCCAATTGGCTTGAGTTTCTATCTTTTTTTGCCTCTCCCAAGAGATCACATGGCTCCGGTTGGGGTGGAGTGTAGACTGTTGCGATGCAGAGGGTGTCGCAGTTGTGTGGTGCGGACTGGTTGGGCCGGATGCTCTTTACCTTTCCGCCATTATTCATTGTTCAGAGGTTTATATGTAACCTTCAGGGCTGCTGACCTCGGGCGGTGCGGCTCTTTGTCGGTCGGCACGGACACGCAGGGCCGAAATGGCCGCCTTCTGCGCTGTAGATTTCTATGTTTCTATGACCCCGAGTTCTAGACTCACTACCCAGGGGCAACAGCCTCTCAGCATCTACCCCGTTAAGCCCTGTAAGAATTTGATATGTTTGAATGAGATCACCTCTCACTCCTAAACACCAGAGAGTATAGTCCCATTCTACTCAATCTCTCCTCATAGGACAGCCCTCACATCCCAGGAAACAATTTAGTGAACCTCCGTTGCACCGCCCCCAAGGCAAGTTTCTCCTTCCCTAGGTAAGGAGACCAAAACTGTGCACAGTATTCCAGGCGTGGTCTCACCAAAGTCCTATATAATTGCAGCAAGACTTCCTTACTGTTATACTTCCAGAATGCATTTGAAAAGGTACCACATCAGATTTTAATCAAAAAGGAAAGCGCATGGAATTGGTGGTAGCCTTGTGACATGGGTCAGTAATTGATTGAAAGATAGGAGACGAAGGCCTCGATTTGGATGTCAAAGGACATACAGTGTAGGATAAAGTATAAAAGAAAGGCTTATGACAGAAACCGAGGGCTCAATACTGCAGAAACCCTACAGGTGTATAGAAAGTGCAAGGGTGCAATTAAAAAGGAAATCAGGAAAGCAAAGAGAGAGCATGAAAAAATATTGGCAAGTAAAATCAAGGAAAGCCCAACGATGTTTTATAAATACATTAAGAGCAAGAGGGTGGTGGGGGTCTGGAACTCCATGCCTGAAAGGGTGATAGAGGCAGAATCCCTCACCACATTTAAAAAGTATTGGGTGTGCACTTGAGGTGCCGTAAACTACGAGGCTACGGACCAAGAGCTGGAAAGTGGGATTATGCTGGATAGCTCATTGTGGGCTTGCATGGACACAATGGGCTGAATTGCTGCCTCCTGTGCTGTAAATTTCTATGGTTCACAAAAAAGTAGTGGAAATCTGAAACACTCTTTCCCCAAGATGTTGTGGATGCAGGGTCAATGAAATTTTCAAGAGTGAGATTGATAGATTTTTGTTCCGTAAGGATATCAGGCAATGACCATCTCCAATAAGAGGCTAACCACTGCTCCTTGATATTCAGTGGCATCACCATCGCCGAATCTCCCAACATCAACATCCTGGGGGTCACCATTGACCAGAAACTCACCTGGACCAGGCACATAAATACCGTAGCTACTTGAGCAGGTCAGAGGCGCTGGGTATTCTGCAGCGTGAGTGGCTCACCTCCTGACGCTGAAAATCCTCTCAACCACCTGCAAGGCGCAAGTCAGGAGTGTGATGGAATATCTACCGCAAGAGTTCCCCGCTAAGGTGCACGCGGCGACGCGGTGCCTTGATAGGTCCTGCGCAGGCTGCTCACCACATAGTAGATACCGCGCATGCGCAGAAATGTGAATGTGCTGCTTGTTGGGGAATGCAGGCGGCAGTGCAGCTTATGGGGTACATTGCTCTCCTTGCCAGGATGAGTGCAGCTCCAACAATCACCAAGAAGCTCGACACCATCCAGGACAAAGCAGCCTGCTTGATCGGCACCAAATCCAGCTCCTTAATCATTCACTTCCTCCAACACCGGCGCACCGTGGCTGCAGTGTGCACCATCTACAAAATGCACTGCAGCAACTCGCCAAGGCTTCTTCAACATCACCTCCCAAACCCACGACCTCTACCACCTAGAAGGACAAAGGCAGCAGGCACATGAGAACACCTCCAGCTCCATGTTCCCCTCCAAGTCACACACCATCCTGACCTGGAAATATGTCGCCGTTCCTTCGTCGCCGTTCCTTCATCGCCGCTGGGTCAAAATCCTGGAACTCCCTCCCTAACAGCACTGTGGGAGCACCTTCACCGCACGGACTGCAGCGGTTCAAGAAGGCGGCTCACCACCACCTTCATAAGGGCAACGAGGGATGGGCAATAAATGCCAGCCTTGCATTTTTACATCTGGACAAACGGGTGAATGGAGTTGAGCTGCCGATCAGCCATTATCAAGTTAAATGGTGGAAAGGCTAGAGGGCCTGAATGGCCTACTCATAGAATCATAGAAATTTACGGCACAGAAGGAGATCATTTGACCCATTGTGTCCGTGCCGGCCGAAAAAGAGCTACCTCGCCGAAACCCACTTTCCAGCTCTTGGTCCATAGCCTTGCAGGTTACTTGTAGAGCATATGAAAGTATTTTTAAATGCGGTGAGGGTTTCTGGGTATACCACCCTTTCAGGCAGTGAGTTCCAGATCCAACCACCCTCTGGGTGAACAAAGTTCTCCTCAAATCCCCTCATTCTTCTACCAATTACTTTAAATCTATGCCCCTCTGGTTATTGACCCCTCTGCTAAGGGAAATAGGTCCTTCCTATCCACTCTATCTCGGCCCCTCATAATTATATTCACCTCACTTTAGTCTCCCTTCAGTCTCCTCTGTTCAACAACAACTGTACATGCTATACAACAACAACGTATATTTATATAGTGCCTTTAACATAGTGAAGCATCCCAAGGGTCTTCACAGGAGTATCGAGATAAAAATTTTGACACGAGCCAAATAAGGAGAAATCAGCGCAGGTGACCAAAAGCTTCGTCAAAGAGGTAGGTTTTAAGGAGTGCCTTGAAGGAGGAAAGGGAAGCGGAGAGGTTTAGGCAGGGAGTTCCAGAGCTTAGGGCCAAGGCAACAGAAGGCACGGCCACCAATGTTGGAGCGATTTATACTCAGGGATGCTCAAGAGAGCAGAATTAGAGGAGTGCAGACATCTCGGGGGAGGTGGGCGGTGCGGTTGCGGGGCTGGATCAGATTACGGAGAAAAGAAAACAACCTCCGCATATCCAATCTCTTCATAACGAATACGCCTGTTCTTCCATTCCTAAAAGGAGCTCTGTGTACTTGCATATTAAACTGTATGGCTTCTGTATGGTGACCAGGCTGATGCTGTTCAACTTCAGTTACTGTGTCCTCTTCTGTAGTTGTGGTTAATGTAACAAATTCTTCTTTGTACTCTTTCCCCCCACCCCCCCTCTCTCCCCTCCCCTACCCACCCTCTCTCTCCCTCTCCCTACCCTCTCTCTCTCTCTCTTCCCCCTCTCCCTCTCTTCCCCCCTCTCCCTACCCTCCCACTCTCTCTCTCTCGCTCCCCCCCGCCTACCCAATCCACCCACTCTCTCCTTCTCCCTACCCTCTCTCCCCACCCTCTCTCGTTCCCCCCCCATCCCCAACCCACCCATTCTCTTCCCCCCCCCCTCCCCCCCACCCACCCACTCCCTCTCCCCTCTCTCTCTTTCCCCCCCTCCACTCCCCTATCAACCCCCTCTCTCCCCCCTCCCCTACCCACACTCTCTCCCCTTTCCCCTCCCCTACACACTCACTCTCTTTCCCCCCTCCCTCTCCCTACCCACCCAATCTCTCCCTCTCCCTACCCGCTCTCTTTCTCTCCCCCCCCCCCCCTACTCATCCAATCTCTTTCCCCCCCCCCCCACTCCCGTACCCAACCACACTCTCTTTCCCCCCCACCCACCCACCCACTCTCTTCCCCCCCCCGCCTCCCCTACCCAACCACTCTTTTCCCCTCCCCCGCCCACACACTTTCTCTCCCCCCCCCCCCCCCCCCCTGTCCACTCTCTCCCCCCCTCTCTCGCTCCCTAGGTGAGATTGCCTCACGTTATCGTGACCCATTAATCCATGCCTTTTTGCTGGGGACGAGAGACCCGGATGGTCCAGTGCGGGCGAGTAGCCTGTCGAACCTGGGAGAACTCTGTCAGTGCCTGGACTTCGCTCTCGGATCAGTTATTCACGAGGTAAGCACAGGGCTGAGGGTGTTGCATCTTAAAACCTGTTTTATTTGTGGCTTGGCAAGGCAGCAATTCCTCCCTGTTCCTGTACGACTGACATACCCACATGGCCAGCCGCGGTAGGACCATCTCCAGTTCTCTCGGTACGCCCTCCTCTTTCTTCCCCCGCTCCTCACCCCCCACCCCCCAAGCTCCTCTTCTCCCCGGCCCAGCAGCATGCAGGAGTTTGGGGAGAGAGTTGCAGAGTAGGAGTGTCATGGCTGAGGGTGCACAGTACCCAGAGTCAGTAATGCGGAGAGTGGAAGATGGTTGCAGAGCAAGCGAATGTGGGTAAGGAGGGATTTATAAAGGAGGATTGTGTCCATGGTTGCGAGTGAAGGTTGGTGAGCACTGGGGGCAGCGGTTCTTTCGATATCGTGGAGTTTATGTCGGGTGGAGTTTTGAAAGCCTAGGAGGAGGTGGGATTCATTCTGGGCCAGCGAGTGGTGCTCACTGTGTTCCTCACAGGGCCTGTACTGACAGCTCCACAGGTGGGATGTTACCCATCTCTCTGACTGTACAGCTCGCGGCTTTGGTGACAGAAACATATCTCCCGCTCCCGCCGACCCCCTCCCACGAAGTCAACATGCATTGTTGTTCCGTGACCTCCTCACATGATTAACCAGTGAGAGACAGGTTGTTGCACGCCTGTGCGGGCCGACACTTTATTTAAAGCATTGGGCAGGTGCGAGGTTAGGCTTCATGCTCCTTCCCCTTTATCCATGTTTGTTCCTTCCCTTTATCCACGCTCGATACACCAGGCTGAATATGCACACAGCACTCAATTCCACTGCCAGGCCTGTCTCCCTGTAAACAAATCCATTCTAAATCAGTGCTGAGTGAAGGAGTCTCCTTATACTTCTTCAATCCCTGCTGCACTAACTGCCCTCAATCAGTCGGCTCACACAGCTTGACAGAATTCTGAGCTTTTTATAGATTTCGCAAGGGAATCGATGCCTGACTGGGCCAGGAGTTTTACAATGTGGGTTCTGTAGTTACGCAGTGCTCCACCTGCACAGTAATTGGGATAAGTTAGTGGGTCACTGGCAGCAGTAACTGGGATATATCAGCATTGCTGTAACACCGTGTGTTGTCAGAAGCCCTGCTGCTGTACTGACGCTGCATCTTTCGCTACCCTGAGGAACACAGAAGCAGGCCATTCAGCCCAACCAGTCCATGCCGGCGTTTATGCTCGACTCGAGCTTCCTCCCGTCTTTCCTATTCTAAATCTATCAGCATAACCTTCTATTCCCTTCCCCCTGTATGCTTGTCTAGCCTCCCCTTAAATGCTTCCAAACTATTCGCCTCAACCACTCCCTGTGGTAGCGAGTTCCACATTCTCACCACCCTCTGGGTAAAGACGTTTCTTCTGAATTCCCTACTGAATTTCTTGGTAACTATCTTATATTGGTGGACTCTAGTTATGCTCTTCCTCACAAGTGGAAATATTCTCTCTGTATCCACTGTATCAAAACCTTTCATAATTTTAAAGACTTCTATTCGGTCACCCCTCAGCTGCCTTTTTTCAAGAGAAAAGAGAACCAGCCTGTTCATCCTTTGCTAATTTGTATACCCTCGCATTTCTGGTATCTTCCTTGTAAATCTTCTCTGCACCCTCTCCAGTGCCTCTATATCCTTTTTATAATATGGTGACCAGAACTGTACGCAGTACTCTAAGTGTGGTCTAACCAAGGTTCAATACAGGTTTGGTATAACTTCCCTACTTTTTCAATTCTATCCCTCTAGAAATAAACCCGAGTGCTTGGTTTGCTTTTTTACATGGCCTTGCTAACCTGTGTCGCAACTTTTAGTGATTTGTGTATTTGTACTCCGAGATCCCTTTGTTCCTCCACCGGACCCAGACTCGCCCCTCCAAGTAATAAGTGACCTCCCTATTCTTCCTACCAAAATGTAATACCTCACTGTGTTGAACTTCATTTGCCAATTATATGCCCATTTTGCAAGTCCTCCGATAATTTGTTGCTGTCCTCCTAATTGGTGTCATCCACAAATTTAGAAATTGTGTTTTGGATTCCAAAGTCTAAATCGTTGATATAAATTGTGAGCAACAGTGGTCCCAGCACTGATTCTTGTAGAACATCACTACCCACCTTCTGCCACTATGAATAACTACCTTTTACTCCTACTCTCTGCTTTCTCTCTCGAAGCCAGCTAGCAATCCATTCTGCTACCTGTTTCCTGTTTCCTGACTCCGCATTCTCTGACTTTTTTCATCCGTCTATTATGGGGTACCTTATCGAAGGCCTTTTGAAGGCAGTCTGCCCGATACAAGCTGTGACCTTCTTGATCACTCAAACAGTGAGTGTGAAGTGGGATTGTAGACTTCAGCAGCATGGAGACGCCCTAGGGCCTCTGAACTCCAAGCAGTGGGCCTGCTGTCAGCCTCCTCAGACCTAGACAACGATGGGTGCAGGAGGTGTCTCCAGCTTCAACTACTGGAGCTCTACGTTTTGGAGCTTGAGCAGTAGCTGGAGTCAATGCAGTGCATCCGCGAGGCTGAGAGCTACGTGGATAGCACTTTTCAGGAGGTGGTCACCCCGCAGCTTAAAAGCGTGCAGGCAGAGAGGAAGTGGGTGACCACCAGATGGAATAAGAACGCTAGGCAGGTAGTGCAGGAGTTCCCGCCCCCCCACCCCGTGAGTCCATCTGGCTTTCAAATCAATATTCACTTCTGAGGACCGGTGAGGGCGATGGTGCCTCTGGGGAGTGCAGCCAGAGCCAATTCCAAGGCACCACGGGTGGCTCAGACGTGACTCCAGAATGGAATGGTATGGTTCCTCCTTGGTGCCAGGGTCAAGGATGTCACAGAGCTGACGCAAGGCATTCTGTGGGGAGAGGGTAAATAGCTAAAGGCCGTGGTCCATATCAGGATCAACGACATAGGTAGAAAGAGAGATGAGGTGCTACAGGCAGAATTTAGGGAGCTAGGAAGAAAATTAAAGGGTAGGACCTCAAAGGTAGTAATCTCCAGGTTACTACTGGTGCCACGTGCTAATGTGTACAAGGATAGAGAGGATGAACGCGTGGCTGGAGAGTTGGTGTAGGAGGAAGGGCTTTAAATTACTGAGGCACTGGGACCGCTTCTGGGAGAGATGGGACCTGTACAAACTAGACGGGTTGCACCTCAACAGCGCTGGAACCAATTTCCTCACGGGGAGATTTGCTAGTGCTGTTTGGGAGAATTTAAACAAGCTTGGCAGGGGAGTGGAAACCTGAGAACAAATTCAATAGGGAAGGAAGTAAAGCAGAAATTGGATAGCAAGAATTTAGAAAGTGAATCTGTAATCAAGGAGGTCTTCCTGTGCTAAATGGCATATACTTTAATGCAAGGAGTATAGCGAATAAGGTGGATGAGCTAAGAGCATAGGTAGACACTTGGGAGTGAGATATTATGGCCATTACAGAGACATGGCTTAAAGAGGGGCAGGTTTGGCAGCTCAATATTCCTGGTTACAGGATTTTTAGACAAGACAGAGGGGGTGGTGGTATTGATTAAAGAGACTACTACAGCGGTGAGAAGGGATGATATGTTAGTGATCATCAAATGAGGCCATATGGGTCAAATTGACAAATAAAAAGGGGGCGATTACACTGCTGGGCGTGTATTATAGACCCCCGAACAGTGGGAGGGAGATAGAGGAGCAAATATGTAGGAAAATTGCTGTGAAGTCCAAAAACCATAGGGCACTAATAGTAGGGGATTGTAACTATCCTAATATTGATTGGGACAAATATAGTGTAAAGGGTATAGAGGGTGCAGAATTCTTAAAATGCATTCAAGGGAACTTTTAGTCAGTATGTAACAAGCCCAACACGAGAGGGGGCGGTTTTGGATCTAGTTTTCGGGAATGAAGCTGGGCAGGTTAAAGGGATATTAGTGGGAGAGCTCTTGGGTGCCAGTGACCATAATTCAGTCAGATTCAAGTTGGTTATGGATAAGGACAAGGATAGACCAGGAATAAAAGTCCCAAATTGAGGAAAAACTAACTTTGCTAAGTTGAGGAGTGATTTGGCCACAGTAGACTGGAAACAGCTACTTGTCGTTAATCAGTGTTGGAACAGTGGGAGGCATTCAAGGAGGAGATCCAGAATGCTCAGACCAAGTCAGCATGGATTTGTGAAAGGGAAATCATGCTTGACAAATCTTCTGGAATTTTTTGAGGATGTTTCCAGTAGAGTGGACAAGGGAGAACCAGTTGATGTGGTATATTTGGACTTTCAGAAGGCTTTCGACAAGGTCCCACACAGGAGATTAATGTGCAAAGTTAAAGCACATGGGATTGGGGGTAGTGTGCTGACATGGATTGAGAACTGGTTGTCAGACAGGAAGCAAAGAGTAGGAGTAAATGGGTACTTTTCAGAATGGCAGGCAGTGACTAGTGGGGTACCGCAAGGTTCTGTGCTGGGGCCCCAGCTGTTTACACTGTACATTCATGATTTAGACGAGGGGATTAAATGTAGTATCTCCAAATTTGCGGATGACACGAAGTTGGGTGGCAGTGTGAGCTGCGAGGAGGATGCTATGAGGCTGCAGAGCGACTTGGATAGGTTAGGTGAGTGGGCAAATGCATGGCAGATGAAGTATAATGTGGATAAATGTGAGGTGATCCACTTTGGTGGTAAAAACAGAGAGACAGACTATTATCTGAATGGTGACAGATTAGGAAAAGGGGAGGTGCAAAGAGACCTGTGTGTCATGGTACATCAGTCATTGAAGGTTGGCATGCAGGTACAGCAGGCGATTAAGAAAGCAAATGGCATGTTGGCCTTCATAGCGAGGGGATTTGAGTACAGGGGCAGGGAGGTGTTGCTACAGTTGTACAGGGCCTTGGTGAGGCCACAACTGGAGTATTGTGTACAGTTTTGGTCTCCTAACCTGAGGAAGGACATTCTTGCTATTGAGGGAGTGCAGCGAAGGTTCACCAGACTGATTCCCGGGATGGCGGGACTGATCTTCAAGAAAGACTGGATCAACTGGGCTTGTATTCACTGGAGTTCAGAAGAATGAAAGGGGACCTCATAGAAACTTTTAAAATTCTGACGGGGTTAGACAGGTTAGATGCAGGAAGAATGTTCCCAATGTTGGGGAAGTCCAGGGCCAGGGGACACAGTCTAAGGATAAGGGGTAAGCCATTTAGGACCGAGAGGAGGAATTTCTTCACCCAGAGAGTGGTGAACCTGTGGAATTCTCTACCACAGAAAGTTGTTGAGGCCAATTCACTAAATATATTCAAAAAGGAGTTAGATGAAGTCCTTATTACTAGGGGGATCAAGGGGTATGGTGAGAAAGCAGGAATGGGGTACTGAAGTTGCATGTTCAGCCATGAACTCATTGAATGGCGGTGCAGGCTAGAAGGGCCGAATGGCCTACTCCTGCACCTATTTTCTATGTTTCTATGTTTCTACCAAACATATGCTCTTAAAGAAAAAGGGTGGGAATAAAAATTCTAGAAAGTTAAGAGGTAAAATTAAAAAGGATATTAGGAATGCTAAGAGAGAGCATGAAAAATTCTTGGCTAGTAAAATTAAGGAAGACCCAAAGATGTTCTATAAATATATTAAGAGGATAACTAAAGAAAGGGTACAGCCTATTAGAGACCATGAGGGTAATCTTTGTGTGGAGGCAGAAGATGTTGGTATGGTTCTTAATGAATACTTTGCGTCTGTTTTCACAAAGGAAAGGGGCAATGCAGATGATGTTATCAAGGAGGTGTGTGAAATTCTGGATTAAATAAACAGTGAGAGAGGAGGTGTTAAGGGGTTTAGCAGCTTTGAAAGTAGATAGGTCCCCAGGCCAGGATGAAATGCATCCCAGGCTGTTGAGCGAAGTAAAAGAGGAAATAGCAGAGGCCTTGACCATCATTTTCCAGTCCTCTTTGGATTTGAGCATGGTGCCAGAGGACTGGAGGACTGCTACTGTAGTACCCTTGTTTAAGAAGGGCGAAAGGGATAGGCTGAGTAATTATAGGCCTGTCAGCCTAACCTCAGTGGTGGGAAAATTATTGGGAAAAATCCTGAAAGACAGGATAAATCTACATTTGGAAAGGCAAGGATTAATTGGGGACAATCAACACAGATTTGTTAAGGGAAGATCATGTTTGACTAACCTGATTGAGCTTCTTGGTTACCCCCTCCAATAATTCAATGAGGTAGTGCATATGATGTAGTGTATATGGACTTTAGCAAAGCTTTTGATAAGGTCCCACATGGTGGACTGGTCATGAAGGTTAAAGCCCATGGGATCCAGGGCAAAGTGGCTAGTTGGATGCAAAATTGGCTTAGAGATAGGAAACAAAGGGTAATAGTTGATGGATGTTTTTGTGACTGTTTCCAGTGGGGTTCCGCAGGGCTCAGTACTGGGTCCCTTGCTTTTTGTGGAATATATCAGTGATCTAGATTTGAATATAGAGAGTATGATTAAGAAGTTTGTAGATGACACAAAAATTGGCTGTGTGGTTGATAATGAAGAGGAAAGTCACAGGCTGCAGGAGGATATCAATGTACTGGTCAGGTGGGCAGAGCAGTGGCAAATGGAATTTAATTCGGAGAAGTGTGAGGTAATGCACTTTGGGAGGGCTAATAAAGAATGGGTATACACATTAAGCGGGTAGGCCACTTAATAATATAGATAAACAAAGGGACCTTGGAGTGCTTGTCCACAGATCCCTGAAAGTAGCAGGCCAGATGGATGAGATGGTTAAGAAGGCATACGCAATACTTGCCTTTATTGGCCGAGGCATAGAATACAAGAGCAGGGAGATTATGCTTAAATTGTATAATACTCTGGTTAGGCCACGGCTGGAGTACTGCGTGCAGTTCTGGTTACCCTATTATAGGATGGACGTGATTGCACTGGAGAGGGTACAGAGGAGATTTATTAAGATGCTGCCTAGAATGCAGAATCTTAGTTATGAGGATAGATTGGATAGGCTGGGTTTGTTCTCATTGGAACAGAGGAGGTTGAGCGGAGACCTCATTGAAGTGTACAAAATGTTGAGGGACCTGGACATAGTGGATACTAAAGGCCTATTTCCATTGGTGGAGGGGTCCATTACGAGGGGGTATAGTTTTAAGGTGGTTGGTGGAAGGTTCAGAGCGGATTTGAGGGGAAGCTTCTTCACGCAGAGGGTTGTGGGGGTCTGGAGCTCGCTGACTGGAAAGGTGGTGGATGCAGAAACCCTCACCACATTTAAAAGGTGCTTGGATGGGCACTTGAAGTGCCGTAACCTGCAGGGTTACGGACCGAGAGCTGGTAAGTGGAATTAGACTGGATAACCTCTTGTTGGCTGGCGCAGGTACGATGGTAAGTACTGCAGGGAATCGAATACGGCCAGGGTGATCTTCTGGACTAGTTTCGATTGGGTCGGAGAGGAATTTTCCAAATTTTTAGATTTTTTTTTTTCCCAATTGGCCTGGGTTTTTATCTTTTTTTGCCTCTCCCAGGAGATCACATGGCTCCAGTTGGGGTGGAGTGTAAAATGTTGCGATGCAGGGGGTGTCGCAGTTGTGTGAGGCGGACTGGTTGGGCCGGATGCTCTTTACCTTTCCGCCATTGTTCATAGGTTTATATGTAACGTTCAGGGCTGCTGACCGAGGGCCGTGCGGCTCTTTGTCGGCTGGCATGGGCACGATGGGCCGAAATGGCTTCCTTCTGCGCTGTAGATTTCTATGTTTCTACAGATACTGCAGTTTCTCGTAGGCAGTGTGACTCACCAGCAGTGCTGGGTGCTGCAGCTAACTGGATGCATTCAGAACATTAATCACATACTCACCTCTGCAGAGCAGCATCATCACTGTGTGCCTGATAAGGTGCCAGACTTGGTTGTAAGTCAGAAGGTTGTGGGTTCATGTCCCACTCCACAGAGATTTGTGCATAAATTCTAGGCTGGTACTTCACTGCAGTACTGAGGGAGCACTGCACTGTCTTTTTGGCAGTACTGAGGTTGCGCTGCACTGTTAGAGGTGCCGTCTTTCACAGGAGATGTTAAACCAAGACCCTCTCTACTCTCTCAGGTGAACATTAAAGATCTCACAGTACTATTCGAACAAGAGCAAAGGAGTTCTCCCATTGTACTGGCCAATATTTATCCCCCAAACAATATGTGGTTATTTATTTCATTTCTATTATGGGATCTTGCTGTGTTTAAATTGGCTGCCGTGTTTCCTACATAACAGTCACAACACTTTAAAAGTACTTCATTGGCTGTAAAGCGCTTTGGGATGTCCTGAAGTCTCGGGAGGTGTGCAGAAATGCAAGTTCGTTCATTCTGATAAAGTCTTCCTAATGCATTGATTGGAGTTCCACTACGAACATTGGAACAGTAGTCGGCCATTCAGCCCCTCGAGTCTGTTCCGCTATTCAATGAGATCATGGCTGATCTGTGACCTAACTCCATACACCCGCCTTTGGCCCATATCCCTTAAAATCTTTAGTTAACAAAAAGCTATCAATCTCTGATTCAAAATTAACAATTGATCTAGAATCAATTGCTGTTTGCGGAAGAGAGTTCCAAACTTCTACCACCCTTTGTGTGTAGAAGTGTTTCCTAATTTCACTCCTGAAAGGTCTGGCTCTAATCTTTAGACTATGCCCCCTAGTCCTAGAATCGCCAACCAGCGGGAATAGTTTCTCTATCTACCCTATCTGTTCCCCTTAATATCCTGAAAACTTCGATTCGATCACCTCTTAACCACCTAAATTCTAGGGAATACAACCCTAGCTTGTGTAATCTCTCCTTGTAACTTTACCCTGAAGTCCGGGTATCATTCTGGTAACCTACACTGCACTCCCTCCAAGGCCAACATATTCATCCTATGATGTGGTGCCCAGAACTGCTGTCAGTACTCCATGTGTGATCTAACCAGGGTTCTGTATAGTTGCAGCATAACTTCTACCCCCGAACATTGAATAAATTTAAGACAGAGATAGACAGCTTCTTATCCGAAAAGGGATTAAGGGGTTATGGGGAGCGGGCAAGGAAGTGGACCTGAGTCCATGATCGGATCAGCCATGATCGTATTAAATGGCGGAGCAGGCTCGAGGGGCCATATGGCCTACTCCTGTTCCTATTTCTTATGTTCTTATGTTGTATTCGAGTCCTCTAGATATAAAGGCCAGAATGCCATTAGCCTTTTTAATTATTTTCTGTACCTGTTCATGACATTTTAATGATCTCTGTATCTGGACCCCCAAGTCCCATTGGACCTCGACTGTTTTTAACTTTCACCATTAAGAAAGTACTCTGTCCTATCCTTTTAGGTCCAAAGTGGATGACCTCACATTTGCCTACAGTGAAATCCATTGGTCACTTAATCTGTCTATCTCTTTGTAATTTTATGCTTTCTTTTCTATTTGTTCCTGGGATGTGGGCGTCGCTGGCAAGGCCGGCATTTATTGCCCATCCCTAATTGCCCTCGAGAAGGTGGTGGTGATCCGCCTTCTAGAACCACTGCAGTCCATGTGGTGAAGGTGCTCCCACAGTGCTGTTAGGGAGGGAGTTCCAGGATTTTAACCCGGTGGCTATGAAGGAACGGTGATATATGGCAGCCTGGTCAAGAAAGTAATAGTCCAGGGGGTCCAGGGCAAAGTGGCAAGTTGGATCCAAAATTGGCTCAGAGGCACGAAGCAAAGGGTAATGGTTGATGGGTGTTTTTGTGACTGGAAGGCTGTTTCCAGTGGGGTTCTGCAGGGCTCAGTGCTGGGTCCCTTGCTTTTTGTGGTTTATATCAATGACTTGGACTTAAATGTTGTGGGTATGATAAAGAAGTTTGCAGATGACACTAAAATAGGCTGTGTGGTTGATAATGAAGAAGAAAGCTGCGGACTGCGATGGAAACCAACTGGTCCTGGGAGTTTGTCACACTTTAGTGCCATTATTTTCTTCATTACTGTTATTTTACTTGAGTTAATTTTATTGAGTCCCTGTCCCTGATTTAATATTAATTTCCTTGGGATTTCTGGCATGCTATCCTCTTCCTCTGCTGTAAATACTGACGCAAAGTAATTATTCAACATGTCTGCCATTTCCTTATCACTTTCAGTGATAAGGGGCCCACCATTGCACCTGACTACCCTATTTTCTTTAATATAATTGTAAACATTCTTTGTCTTGATTTTGATATCCCTTGCAAGTTTCTTTTCACGCTCCCTTTTTGTAGCTCTTACTGTCTGTTTTGTGACCCTTGTGACCCTTTGCTAAGCTTTATATCTTTCCTGTTCGCGAGGATCTGTTCTATTTTAAGCATTTTTGTATGCTTTTTCTTTCAGTTTTATGCTGTCCCTTACCTCTCGGGTATAAACTGGTTCTGTATCCCCTTAAATTCTTCTTTGAACATCTCCCACTGATTTTCTCTCGTTTTACCCATTAACAGATTTGCCCAGTTTACCGTGGACAGTCTCTGCCTCCCCCCGTTGAAGTTGACCTTATCTAAGTCTAGAATCTCAGTAGCTGTTTCGTGATTCTCCCTTTCAAACACTACGTTGAACTCAATCATGTTATGATCGCTATTGGATAAATGTTCACGCACAGTTAAGCTGTTAACTAAATCTGACTCATTACTCAATCTATTATTGCCTGCCCCCTTGTTGGTTCTAGGACATATTGTGGTAGAAAACTATCCCGGACACACTTAAGAAATTCACTACCTGTCTGACAGGTGCTGGTCTGCTTATCCCAATCTGTATGAAAGTTAAAATCCCCCATTAAACCCACTCTGCCTGTCTAATCTCTGCAGTTATACAATCTAGCACATCACAGCTGCTACCAGAGGGCCAATACACTACTCTCATTACAGTCTTAAATCCTTTCCTATTAATTCTACCCATAAAGTCTCCACTGGCTGCTTACCTCTGGTTATATCCTCTCTTATCATTGAAGTGATTTCATCCTTAATCACTAAGGCTACTCCTCCCCCTCTGCCATTTTCCCTATCTTTCCTGTAGCCCTTACAACCTGACAGGTGAAATAACCTCTCTGGCCTGTCAGTCCAGAGGAACAGATAAAGGTGACTGTATTGTTCACTGCTGCTGATCTCTCGAGTCACTTATTCTGTACATTTCTCCACAGTGATGAATTGGTTTAGGAATCTCATTTGAACAGGGTTCAGTTTAGTGCCAGGACTGTGCATATAATTCCCCGCCTGACTTTCTGTCCCTCGCTATTCACTTGCTTTCTCTTTATTGTCTGCTCTGCCTCTACCTATCAAACCCTTCACTATACACATCACAAAACCTACAAACAGCCCCAGCTGTAAACTGTGCACTGAGTTGGACTTTTTCAGGGAAGCTTTGAGGGTGTCCCTGTAACGTTTCCTCTGCCCACCTTTGGCCCTTAGATATGGAGTGTGTCCTGGCACTGTTAACATGGTAATCCAATCTAAGCTGTGAAATAGCTGAGCTGTATCCTCATTCACATTTGCGCACCGTACAAAGCACACAGAGTACGATCACTGTCAGCTGCCTGTCGCCTCTGGTCATGTGAGTAATGGTTGGGGCTGAAACTCCACTGACCGGACAAATGTTGACCAGTGGATCCAAGGTTGCGCTCACCAGGCCCCGTGCCATCCGCAAACATGGTCCTGAGCACTCGAAGAGGTTTATTGAGGACCTCTGCCATTGCCTTTGAGTGAATTTGCATTGGATGTTACCTGATGGTGTCTCGTCACCGTGTCACTGCCTTCCCCCTACAGTATGAGCCTGTTTGATGGATGATCCCAGGACAACTGACCCTGTGCAGTTTAGAATCATAGTTCACAGCACAAAAAGTCGGTTTGGCTCATCATGACTGTGCTGTCTCTCTGACTGAGCTCTTCAGTCCCTTTCTCTACCCTTTCCCCAAGCCCCTTCAAATTTTTATTTTTCAAATATTTCTCCACTTCCTAAGTGCATTTAAGGGGAGGCTAGATGCACCAACATTAGCGTCTTCGACCAGGCCAATATCCCCAGCATTGAAGCACTGACCACACTTGATCAGCTCTGCTGGGCGGGCCACATTATCACATTGTCCGCATGCCAGACACGAGACTCTCAAAGCAAGCGCTCTACTTAGAACTCCTTCATGGCAAATGAGCCAAAGGTGGGCAGAGGGAAACGTTACAGGGACACGCTCAAAGCCTCCCTGAAAAAGTGCAACATCCCCACTGACACCTGGAAGTCCCTGGCCAAAGATCGCCCTAAATGGAGGAAGTGCATCTGGGTGGGGGCTGAGCACCTCGTGTCTCATCACCGAGAGCATGCAGAAATCAAGCGCAGGCAGCGGAAAACCGGACTCCCCACCCACCCTCAACGACTATCTGTCCCACCTGTGACGGGGACTGTGGTTCTCGTATTGGACTGTTCAACCACCTAAGGACTCATTTTAAGAGTGGAAGTGAGTCTTCCTCGATTCCGAGGGACTGCCTATGATGATGACAAAAAAAGACAAGCATATGAGGCAGAAGGAAATAGATGGTTATGCTGATAGATTTAGATGAGGAAAGATGGGAGGAGGCTCGAATGGAGCATAGACGCCTGTTTCTGTGCCGTATATCCTATGTAATTAAAAGCTTTTCTGGATTCTGTTTCTGGCCAGGCATCCCAAGTTCCAACAGCCCTTTATAAATAAATCATTCTAACCTCTCCCGTCATTCTTTTGGTGATTATCTTAAATTTTAGCCCTCGAGTTACCAACTCACTAACCAGTGACAGTGAATTTATCTGATCAAAACCACTCATAATTGAGATCACTACTGAATCTCCTCTTCACCTTCGAATGATTCTCTAGTCTATCCTCATGACTAAAATGTCTCATCCTGCTATCGTCTGGAGTCTCTTCTGCACCCTCTGCATGGCCTTGACATCCTTCCTAAACTAATGCACCAAGACTGTTATCTGAGGGGCCCAATGATCTCTGAGCCCCACTGGCTTCCAGGGAGCTGCCTGCAGAAGGTGGAGTTTCACTGCCATAATCAGCCTGGGTTTGACGTTGCACTTGACACCGCAAAACGCCCGGGCTGAGGAGACAGACTCCTGGAGAACTGACAACAGGTCCGTGCCACCTGTACTGAGTCACTCTGCTGTCTTTCTGGTTTCCTTCCAGGTGATGGCATGTCTTGCTGCCATTGTGAAGACCGAGCCAGAAGCAGAGGTTCGTCGGGCTGCAGTTCACGTGATCACCCTCCTACTCCGCGGACTCGGTCAGAAGGCCGTTCAGGTAGGGTTTTTATTGCAGCAACAAAACAGGAGAGGGGATATCAGCTGCATGGCATTACCTTCTCCAGAGAGCGCACTGGGCTTTAAGACGTTGTGGGTTTGAGTGCTACTCCAGTGACCTGAGCACATCATATAGGCTGACACTCGCAGTGCAGTACAAAGTGCTCCACTGTTGGAGTGCCGCACAGTCGGAGCATCAGTACTGAAGGAGTGCTGCACTGTCGGAGCGTTATTACTGAGGGAGCGCTGCACTGTTGGAGCGTTATTACTGAGGGAGCGCTGCACTGTCGGAGCGTTATTACTGAGGGAGCGCTGCACTGTCGGAGGGGCAGTACTGAGGGAGCGCTGCACTGTCGGAGGGGCAGTACTGAGGGAGTGCTGCACTGTCGGAGGGGCAGTACTGAGGGAGCGCCTCACTGTTGGAACGTCAGTACTGAGAGAGTGCTGCACTGTTGGAACGTCAGTACTGAGGGAGTGCTGCACTGTTGGAGGGGCAGTACTGAGGGAGCGCTGCACTGTCGGAGGGGCAGTACTGAGGGAGTGCTGCACTGTTGCAACGTCAGTACTGAGGGAGCGCTGCACTGTCGGAGCGTCAGTACTGAGGGAGCGCTGCACTGTCGGAGGGGCAGTACTGAGGGAGTGCTGCACTGTTGCAACGTCAGTACTGAGGGAGTGCTGCACTGTTGGAGGGGCAGTACTGAGGGAGCGCTGCACTGTCGGAGCGTCAGTACTGAGGGAGCGCTGCACTGTCGGAGCGTCAGTACTGAGGGAGCGCTGCACTGTCGGAGGGGCAGTACTGAGGGAGCGCTGCACTGTCGGAGGGGCAGTACTGAGGGAGCGCTGCGCTGTCGGAGGGGCAGTACTGAGGGAGCGCTGCACTGTCGGAGGGGTAGTACTGAGGGAGCGCTGCACTGTCGGAGGGGCAGTACTGAGGGAGTGCTGCACTGTCGGAGGGGCAGTACTGAGGGAGCGCTGCACTGTCGGAGGGGCAGTACTGAGGGAGCGCTGCACTGTTGGAGGGGCCCTGTTTCAGACGAGACATTAAACATCGTGAGTTGTGCATAGTGTGAGGGGCGGGTGAGTTGTGCACACTGAGGGACAGGTGAAGTTCTCTTTCTGTGCAGTCTGTCTATGTCTGATCCATTTCCTCTGTCTAAGGAATAATTACAGGCTTCTGGTGATGGTGCAATAGAGATAAGGAGAGTTAGGCAGCACTCGGAGCTGAAACATCTGGACTACTCAGCACCGAATATTAATCAATTGACGTAAATAATGTCCTTTCTGTGGCGCCTGTGTCTGAGACTTGTTTAGTTCAGGTAATGAACAGGAGGGTCGGGTGTATCAGAGTGATGAAAGGTTGCACCACAGGTCATGACGAGAAAGTTTCAATCTAGACCAGGAGGCACTAGCCAATGTCACCTGTCTGATGCCAACCTGGCAGACTGCGACTAGCGATGGGAACCAGCTCTGCTTTTGCTGCAAGAGGTGCAGTCACATCTGAAAGCTAGAGACTTGGGGCATTTCACACACCTCAAGAATGAGAAGGGACCAGCCAAGAGAAGGAGTCAGCTCATCTCTCCGGCACTATACTGACCGTGACTTCCAAGTTGAGTCCCAGTCCCTCTTCTTTCCGTCCCATCTCTGTCCACCCCGGCGCCCCCAGGATTTTTGCCCATTTAATAAATTGGCAGCAGCTGAAGCGACGAGAACTCTGTTTCCAGTTTTAAAGCTGGTCTGATATCGGAATAGTTCAGAAAACTGATGACGTGTTAATTCCATATTTGTGCTGTCTCGGGTTATAGTAACTTGGCACAATATCTGATAGCCAGTGTAAATACCAAGCACACTGGGAGCTCCAGCTGGTGCCAACCATCGGGACAGAGAAGCTGCTCTTGTTTATTGCACAGAAGGTGGAGATTTCAAACTTCATTTGGCAATTTGGGAATCTACTTTTCACTGCTATTCAGGTATAAATGGTGAAGTTTACTCGGGTGAGAAAGGAAATGTGCGCCTGTTTGTGGTGGGAACGATGTGGAGGAAAAGGAGGAACTAAGCTTGGGCTGTGTGCCTGAATGGCCGGATGACGGATGTTATTGTTTCTGCACATTTCACAAGACATGATGAGCAGTAAATCCATCATCTAATTGAGAAACCCAGTCTGGTTCATCTCACGCCAAACAAAAGGGATAAAGGTGAAATCAGTTAAAGCTGGAAATGGTGGCAGATTGAGGTCAGACTTGAGTGGAGTCTCCACCCCGAATCTCAAGCTAACCAGAGTAAATTGTTACCTTCTGTAATTCATGTTTTCCATTGATGTGAAGATGGTGTGTACGAGGCAAGTGATCCAACTCGGTGACAGTATAACCGCGTGGGTTGTTCGCTCGGTGACCGGGTGGGTGGGTCGCCCGGAGCTCGGTGACCGGGTGGGTGGGTAGCTCGGTGACTGGGTGGGTCGCCCTGAGCTCGGTGACCGGGTGGGTGGGTCGGAGCTCGGTGACCGGGTGGGTGGGTCGGAGCTCGGTGACCGGGTGGGTGGGTCGCTCGGTGACCGGGTGAGTGGGTCGCCCGGAGCTCGGTGACCGGGTGGGTGGGTCGCCCGGAGCTCGGTGACCGGGTGGGTGAGTCGCCCGGAGCCCGGTGACCGGGTGGGTGGGTCGCCCGGTGACCAGGTGGGTGGGTCGCCCGGAGCTCGGTGACCGGGTGGGTGGGTCGCCCGGAGCTCGGTGACCGGGTAGGTGGGTCGCCCGGAGCTCGGTGACCGGGTGGGTGGGTCGGAGCTCGGTGACCGGGTAGGTGGGTCGCCCGGAGCTCGGTGACCGGGTGGGTGGGTCGGAGCTCGGTGACCGGGTGGGTGGGTCGCCCGGAGCTCGGTGACCGGGTGGGTGGGTCGCCCAGAGCTCGGTGACCGGGTGGGTGGGTCGCCCGGTGACCGGGTGGGTGGGTCGCCCGGTGACCGGGTGGGTGGGTCGCCCGGTGACGGGGTGGGTGGGTCGCCCGGAGCTCGGTGACCGGGTAGGTGGGTCGCCCGGAGCTCGGTGACCGGGTGGGTGGGTCGCCCGGAGCTCGGTGACCGGGTGGGTGGGTCGCCCGGAGACCGGGTGGGTGGGTCGCCCGGTGACCGGGTGGGTGAGTCGCCCGGAGCTCGGTGACCGGGTGGGTGGCTCGCCCGGAGCTCGGTGACCGGGTGGGTGGCTCGCCCGGAGCTCGGTGACCGGGTGGGTGGGTCGCCCGGATCTCGGTGACCAGGTGGGTGGGTCGCCCGGTTATCGGGTGGGTCACTTGGAGTTGAATAGAACTAGTGATCCTTTCAGGACGAAACGCATCACAGCATTCACTTCTTTCATATACCTATATTTAAGAAGGGGGATAGAACATGTCCAGAGAATTATAGACCAGTCAGCTTAACATCGGTGGTAGGAAAAATAATGGAATCACTCCTAAAGGAGAAAATAGAAGAACATCTACAAACCAAAAAAAACGAATGTATAGTCAACATGGATTTCAAAAGGGAAAGTCTTGCTTGACCAACCTCATTGAATGTTTTGAAGAGATAACAGAGAGTAGACAACGATGTAGATGTAATTTATCTAGATTTCTAATTCTAGATTATCTAGATTTTCAAAAGGCCTTCGATAAGGTACACCACAATAGACAGATGAACAAGGTCAGAGAATGCAGAGTCAGGGGACAAGTAGCAGAATGGATAGCTAGTTGGCTTCAAGACAGAAAGCAGAGAGTAGGAGTAAAAGGTTCACAGTGACAGAAGGTGGGTAGTGGTGTCCCTGCAAGGATCAGTGCTGGGACCACTGTTGTTCATAATTTATATCAACGATTTAGACTTTGGAATCAAAAACACAATTTCTAAATTTGTGGATGGCACCAAATTGGATAGTCAATGCTGAGCAGGACAGCAACAAATTCCATAAGGACATTAATAAACTTGCAGACTAGGCATAGAATTGGCAAATGAAGTTCAACTCAGATAAATGTGACGTATTACATTTTGGTAGGAAGAATAGGGAGGTCACTTATTATTGGGAGGGTGCGAGTCTAGGTGGGGTAGAGGAACAAAAGGATCTCGGAGTGCAAATCCACAAATCACTAAAAGTTGTGACAAAGGTTAGCAAGGCCATGTAAAAAAGCAAACCAAGCACTAGGGTTTATTTCTAGAGGAAAAGAATTGAAAAGTAGGCAAGTTATACTAAACCTGTATCGAACCTTGGTTAGACCACACTTAAAGTACTACATACATTTCTGGTCACCATATTATAAAAAGGAGAGAGACACTGGAGAAGGTGCAGAGAGGATTTACAAGGATGATACCATAAATGCAAGGGTATACATATCAGGAAAGGATGAAAAGACTGGGTCTCTTTTCTCTTGAAAAAAGAAGGCTAAGGGATGACCTAGTAGAGGTCTTTAAAATTATGAACGGTTTTGATAGAGTTGATACAAAGAGAATATTTCCACTTGTGGGGAAGAGCATAACTAGAGGCCGTCAATATAAGATAGTCACCAAGAAATCCAATAGGGAGTTCAGAAGAAAATTTACCCAGTGGTGAGAATGTGGAACTCGCTACCACAGGGAGTGATTGAAGCGAATAGTATCGATGCATTTAAGGGGAGGCTGGACAAGCATACAGGGAGAAGGGAATAGAGGGTTATGCTGATAGATTTAGATGAGGAAAGACGGTAGGAGTTTCGAGTGGAGCATAATCGTCAGCATGGACTGGTTGGGCCGAATGGCCTGTTTCTGTGTCGTATATCCAATGTAATTGCTTGCTGTACCTTCATGTGTTAACTTTCTGTGATTCATATACAAGGACACTCGGGTCCCTCTGGATCCAAACATATCCCAGTCTCACCATTCAAAAAATATTCTGCTTTTTTGTTTTTCCTACCAAAGTGGATAACTTCACACTTCCCCACATTGTATTCCATTTGCCGTGCTCTTGCCCACACAGCCAACCTGTCTATATCTCTATGCAGCCTCTCTGCGTCCTCCAGATAGCTTACTTTTCCACCTACCTTTGTATCAACAAACTTCGATACGTTACCCTCAGTTCCTTCATCTAAGTGATTAATATAGATTGTAAGTGATTAATACAGCACTGATTCTTGCTGTAACTACCTCGCTAGTTACAGCCTGCCAACCCGAAAAAGTCTTGTTTATTCCTACTCTCTGTTTTCTGTCCATTAATCATTCCTCAATCCATGCTGGTATATTACCCTCAATCCCATGAGTCCTAATTTTGTGCAATAACCTCTTGTGCAGCACATTATCGAATGCTTTTTGAAAATCCAAATACATTACATCCACTGGTTCTCCCTTATCCATCCTTCTAGTTACATCTTCAAAAAACTCTTAACAGATTTGTCAAACATGATTTCTCTTTCCTAAATCCATGTTGACTTTGCCTAACCATGTTATGATTTTCTAAGTGCCCTGTTATCACGTCCCTAATAGTAGATTCTAGCATTTTACTGATGTCAGGCTAACTGTCCAGAGGCCTGAACTAATGATCCGGAGACATGAGTTCAAATCCCACCACAGCAACTGGGGAATTTAAATTCAGATAATTAAATAAATCTGGAATTTAAAAAAAACTATGGTGACTATGAAACTACTGGATTGTCATTAAAAAAAAAACCCCCATCTGGTTCACAAATGTTCTTCAGGGAAAGAAATCTGCTATCATTACCCAGTCTGGCCTATATGTGACTCCAGGCCCACAGTATTGTGGTTGACTCTGAATAGCAGCTCACCACCACCTTCTCAAGGGCAGCTAGGGATGGGCAATAAATGCTGGCCATGTCAGCAACACCCACATCCTGCAAATGATTTTCTTTTAAAGAGAACCGAGTTCGGGAATGTGTGGATCAAAAGCCAGGAAAATAGCCCGAAACTGCTCAGGACTTGTGAACATTACCAATCCTGAAAAGCCAGTCAGTGCAGCCCTTAGAATTAATGACACGCTAAACCAGTAAAATCCTCAGTGACCAAACTTTGTAATAGAATCATAGCAATTTACAGTACAGAAGGAGGCCATTTCGCCCCATTGTGTCCGCGCCGGCCAGCCAAGAGCTATCCAGCCTCAACCCATTCCAGCTCTCGGTCCATAGCCCTGTAGGTTACAGCACTTCAGGTGCACATCCAAGTACTTTTTAAATGTGGTGAGGGTTTCTGCCTCTACCACCCCTTCAGGCAGTGAGTTCCAGACCCCCACCACCCTCTGGGTGAAGCTATTTCCACTAAAAATCCCCTTTAAACCTTCTACCAATTACTTTAAATCTATGCCCTCTGGTTGTTGACCCCTCTGCTAAAGGAAATATGTCCGTCCTGTCCACTCTATCTCGGCCCTTCATAATTTTATACACCTCAATTAGGTCTCCCCTTCACCACCTCTGTCCAAAGAAAACAACCCCAGCTTATCCAATCTTTCCTCGTGGCTAAAATTCTCCAGTCCTGGTAACATCCTCGTAAATCTCCTCTGTACCCTCTCTCGTGCAATCACATCTTTCCGATAATGTGATGACCAGAACTGCACGTGGTACTTTCACTGTGGCCTAACTAGTGTTTTATACAGTTCTAGCATAACCTCCCTGCTCTTGTATTCTATGCCTTGGCTAATAAAGGCAACTAATCTTCAAATTAAGGAAGGATCTTGCATTTCTATAGCACCTTTCACATCCTCAGGACGTCCCAAAGGCTTAGCAGCCAATGAAATTTGGAATAAATCATAACATCAAACATTAAATATCTCTCCAAAACACGATTTCATTTACTTGTAGAATCATCTTTTAATACGTTCATTAAAGTCTTTATTTCAAGGCCTCAGGTCATTTCAAAAGCTTGGCATCTGATTGGGTATTTATCCCAAAAGGCAGTTACCAATCATCGCCTTGCAATCTCGCCTGTGCAGAATTTCCCCACGTGCATCAGTTTCTGCCAGCGCTTCCAAGTACAAGCTTTATCTTATTCATTTCTGTTGCTTTGCATTTGAAAACTAGCTGGAGAATTATTAAACACTACATTCAGGTAATCTTTCTCATTCGAGCCGCACCAAATGCTTCATTTTTACTTGAGTGCATGACTTAGAGAGAGAGTGAGATGGGCAGAGAGAGAGAGAGAGAGAGAGAGAGCGAGCGAGCGAGACGGACGGACGGACAGACAGACACAGAGGGGGCGAGAAGGGCGGGAGAGAGAGGCAGACAGGCAGAGAGAGAGAGATGGGCAGACAGGCAGAGAGAGAGAGACAGACAGATGGAGCTGATAAGAACATAACATAAGAATTAGGAACAGGAGTAGGCCATCTAGCCCCTCGAGCCTGCTCCGCCATTCAACAAGATCATGGCTGATCTGGCCGTGGACTCGGCTCCACTTATCCGCCCGTAACTCTTAATTCCCTTATTGGTTAAAAATGTATCTGTCTGTGATTTGAATACATTCAATGAGCTAGCCTCAACTGCTTCCTTGGACAGAGAATTCCACAGATTCGCAACCCTCTGGGAGAAGAAATTCCTTCTCAACTCGGTTTTAAATTGGCTCCCCCGTATTTTGAGGCTGTCTCCCCGACCAGTGGAAACAACCTCTCTGCCTCTATCTTGTCTATCCCTTTCATTATTTTAAATGTTTCTATAAGATCACCCCTCATCCTTCTGAACTCCAACGAGTAAAGACCCAGTCTACTCAATCTATCATCATAAGGTAACCCCCCTCATCTCTGGAATCAGCCTCGTGAATCGTCTCTGTACCCCCTCCAAAGCTTGTATATCCTTCCTTAAGTAAGGTGACCAAACTGTACGCAGTACTCCAGGTGCGGCCTCACCAATACTCTATACAGTTGCAGCAGGACCTCCCTGCTTTTGTACTCCATCCCTCTCGCAATGAAGGCCAACATTCCATTGGTTAAATGGAGAAACAAAGCACAGATTTATTCAGGTAATTGTGTTTATTTACTAGAAAGCTGTTTGAGTTTTTTATAAAGAGAAACAAATTGAATTTTCAGGCCCCTTGACTCAGTAGAGCAGGCTAGTGACATATTCCATGATGTGAGAAGCTAATTATTACTTGTGTTATCAAATTGAAAACATTCTGATTGCGGCTGTTAATTTGAGAATAAATGTGTCAGTAATCACAGTTCTAAAACACTGTCAGATTCAGGCCAGCATCTGTGCTAACGGTGTAGACACGAGGCGTGAGGCTGCAGGGCCAGGGACCACAGGCCGGGGAGGAACATGGAATGAGGGAATGCAACTCGAGTAAACATGAGGAGGGGCACCTGACAGGCTGCATTGAGTCCGGCTCAGGGACACCCTCTCCTCAATCCCATCAAACACCAGGCCCTCTTCCCCCCACCTCCAAACCTTGCACAGCACCCTGCCCTCGGACCCCCCTCCCACAGTACTGTGATACCTCGGGACCCCCCTCCCACAGTACTGTGATGCCCCGGGACCCCCCTCCCACAGTACTGTGATGCCCCGGGACCCCCCTCCCACAGTACTGTGATGCCCCGGGACCCCCCTCCCACAGTACTGTGATGCCCCGGGACCCCCCTCCCACAGTACTGTGATGCCCCGGAACCCCCCCCTCCCACAGTACTGTGATACCCTGGGACCCCCTCCCACAGTACTGTGATACCCCGGGACCCCCCCTCCCACAGTACTGTGATACCCCGGGACCCCCTCCTCCCACAGTACTGTGATACCCCGGGACCCCCCCTCCCACAGTACTGTGATACCCCGGGACCCCCCCCCTCCCACAGTACTGTGATACCCCGGGACCCCCCTCCCACAGTACTGAGATACCCCGGGACCCCCTCCCACAGTACTGTGATACCCTGGGACCCTCTCCCACAGTACTGGGACCCCCTCCCACAGTACTGTGATACCCTGGGACCCCCTCCCACAGTACTGTGATACCCTGGGACCCCCTCCCACAGTACTGTGATACCCTGGGACCCCTCCCACAGTACTGTGATACCCTAGGACCAATGTTCCCTCTAAGCTGTGGGGCCACACAGTAACGGGAAATGCCCCCAACAAGCTGCTCACTAGCTTCTCCATTGTAAATACTGTGCATATGCGGAAATTTAAAGGGACTGCACAGTAACGAAACAGACTGCGCAGAACAAAGCACAGCTTACAAGGAACATTGCCTGAGACAGCCCCCTCCCCACGCCTGCCCCCTCCCACCACGCTGCTTTCATATGCCGAGACCCACCCACTGCTACCGGCCATCACGAATCACTCCACCTTCTTAAACCCTCTCCATAATGCTGCCATACCCGACAACCACCTCCCAGTGCCACTGAAACCCAGCAGCTCGAGTCTGTGCCGATAGGAAAGTCAGGTTAACATCTCAGGTCGATGACCTTTCGTCAGAACCCTGAGAATTGGTCCACAGCCTGAAACGTTGAATTCTGCCAAAAGCTCATCAACCTGCCACGTTAATCCGACTTTCCTCCCTCCGCAGACACTGCCTCGTCTGCTGAGTGTTCCCAGCAGTTTCTGTATTAACTTCAGATTTCCAGCATCTGCAGGAAAAATTTGGAAGGAATAATCTGCAGGCTACGAGGCCTGAGCGGGGAAGTGTGACTAATTGGATAGCGCTTTCACAGAGCTGGCATGGACACAATGGGCTAAACGGCCTCCTGCATTCTGTAATTCTGTGCTCTGCAATATTTTGCTTTGTCTTCCTGGTTAGTACCTGCTGCATATTGTGACACCATATAGCCCCCCCCCCCCTCCCCATACTATGACACTCCATAACTCCAGCCCCCCCCATACTGTGACACCCCATAGCCCTAGCCCCCCATACTGTGACACTATATAGCCCAGCCCCCCCCCCCATACTGTGACACCATATAGCCCTAGCCCCCATCCTGTGACACCCCATATAGCCCCCCCATACTGTGGTACCCCAGCCCCCCCAATACTGTGACACCCCATAACCCTAGCCCCCCATACTGTGACACCCCATATAGCCCCCCCATACTGTGGTACCCCAGCCCCCCATACTGTGACACCCCATAGCCCAGCACCCCATACTGTGACACCCCATAACCCTAGCCCCCCCATACTGTGACACCCCATAACCCTAGCCCCCCACATACTGTGACACACCATAGCCCAGCACCCCACATACTGTGATACCCCATAGCCCAGCCCCCCCATACTGTGACACCCCCTATAGCCCCCCCATACTGTGGTGCCCCATAACCCCAGCCCCCCATACTGTGACACCCCATAGCCCAGCCCCGTTCACTTGCAACAGCTTCTCTTCCCGCTCCTGCATCGTTACCTCTGGTGTCCCCCAAGGATCTATCCTTGGCCACCTCCTATTTCTCATCTACATGCTGGTAAGTACTTTAGGGAATCTAATACAGCCAGAGTGATCTTCTGGATTAGTTACGATTGTCTAGATGGGTTGGAGATGAATTTTTCCAGATTTTTTTTCCCCAATTGGCCTGGGTTTTTATCTTTTTTTTGCCTCTCCCAGGGTATGGCATGGCTCCGGGTGGGGTGGAGTGTAAAGTGTTGCGATAAATGGGGTATTGCAGTTGTGTGGGGTGGCCCGGTTGGGCCGGATGCTCTTTACCTGCCCACCATTGTTCATAGGCTTATATGTAACCTTCAGGGCTGCTGACCGAGGGCTGTGTGGCTCTTTGTCGGCCGGCGCAGACACGATGGGCTGAAATGGCCTCGTTCTGCGCTGTAAATTTCTATGTTTCCATGTTGCCCTTTGGCGACATCATCCGAAAACATAGTATCAGTTTCCACATGTACGCTGATGACACGCAGCTCTACCTCACTACCACTTCTCTCAACCCCTCCATGGTCTCTAAATTGTCAGACTGGTTGCCCGACATCTAGTTTTGGATGAGCAGAAATTTTCTCCAATGAAATATTGAGAGGACCGAAGCCATTGTTTTCGGTCTGCGCCACAAACTCCGTTCCCTAGCCACTGACGCCATCCCTCTCCCCAACTTCTGTCTGAAGTTGAACCAGACTGTTCTTGGTGTCATATTTGACCCTGAAATGAGCTTTCGTCCACATATCCGCAGCATAACCAAGACCGCCAATTTCCACCTCCATAACATCGCCCGTCTCCGCCCCTGCCTTAGCTCATCCGCTGCTGAAACCCTCATCCATACCTTTGTTACCTCTAGACTTGACGATTCCAACGCTCTCCTGGCTGGACTCCCACATTCTACCCGACGTAAACTAGAGGCGATCCAAAATGCGACTACCAGTCTCCTTACTCGCACCAAGTCCCGCTCACTTATCACTCCTGTGCTCGCTGACCTACATTGGCTCCTGATCAGGCAATTCCTCGATTTCAAAATTCTCATCCTTGTTTTCAAGTTCCTCCATGGCCTCGCCCCTCCCCATCTCTGTAATCTCCTTGCCCCACAGAGATATCTGCGCTCCTCTAATTCTGCCCTCTTGAGCATCCATGATTAAAGTCGCTCAACCCATTGGTGGCCGTGCCTTCTGTTGCCTGGGCCCCAAGCTCTGGAATTCCCTGCCTAAACCTCTCCACCTCTCTACCTTTCTTTCCTCCTTTAAGACGCTCCTTAAAACGTACCTCTTTGACCAAGCTTTTGGTCACCTGCCTTAATTTCTCCTTATGTGGTTTGGTGTCAAATTTATTGTCTCATAATACTCCTGTGAAGTGCCTTGGGATGTTTCACTACGTTAAAGGTGCTATATAAATACAAGTTGTTGTTGTGACACCCCGAAGAATCAGATCTCCTCCCCCCACCCCCCACCCCCACTGTGACACCCTATAACCTCATCCCCCATACTGTGAAACCCCAGTGACCCTCCAGCCTGCTCCATGTGCTCTGCCATCTGCTGGTGTACTCTGGACTTTAAATGTACGGGTAAAAGAACAAATACCAATAATCAACACCACTGATTTACGGTTTTCATGCATCTCTGAATTACCCGCACTAAAACGGAATTTGGCCTTCACAGTCTGTAGATCACACGACGCGTTGTATATTACCAAATTGAGAGCACCTGGAATTAGAGGCAACCTATTGTCAGTGGCTCAGTGGGTAGCAAACTTGCCTCTGAGTCAGAAGGTTGTGGGTTCAAGTCCTGCTCCAGGAACTTGAGCACATAAATCCAGGCTGACACTCCAGTGCAGTGCTGAGGGAGTGCTGCACTGTTGGAGGTGCTGTCTTTTGGATGAGACGTTAAATTGAGGTCCCATCTGCTCTCTCAGGTGGACATAAAAGATCCCATGGCACTATTTTGAAGAAGAGCGGGGGAGTTATCCCCAGTGTCATGGCCAATATTTATCCCACAGTCTGATCATTATCACATTGCTGTTTATAGGAGTTTGTTGAGCGCAAGTTGGCTGCCGCGTTTCCTATGTTACAACAGTGACCACACTCCAAAAGTACTTCATTGGCTGTAAAGTGCCGGTGGTTGTAAGAGGCGCTATATAAATACAAGTCGTTCTTTTATTGTTGGATAAGGAATTGATGAGGTAGGGGACAGAGAATAATGATAATGGATAATGATGTACTCCAATTGGCAGGATGGGTCTTGTGGTGTCCCTCAGGGATCTGTACTGGGGCCTCAGCTTTTCACCATATTTATTAATGACTTGGATGAAGGAACAGAGAGTTGTATACCTTGGTTTGCTGGCGATACAGTAAATAGTGTAGATGGGAGCAGAAAGTTGCAAAGCGACATTGATAGATTCAGTGAGTGGGCAAAACTGTGGCAGATGGAATTCAATGTGGGGAAGTGTGAGGTCACCCACTTTGATCCCAAGAAAGATGGATCAAAGTATTTTCTAAATGGTGAGAAGCTGGGAACTGTGGAGGAGCAGAGAGATTTAGGGGTCCAGGTACAGAAATCACTAAAAGCTAGTACAAAACATAATTTAAACGGGTAATGGAATGTTGGTCTTTATCTCAAGGAACACAAAGGAGTGGAACTTATGTTAACAGTTATACAGAGCTCTGGTTACACATCTGGAGTAACTGCGTTCAGATCATCTCAGGAAGGATATATTAGCCTTGAAGGATGTGCAGTGCAGATTCACCGCAATGATTCCAGGCGAAAATGGTTCATAGAAATTTACAGGACGGAATGAGGCCATTTCAGCCCATCGTGTCCGCGCCAGCTGACCAAGATCTGTCCAGCCTAATCCTACTTTCCAGCTCATAATCCATAACCCTGCAGGTTAAGTGCACATCTAAGTATCTTTTAAATGTGGTGAGGGTTTCTGCCTCTACCACCCTTTCAGGCAGTGAGTTTCAGACCCCCACCACACTCTGGGTGAAGAAATTTCCCCTCATATCTCCTCCACCTCCCCCAATTATTTAAATCTATGCCTCCTGGTTGTTGACCCCACTGCCAAGGGAAACCGGTCCTTCCTATCCACTCTATCCAGGCCTCTCATAATTTTATATACCTCAATCAGGTCTCCCCTTAGCCTCCTCCGTACCAAAGAAAACAGACTCAGCATCTCCAATCTTTCCTCATAGCCACAATTCTCCAGTCCAGGTAACATTCTTGTAAATTTCCTCTGCACCCTTTCCAGTGCAATCACATCTTTCCTGTAATGTGGTAACCAGAACTGCACGCAGTACTCCAGCTGCGGCCTAACCAGTGTTTTATACAGTTCAAGCATAACCATCTTGCTCTTGTATTCCATGCCTCGACTAATAAAGGCAAGTATTCCATATGCCTTCTTAACCACCTTATCTACTTGGCCTGCTGCCTTCAGAGATCTGTGGACCTGCATTCCAAGTTCCCTTTGTTCCTCTACACTTTTCAGTGTCGTACTATTTAATGTGTATTCCCTTGCCTTGTTAGACTTCCCCAAATGCATTACCTCACATTTATCCAGATTGAATTCCATTTGCCACTGGCTCTGCCCACCTGACCAGTACATTGATATCTTGCTGCAGTCTGCAGCTTTCTTCATTATCAACCACACAGCCTATTTTGGTGTCTTCTGCAAACTTCTTAATCATAACCCCAACATTTAAGTCCAATTCATTGATATATACCACAAAAAGCAAGGAACCCAGCACTGAGCCCTGCGGGACCCAGCACTGAGCCCTGCGGAACCCCACTGGAATGCAGCCTTCCAGTCACAAAAACACTCATCAACCATTACCCTTTGCTTCCTGCCTCAGAGCCAATTTTGGATCCATCTGGCCACTTTGCCCTGGATCCCATGGGCTATTTCTTTCGTGACCAGTCTGCCATGAGGCACCTTATCAAAAGCTTTGCTAAAATCCATATACACTACATCATACGCACTGCCCTCATCAACCCTCCTGGTTACCTCCTCTCAAAATTCAATCAAGTTAGTCAGACACGACTTTCCCTTGAAAAATCCATGCTGACTGTCCTTGATTAATCCATGTCTTTCCAAATGAAGATTTATCCTGTCCCTCAGGATTTTTTCCAATTTTCCCACCACTGAGGTTAGACTGACTGACCTGTAATTACTCGGTCTGTCCCTTTCTCCCTTTTTAAACAAAGTTACAACATTAGCAGTCCTCCAGTCCTCTGGCACCGCACTTGTAGCTAGAGAGGATTGGAAAATGATAGTCAGAGCCTCTGCTATTTCCTCTTTTGCTCTGCTATTTCCTCTTTTGCTTCTCTTAACAGCCTGGGATACATTTCATCCGGGCCTGGGGATTTATCCACTTTCAAAGCTGCTAAGCCCCCTAATACTTCCTCCCTCACTGTGTTTATCTTGTCTAATATTTCACATTTCTCCTCCCTCATTGCAAAGTCTGCATTGCCCCTCTCTTGTGAAAACGGATGCAAAGTATTCATTAAGAATCCTACCCATGTCTTCCGCCTCCACACACAGACTTCCTTTATGGTCTCTAATAGTCCCCACTGTTTCTCTAGTTATCCTCTTGATCTTAATGTATTTATACAACATCTTTAGGTTTTCCCTGATTTTACTTGCTAAAATTCTTGCATATTCTCTCTTTGCTTTCCTGATATCTTTTTTAATTGCACTTCTGCACTTCTTATATTCTCTAGAGTTTCTGCAGTGTTGAGTTCCCAGTATCTGTCATAAGCTTCCCTTTTACTCCTCATCTTAACCTGTATGTCCCTTGACATCCAGGGGGCTCAAGATTTGTTAGTCCCACCCTTTTTTTAAGGGAACATGCTTGCTCTGTACCTTCAGGATCTCCTCCTTGAATGCCTCCCATTGCTCTGACACTGATTTACCATCAAGTAGCCGTTTCCAATCCACTTGGGCCAAATCCCATGTTTGCTTTGCAAAATTGGCTTTACCCCAACTGCTAGTCCCCCTTTGTCCTTTTCCATAACTACCCTAAATCTTAGTGAATTATGATCACTAGCATCACAATGCTCACCCACTGATACCCCTTCCACCTGCCCCTCTTCATTCCCCCAAACCAAATCCAGAACCGCCCCCTCCCTTGTTGGACTTGTTACATACTGGCTAAAGAAGTTCTCCTGAATGCATTTTAGGAATTCCGCACCCTTTTCATTCACACTACTTTTTTCCCAGTTAATATTAAGGTAGTTGAAATCCCCCACTATTACAGCTCTACAGTTTTTGCACCTTGCAGCAATTTGCCAACATACAATTTGTTCTTCTATCTCCCTCTGCTTGGGGGTCTATAGTCCACTCCCAGTGATATGATTGCCCCTTTTTTGTTCTTTAATTCAACCCATATGGCCTCGTTTGATGACCCTCTAACATATCATCCATCCTCAGCTGTAATTGTTTCTTTAATCAATACTGCAACCCCCCCCTCCTTTTCTACCCCCCCCCCCAAATCCCGTCTGAAAACCCTGTAACCAGGAATGTTGAGCTGCCATACCTGCCCTTCTTTCAGCCATGTCTCAGTAATAGCGATAATATCATACTGCCACGTGTCAATCTGTGCTCTCAGCTCTCTGCCTTATTTCCTATACTCCTTGCATCGAAGTATATACCATTCAGTATTGCCAAACTCCCCTGTTGTCTATTTTCCAGCCTTGTTTCCTCTGTCTCCCAAATTTACTTTCTATTTCTTCTTCTCTGCTGCCCAATTCCAGCTTTGCTTCTCTCCCCACTGAATCTATTCTCCGGTTCCCGTCCCCCTGCCAAGCTAGTTTAAACCCTCCCCAACAGCACCAGCAAACCTTCCCACAAGGATACTAGTCCCGGCTCTGTTGAGGTGCAACCCATCCGACTTGTACAGGTCCCACCTCCCCCAGAAATGGTCCCAATGCCTCAGGAATCTAAAGCCCTCCCGCCTGCACCATCTCTCCAGCCACGCATTCATCTTCTCTATCCTCCTATTTCTGTAATCACTAGCACGTGGCACCGGCAGTAATCCGGAGATTACTACCTTTTGAGGTCCTTTTTAATCTCTCTCCTAGCTCCTTCTGTCTGGTGGTCACCCACTTCCTCTCTGCATATTCTTAAACTGCGGTGGTGACCGCCTCCTGAAACGTGTTATCCATGAAATTCTCAGTCTCGCGAATGCACCGCAGTGACTCCAGCTGCCGCTCAAGCTCTGAAACGCAGAGCTCGAGTTGCTGCAGCTGGAGATACCTTCTGCACCTGTGGTCGTCCAGGCTGCAGGAAGCGTTCAGGACTTTCCACATGCCACAGGATGTGCAATCCACAGGACTGAGCTGTCCTGCCAGCCCTGAAGTTAGACTCGGAACTATCGAGCAGAAATAAACTCTCAAACTTAGCACAACACACCCAGCAGCTACTCAGCAATCCGCTGATTTAAAATTAATGAGTTTTTTAGATTAGAAATATCATTTATCTATGTTTACTTTTTTTAATTGCGGCTCTTAACTTACACCAATGCCCAAGGTTTTAAAAAAAGAGAAAGAAATTCTCGGCAACCAACGAGGCAATCAATTACCTGCTGGGATGTAACGTCACACTTTGATTTTGTCCTCCTCTTGCGCTGCTTCCGGCTCCGAGCTCCCAGCAGCTAGCTCCTTTCATCCCCGCCGCTCAGATCCCGCTGTTGAATTGTGAAGGCAGGTTGCACAGACTAGGTTTGTAATCCCTCGGAGTTTAGAAGATTGAGGTGCTTAAGATGATTAAAGGATCTGCTAAGGTAGGTAGAGAGAAACTATTTCCTCCGGTGGGGGAGTCCAGAACAAGACGGCATAACCTTAAAATGAGAGCCAGGCCATTCAGGGGTGATGTCAGGAAGCACTTCTTCACACAAAGGTCAGTGGGGATCTGGAGCTGAGGCTCGGGGGTCAATTGACAATTTCAAAACTGGGATAGATAGACTTTTGTTGAGTAAGGGTATTACGGGATAGGGAACCAAAGCAGGTAGATAGAGTTCAGTTACAGATCAGCCATCTTAATTGGCAGAACAGGCTCAAGGGGCTGAATGGCTTCCTCCTGTTCCTAGATTCCTATCTAAGCAATTTGTTATTTGGGAATGTTGCAATGCCTAGGCGCTGTACTGGGGGCTGCTGGCAATGAATGGGTTAGTGCTATGCTCAATTGCTGCAGATCCCCAAATGAGTTCGTACTTGTCTCGATCCCTGAAGCTCCAGTCTATAGGTTTGGCACAGAATGGGATTTTACTCTATGTCAGGGTTGAACTCACCATTGACTGCATTAGATGAGTGTATTAGCCACAGAGCACCAAGACACTCCTCGATTCACTGTGTGTCTTGTATCTGTGCCAAGTGGAGAAAGGTTACTGTAGTGATTCTGATTACTCATTACTAAACCTCAAAAACCACAGCTCTGAGCTGTTTTATGCTACAGGGTTTACTGCACAGTTCCAGTGCAGGGCGATGAGCTGCCTATGGCATCATCCGGAAACTTGGAGGTGACGAACTATAGCATCAGTTTTAACGGAGTTACAGCAAAGATCGTGTGAAACACGGAGCGTTCCTGGGATCCCGGCACCGTCCGTTTGCAGATCTTGTCTCGGGGGTGGGGGTGGAAGCGGGGAAGCTACTCTGACCCACTTGGAGAAATGGAGGACAAGTTACCTTTTTGCACAGAGAGTGGCAAAACCATGGAGAGGATAATATAGAAGGAGCTATAATACCCAATCAATGATTTGACAGAGCAACACTCAGAATGCAGTTCATGAGCCACAGCCGGTGCTGTGCAGTTAATTTATGGTGAAAGGGGTAAATGAGCAAGTTGCCTAAACATGGAAAGATAGAAATTTATAGCACAGAAGGAGGCCATTTCAACCCATCGTACCTGTGCCAACCAACAAGAGGTTATCGAGACTAATCCCACTTACCAGCTCGAGGTCTGTAACCCTGAAGGTTACGGCACTTCAAGTGCCCATCCAAGCACCTTTTAAATGTGGTGTGGTGAGGGTTTCTGCTTTCCAGGCAGTAGAAGCAGAAACCCCCTCAATCCTCTGCGTGAAGAAGCCCCCCCCTCAAATCCCCTCTGAGCCTTCCACCAACCACCTTAAACCTTTGACCCCACGAAATTGACCCCACCACCAAGGGACAGAGAAACATAGAAAATAAGTGCAGGAGTAGGCCATTCGGCCCTTCGAGCCTGCACCGCCATTTAATAAGATCATGGCTGATCATTCCCTCAGTACCCCTTTCCTGCTTTCTCTCCAGACCCCTTGATCCCCTTAGCCGTAAAGGCCATATCTAACTCCCTCTTGAATATATCCAATGAACTGGCATCAACAACTCTCTGTGGCAGGGAATTCCATAGGTTAACAACTCTCTGAGTGAAGAAGTTTCTCATCTCAGTCCTAAATGGCCTACCCCTTATCCTAAGACTATGTCCCCAGGTTCTGGACTTCCCCAACATCGGGAACATTCTTCCTATCCAGTCCTGTCAGAATCTTATACGTTTCTATGAGATCCCCTCTCATCCTTCTAAACTCCAGTGAATAAAGGCCCAGTTGATTCAGTCTCTCCTCATATGACAGTCCAGCCATCCCTGGAATCAGTCTGGTGAACCTTCGCTGCACTCCCTCAATAGCAAGAACGTCCTTCCTCAGATTAGGAGACCAAAACTGAACATACTATTCCAGGTGAGGCCTCATTAAGGCTCTGTAGAACTGCAGTAAGACCTCCCCGCTCCTATATTCAAATCCACTAGCTGTGAAGGCCAGCATACCATTTGCCTTCTTCACCGCCTGCTGTACCTGCATGCCAACTTTCAGTGACTGATGAACCATGACCCCCAGGTCTCGTTGCACCTCCCCTTTTCCTAATCTGCCATCATTCAGGTAATATTCTGCCTTTGTGTTTTTGCCCCCAAAGTGGATAACCTCACATTTATCCACATTATACTGCATCTGCCATGCATGTGCCCACTCACCTCACCTGTCCAAGTCACCCTGCAGCCTCTTAGCGTCCTCCTCACAGCTCACACCGCTACCCAGCTTAGTGTTATCCGCAAACTTGGAGATATTACACTCAATTCCTTCATCTAAATCGTTAATGTATATTGTAAAGAGCTGGGGTCCCAGCACTGAGCCCTGCGGCACTCCACTAGTCACTGCCTGCCATTCCGAAAAGGACCCGTTTATCCCGACTCTCTGCTTCCTGTCTGCCAACCAGTTCTTTATCCACGTCAGTATATTACCCCCAATACCATGCGCTTTGATTTTGCACACCAATCTCTTGTGCGGGACCTTGTCAAAAGACTTTTGAAAGTCCAAATACACCACATCCACTTGTTCTCCCTCGTCCACTCTGCTAGTTACATCCTCAAAAAATTCCAGAAGATTCGTCAAGCATGATTTCCCTTTCATAAATACTTGCTGACTTGGACCGATCCTGTCACTGCTTTCCAAATGCGCTGCTATTTCATCTTTAATAATTGATTCCAACATTTTCCCTACTACTGATGTCAGGCTAACCGGTCTATAATTACCCGTTTTCTCTCTTCCTCCTTTTTTTAAAAGTGGTGTTACATTAGCTACCCTCCAGTCCATAGGAACTGATCCAGACTCGATAGACTGTTGGAAAATGATCACCAATGCATCCACTATTTCTAGGGCCACTTCCTTAAGTACTCTGGGATGCAGACTATCAGGCCCCGGGGATTTATCGGCCTTCAATCCCATCAATTTCCCTAACACAATTTCCCGCCTAATAAGGATATCCTTCAGTTCCTCCTCCTCACTAAACTTACTGTCCCCTAGTACATTCGGAAGGTTACTTGTGTCTTCCTTCGTGAAGACAGAACCGAAGTATTTGTTCAATTGGTCTGCCATTTCTTTGTTCCCCATTATAAATTCACCTGAATCCAACTGCAAGGGTCCTACGTTTGTCTTCACTAATCTTTTTCTCTTCACATATTTATAGAAGCTTTTGCAGTCAGTTTTTATGTTCCCTGCAAGCTTCCTCTCGTACTCTATTTTCCCCCTCTTAATTAAACCCTTAGTCTTCTTCGGTTGAATTCTAAATTTCTCCCTGTCCTCAGGCTTGTTGCTTTTTCTAGCCAATTTATATGCCTCTTCCTTGGCTTTAACACTATCCTTAATTTCCCTTGTTAGCCATGGTTGAGCCACCTTCCCCGCTTTATTTTTACTCCAGACAGGGATTTACAATTGCTGAATTTCATCCATGTGATCTTTAAATGTTTACCATTGCTTATCCACCGTCAACCCTTTAAGTATCCCTTGCCAGTCTATTCTAGCCAATTCACACCTCATACCGTCGAAGTTACCTTTCATTAAGTTCAGGACCCTAGTTTCCGAATTGACTGTGTCACTCTCCATCCTAAAGAATTCTACCATATTATGGTCACTCTTCCCCAAGGGGCCTCGCACAACAAGATTGCTAATTAGTCCCTTCTCATTACACATCACCCAGTCTAGGATGGCCAGCTCTCTAGTTGGTTCCTCGACCTATTGGTCAAGAAAACCATCCCTAATACACTCAAGGAAATCCTCCTCCACCACATTGCTACCAGTTTGGTTAGCCCAATCAATATGTAAATTAAAGTCGCCCCCATGATAACTGCTTACCTTTTATTGTACACATCCCTTATTTCTTGTTTGATGCTGTCCCCAACCTCACTACTACTGTTTGGTGGTCTGTACACAACTCCCACTAGTATTTTCTACCCTTTGGAATTCCGCAGCTCCACCCATACCGATTCCACATCATCCAGGCTAATTTCTATTGCATTAATTTCCTCTTTAACCAGCAAAGCCACACCACCTCCTTTTCCTTTCTGTCTATCCTTCCTAAATGCTGAACACCCTTGGATGTTGAGTTCCCAGCCTTGGTCACCCTGGAGCCATGTTTCCGTGATGACAATTACATCATACCCATTAACTGTTATCTGCGCAGTTAATTCGGCCACCTTATTCCAAATACGCCTCGCATTCAGGCACAAAACCTTCAGGCTTGTCTTTTTAACACACTTTGCCCCTGTAGAATTTTGCTGTAATGTGGCCCATTTTTGTTTTTTGCCTTGGGTTTCTCTGCCCTCCACTTTTACTATTCTCCTTTCTATCTTTTGCTTCTGACTCCATTTTATTTCCCTCTGTCTCCCTGCATAGGTTCCCATCCCCCTGCCATATTAGTTTAACTCTTCCCCAACAGCACTAGCAAACACTAGGACATTGGTTCCGGTCCTGCCCAGTTGCAGACTGTCCGGTTTGTACTGGTCCCACCTCCCCCAGAACTGGTTCCAATGTCCCAGGAATTTGAATCCCTCCCTTCTGCATCACTGCTCAAGACACGTATTCATCTGAGCGGCCCTTGCTATCCACTATATCGCCCCTCAAAATTTTATACACCTCAATGAGGTCTCCCCTCATCCTCCTATGTCCCAAGGAGAACAAACCCAGCCTATCCAATCTGTCCTCATAGCTAAGATGCTCCATTGCAGGCAGCATCCTCGTAAATCTCCTCTGCACCCTCTCCAGTGCAATCACGTCCTTCCTATAATACGGCGACCAGAACTGCATGCAATACTCCAGCTGTGGCCTAACCAGTGTATTATACAATTTAAGCATAACCTCCCTGCTCTTGTATTCTATGCCTTGGCTAATAAAGGCAAACATTCTGCATGCCTTCTTAACCACCTTATCCACCTGGTCTGCTACTTTCAGGGATCTGTGGACAAGCACTCCAAGGTCCCTTTGTTCATCTACACTTCTAAGTGGCCTACCATTTAATGTGTATACCTTTTCCTTATTAGTCCTCCCCAAGTGCATTACCTCACAATTCTCCGAATTAAATTCCATTTACCACTGTTCTGCCCACCTGACCAGTAACATTGAAACATAGAAAATAGGTGCAGGAGCAGACCATTTGGCCCTTCAAGCCTGCACCACCATTCAATATGAACATGGCTGATCATGCAACTTCAGTACCCCACTCCTGCCTTCTCTTCAAACCCCCTGATCCCTTTAGTTGTAAAGGCCACATCTAATTCCCTTTGGAATATATCCAACGAACTGGACTCAACAACTTTCTGTGGTAGAGAATTCCACAGGTTCACAACTCTGAGTGAAGAAGTTTCTCAAGTAGATTGATATCCTAAAGTCAGAGCACTACTCCAGCAATACTGCCCAACCCTGCCAGCACTAGAATCGCATCCTGGTCAGGAATGAGTGAGGCCACATGCACTGGCTGAGCACTGACTGCTGTTTAAATGCTTCAATACTTCCCAGGATAGTGTAATTGCCCTTTTTGCAGCTATAATGCAGAAGTATGCAACACAATCATCAGAGATTACTGCACCACATGGAGCAGCTGGAAGAGATGGTAAGGGCTAGACTAGGAGATGGGAACTGTGAGAAGTGAGAGTAACTGCTCTCCGATTAGTGGCACAGGGACGAATGAGGAAAATGTATTTTACGCAGCGAGTGGTTGTGATCTGAAAGAAGAAAGACTTGCATTTATATAGCACCTTTCACAAGCACCAGACGTCCCGAAGCACTTTACAGCCAATTAAGTACTTTTTTTTTCAAATGTAGGAAACGCGGCATAGCAAGCTCCCACAAACAGCAGTGTGATAATGGCCAGATAATCTGTTTCAATGATGTTGATTGAGGGATACTTCGGATAACTCCCCTGCTCTTCTTCAAAATAGGCCGTGGGATCTCTTACGTCCACCTGAGAGGGCAAACGGGCCTCGGTTTAACATCTCATCCAAAAGACAGCACCCCCAACAGTGCAGCACTCTCTCAGCACTGCACTGGTGTGTCGGCCTAAATTTTTGTGCTCAAGTTCCTGGAGTGGGACTTGAACCCACAACCTTTTGACTCAGAGGTGAGGCTGCTGCCCACTGAGCCACATAATGGAATGCACTTGCTGAAGGGGTGATGGAAGCAGATTAAATCGTAACTTTCGAAAGGGAATTGGATAAATACCTAAAAAGGAGAAATTTGCACGGTTTTGGAGAAAGAGCAGGGAGCTTGGGACTAATTGGATCGCTCTTTCAAAGAGCCGGCACAGGCATGATGGGCCGAATAGCCTCCTTCAGGGCTATGTGATTCTAAGAAGTGGAGGTGAGGGAGGAGAGCCAATGATAGAATAATACATGGACAACTCATTGATAGCCAATTTGCGATAACTGAGAGGAAGCTGGATAAGAGCTCAATGGGCAGGTAGGTGGCTGGTGAAGTTCGGCACTGATTACTGTAAAATCGTGAGATGGTAGAGCATCATCATCATAGGCAGTCCCTCGAAGCAAGGATGACTTCCACGCCAAAAAGGGATAAGTTCACAGGTGTTTCAATGAAGAACCTAATATTCCAGATCCCAAGCTATATTTTGAAGGGTGGAAGATGCCTGTGCGTGGATTTTTTGAATGTGTGGTGGCCGTTGCACATCAGTCACCACACGGGCTTGACAGAGCTAGGTCTTGGTCCAGTGGCAAGGATTAACCAAGACGACTGAAGACCAGCTCTGCTGCATGGATCGAGTGCGCGTGCATATCGCAGTGTGGGCTGGGCCCGTGCTGTCCTTGGGCCCCTCGCCTTTTCTGGGCCTCAGACTCACGCCTCTCCTGGGCCTCGGTCACTTCCTTCTACAAACTCTTGCCGCTCCTGCGGTGCCTGCCCGCACTGCAAATGGTAGAGCAACACATTAAATGACAATGTACTAGATGGAACAGAGCAGGAAAGGGATCTGAGGATTTGGTGGGTTGGTGATTAAAATGGTGGGTTCAGTGTTCCTAGGATGATGAAAGCCCATGGAGTGCCAGGATGTGTATCTGTGGGTGTGACATCTAAGGAGTGTAATGTTAATTTGTATCTGGTCTTGGTGAGATTGCATCTTCATACCATCTACATTTTATTATAGGAAAGCTGTAGAACTATCGGAGAGTCCTGGGGAGGAGGTAACGAAGCTGATTCCTGAACTTGAGGATTGAGTTATGGGGATAAGACTTTCCACCTGCCACTTTACCCTGTGAACGATTCTCACGGGTATGGAGGATTTGAATCCGCGAACATTCTGTGGGCACAGGATTGGAGGACTCTGGGGACACAGTTAAATTTAATGGTGTCAAAAGAAAATAGAATATTAAGGCAACTGATTTTAGTAAGATGGTGTTAGGACTCTGGATCAGAGAGCCATTGGAGAATCCGAAAACCCTAGCAGGGTGTAAGGAGCACTGGATAATTCCTATTACGAAAGGAATACAAAGTTGTTAGTATCGGAATTACAGTATGGAAACTAAGGGGTGGTTTGCAAAGGTGGGTTAAATGGGCCAGTGGTGAACAACAAGGAATGTCTCAAATTCATTGCTCTGAGACAGGGTCACACACACAGAGCAGACGTCTGATGTCCCGCTCACAGGGTCACACACAGCAGACGTCTGATGTCCTGCTCCCAGACAGGGTCACACACTGAGAGCTGATGTCCCTCAGCCACGGGAACCCTGCATTGTGTGGAGTTAAAGTCGAGGATCGCCGGACTGAGTCTGACGGTGGGTTTTGGCTCCTACGATACTTGACTCGAACTCCCAGCTGTGTTGCAGGTTCACCAAGTCGGTCTGTAGCCATGAACTGGGTAAATCTATTAACTGAGTTAATGTTTCTCACGCTCTAAGTGGTCCCGACTGTAACTATGGTAACCAGCATCTGGCACAAATTGGCCAGGTTGGTCAGGATTGTCTCCATTGAACAGCAGAGAATCCAGTTACAGCGCTCCGCGGGCCCAATCCTGGCGCCAGAACAGACGCCTGGGATCGGCCTAAATACGCTGCTCGTCCCACATGAAAAGGCAGCCTCTTGAGCACTTACTGCGGCAGAGGTCCCTAATCAGTGGCTGCAGCAGCGAGTTAATGATAGGCTGTGTGTGGGAACTGGGAACTCTCGACGACTCAAAGGAGCAGATGTGAGCCACTGGCCATTCGGCAGGGTTTGCCTGCAGTGACTGGGTAAGGCGGAAGAGGATCAGCAGGAGGATGTCACGGGGAGAGTCACTGCACGACTGAGAGTGGCTGAGGAGGGAGGGGTGTACAGTGGCACTGGCTATATGGCTGTACATGGTGCGAGTGGTCCCAGTGTTTGGTTGAACCTGTGAATGAGGATAGTGTGTAGATAGAGTTCCATTCTGGGGGATGAGGGGAGTTTTCCACACACTCCTTCACCCAGCACCCAGACAATTAAACCTGGAGCCTTTTGGTAAAACTTGTGGCAGCGTGGGGGGGGGGTTAATCATGCAAGGCTACTGGGAGTGAGTGGGTAGTGGGGGTGGGGGGGGGGGCGGGAGTGAGAGTGAGGAGAGTGCCAGCAGCCCAGGTTACAGGTCCCGATGAAGTGTTATGGATGTATTATTATCGCCAGTCACTAACAAAACAATATTCTAGATTAATGACGCTGTGATTTCCATTACACAGATATTGTCTCTGGGTAATTGCACCATCTCCCCCTCACTGCCTTCCAAAGGAGTTTGGAATCCAAACTAGCCCCTCCCCCCACCCCACTCTGCTCCTCCCCCCTCCTCACTTCTCACCCCTTCTCCTCACCTCATTCCACCCACCCCTTCTCCCCCTTCCCCTCCTCTCCCCACTTCCCCTCCTCCTCTCCCCACTTCCCCACCCCCCTTCTCCCCTCCCCTCCCCGCCTCACCTTCTCTCCTCCCCACCTTCTCCCCCTCCTCCACCTCCCCTCCCCTTCCCCCCCCACCTTCTCTACCACCCCTCCTCCACCTCCCCTCCCCTTCCCCCCCCCAACACCCCCCCCCCCCCACAACCCCAAAGAACTCCCCTCCCAACACGAACTCCCCTCCCCACCCAAACTCGCCCAGGTGAAACTTCAGAGTTGCAGGCTGGTTTATGTCTGTTAATAATGGGTGTATGTTGTTTTGTTAAAACACCTAATGACAGGTCTGACACTCCGGCTGCGGACTGCCTACACAAAGCCTTTGTTCAGCTGAGTGGAGTTAACTCTGCGGTTCTCGGCGCTTTACAGCTCCAGCAAAGCAACGGGAAATCTTACCCAGCACAGATCTCGGCAGCAGTATGAACCCTCCCCGAACCAGGGAAGCACCTTGTACCTTTTATTGGGTGCAAGAGTGGAGGGTTCCTCGGTGGGGGGGGGTGGTGCGAGGGGGAGCAGAGTGTGTCCTCTGGGTGGGGAGTTAATCCTCTCGCTCTCAGTGTTTTATTATGACGTTGATCCCCTCGCTTTGTGCTGTAGGTGCTGGGTGATGTTCTGCGAGACCTCTATCGATTGCTGAAGTACGTGAGTCAGACGGATGAGGACGAGGTGGCGGTGCTGCACGCACAGCTCGCGCTGGAGGAACTGGACCATGTTGTCAGGAGGTTTTTGTTCCCAGAGGAAACACTGCAGAAAAAAATTGTGATCCTTCCTTAACGGAAGGTCCCAGAATCCCTTCGCACTGAACTCTGGGACAAAATGGTTCACACGTCCTTCAAATTCAGCTTGGGATGGTGACGGAACTCGAGCAGTGTAGTGTGGGTGCCGTGTTAACCTGGGTCTTCCTGCATCTCCGCTACAGCAACGGGCCTGCAGTGGGGATGATGAGGGATCGAGGCAGACACGTGATTTGTTTGCTCAATGCTTGTAGGGATTTCAAAGGTTCCGTGTAAAGCGAGCTTCTGTGTGGCGAGCTGATTGGACGCTTCTGGGGGGGGGGGAGGGGTTCCACTGCCTGCCGCCAACTTTGCTGAATTGGCTGCTTTTGCTGGGGAGGTGGGGTGGGAGGGTTTGGCCTGCCCCAATTATTGAGGAGGGGGCAGATATTGTGCTGTAGTAAATCCTGATATGATTTGGGCCATCAGATGTGAGATGTAAGTTTATGGCTCGAAAGTTAAAGAGCTCCGGCTCCCCTCCCCCCAGCCCCGGCTTCCCTCCCCCTGCCCGGAGTGTCAGGGTACTCCCCCCGCCCCTCCCTCCCAAGCACCGGCTCCCTCCTCAGGCCCACTGACTTGGCCAGGGATGATGTTTGCAGGTCCATGTGGGCTGCAGGAAGGGAGTCGAATTCTGTCGGCACATTCTTATCATATCCAGTTTTGTTGCTCTGATCTCTCCGACATTCGAATCAGATGCACAGTTTACCACGTCACCCTCGCCGCACACGCGGACCCCTCGCCAGATAGGCCGACTCCTCACTGAACACTCGTCGGACAGGCCGACCCCTCGCCACACACGCAGACCCCTCGCTGGACAGGCCGACCCCTCACTGAACCTTCGTCGGACAGGCCGACCCCTCGCCACACACGCAGACCCCTCGCTGGACAGGCCGGTCCCTCGCTGACCCCTTGCCGCACACACGGACCTCTCTCTGACCCCTCGAATGAATGCATCAAATGAGCAGCTGGGGTTTCTCCGTGCTGTGCTGTGCTTCCTGTAAAGCTTATGAAGGAAGAATGTGGCCTGGATGGTTTTATTGCACAGATGCCGGAATCGGGGAGGATGATCAGACATCAGCAGCACCTCGAGTTGGAAAGGAATGGAGACAATTGCCAATGTCCCATTGCCCTGCTCGCTGTGGTTGCTGCTTCCAGATCTTGTGCTGCTGGGAAAGTTGCTGTAGAGAAATTTATGGGAAGATGGTTTTTGATACTTTATCTAGTTGAAAACAAAGACTCAACAGAATAAAGGTATGAAATGGATCAATGTAGTCTCTGAGCTCTGAGGCGATCTGTTGCTTCAAGCACACGGGATGTAGATCAGAAGATGGTTTTAACTTATGAATTCTCCCCAATACCAGCTGTTTGGCACATCGAGGTTGATCCTTGGAGTAAACAAACTAAAGTGACAGAGAGATGTTAACATAAGAATTAGGAGCAGGAGTAGGTCATACGGCCCCTCGAGCCTGCTCCGCCATTTAATAAGATCATAGCTGATCTTTGACCTCAACACCTTCACACCTTATCCCTATATCCCTTCATTCCCCTAGAGTCCAAAAATCTATCGATCTCAGCTTTGAATATACTCAGCAGTTCAGCATCCACAGCCCTTTGGGGTAGAGAATGCCAAAGATTCATAACCCTCTGAGTGAAGAAATTCCTCCTCGTCTCTGTCTTAAATCTGAGACTATGCCCATAGTTCTAAACTCTCCAGCCAGGGGAAACAACCTCTCAGCATCTACACTATCAGTCCTGCTCAGAATCTTATAATGTTTCAATGAGATCACCTCTCATTCTGTAGAATTTACCAATATCTCGCAAAGATTCCAGGTACCTTTCCCCTACAGACGAGAAGAATCCCTTTCTGGGCTTTTAAAATGAGTTTAAAGGGGCAGACGAAGCCTGCGGGGGATAAAAGGGGATGCATTCATGGAGACCCTCCCCCCCCCCCAGTGTTTGGACTCATAGGAAAGGGAATTCAAAATGGACCTAAATTACAGAAGCTTGAGATCCCCTAAACATCTATGGGAAGGAGCATATCAATTTTAAGATTCTACAACATTTTGGCTGCGAAAAAGAGTTACCAAATACAGGAGGTGGGGCCAACAGGTCTGAAGCAAATTCGTGTATTGAAGACCCCAGGCTATTCACCCCCTAAGAGATAATCGAATTACCCAATCAAGCACAATGGAAATCATGGTCAGAAAAACTGGACAATCCTAAAACAATGCAAAACCAGTGATAGCACATTCTCACACCCTAATCGAGTTACTGCTGACAAAGGAGACATTTGAAAATCAATGGACAGAACAGTTTAAACAGAGCCCAAGAGATTTGATGGGAGATAAGAGCTTTTTTTGGGGGGATATATCTATCTCTCAGTTTTACAAGGAAAGACTAGCAGAACTCAAAACTAGCAGAACACAGAGACTGGAGCAGAACACAGAACGAAGCAGAGCACAGACTCATAAACACAGACAGACACAAGCAGCCGGAGCTGGGGAGTGAAGAAATGGAGTCGTGAAGGAACCTACAAGAAATCGTCAAGGACCAACTGAGCACGAGGCCCAAGAAATGGAAGGTTGTCAGCAACCAAATTGACAAACCCGTGCTACCACAACCAGCGAAACAACCAACCGAAACCAATTCGGCAAAAACCAAAGAATCAACCTTTATTTCCACTCTACAATCTACTTCTGAACGGCCAACGGGTGAGAAATTACCTAAAAGGACTAACTAAAACCAAAGAAAGTGGGTACTTACCCCATACATCCGAAACGCAACTTACCGCATCAACGGATGCACCCCAACCGAAGACGACGCAGTCCGAAGTCCTCTCCTCCGTCCGGGGTACGCTCGCCTAGAAGACCAAGTGCAGCGAACCCCGAAACCGTGATTCACCGGCAACTGTCTAAAGGGATTGGTGAGCATAGCCCCTGAACCCTCAGAGCTATAACTTAGTTAGGGAAATTGGGACGGGGGAGGATGGGATAACTTGTGTAAATGTATCTGCATTCTCTTCTTTACCCCATTTAGAGTTTAAGCTGTATTCTTTTCCCCACAGGCTGTAATTTGACATTTCATTTAATGTGTTGTACCCTTCAGTGTGTATTGGTCTGTTTGTGTTATTAAAGGTGTGCCTTTTACTTTTTAAACACAATAAAGCCATACCTGCTTCCTACCTTGAAACTGATTGTCTGTCCAAGTCTGTCACAGTCCCTTCATAATTCCAGTGTCTTGAACCAAGGGTGTGGGAGCGATTCGGAACCACTCATATAAGGTCAGAAGGGAAAGCTGACCCCCTGAAAACCACCCCTTACAATTCTTCTAATCTCCAGAGAGAATAGGCTCAATCGACTGTTAATTTTCCAATATTCACAAGGACAACAGGCTGTGCCTTTATGATGTGGGACACTCCAGATGTTGTGCTAACAGAGGGGGGCGGGGGCACAGGGTATTGTTATTCAGATGCCATGCCACTATCTGACTGTTACAGGTTATCCAGATTGCCCTATGTTATCCAGCTGTTAAGAAACTTCAGTGCTTTAATATTTGAGATCTAAATTTCTCCTGTTGATCTCATCAACAATGTCCATTGATACTGCACTCATTCAGTGAAAGATTGACGGACGGCATGCAGGACTTTGATGTGTAGCCACATGGACCACGGATGCACTGGGCCTGAAAGTCTCAGTGTCACACCCATGGTGGTCTTAGTCATAATCTATCACCACGTCGCAGGTCCACTGAGTAGCTAAACATATGGCGGAGTTGAAGTAATGTTTGATTACTGTTAGTAATAAAGCACCGTGAAAGTAAGGAGCATTCCACAGCACTTCAGAAACCGACACTGACCTCAGACTGCAGAGGTCGGGAGGGGCGACCAAAAGCTTGGTCAAAGAGCTTTGTCTTGAGGTACTTCAAGTGGAGAGAGATTTAGGTTGGGAGAACCAAAAGGTACGAGTGAGGCGGCTGAATGGTGTGCCGTCGATGGTGGAGTAAAGGAAGAGAGGGTGCCTAATATCCAAGAAACAAAGCAGTGGGAGGGTTTCTGTGGTTGGAGGAGATTGCTGAGCTAGGTGAAACATAAACATAGAAAATAGGTGCAGGGGTAGGCCATTCGGCCCTTCGAACCTGCACCACCATTCAGGGAGGGAAGGATTTATAGACAAAGAAAATAATTTTACTCCTGATGCAATCAGGAACCAATGAGGGCAAGCGGGATTTACTCCAAGAACAGGATATGTGTGGGAGACTTTTGGACAAGTTGGGGATTATAAAAGACAGAGATGGTGAGGCTAGTACAGAGAGCGTTGGATTGACCCTGAGGGTGGAGGGATAGGATTGCCACGGGACGGAGGCAGACATTGTTCTAGAGGGCATAGACAGAATGTGTGGTTTCAAGACCTTTTCATGGTACAACAGGGCACCAAGTTTATGGGATGGTCTGTTATAGCCTGAGGGAGTGGCAATGGATGAGATGGAATCTGTGGCAAGGGAGCACAGTTTGTGATGGGGACCAAAGATAATGGTGTTTATCTTCTCAAAATAGCTTTTAAAGGGGAAGTAGATAAATACTTGAAAAAGAAAACTTCTGAAGGGTGTGGGGAAAGAGCAGGGAATGGGACTAAGTGTGGAGCTCGGTCAGAGAATTATACCAGGCTGGTCGCTGTGAAGAGCTCTGTTGCAGCAGGAAGTAGAAGATGGTAACTTGGGTGAAAAGGAGGGAATGACTGTAAATACTGCACAGGTAAAGGTAAGTGTGTTACTGTCTGATTCCAAGACTGAGGGCAGTGACAAATGAGACCTACTGTGTATCCCCATGGTTGAGTTATTCTCAATCTGTAACCTTATGGCCCAGCACTCTTCCATTACCATCAAGCCAGGGGACCAACCCTGGTTCAATGAGGAGTGCAGAAGAGCATGCCAGGATCACCACCAGGCGTACCTAAAAATGAGGTGCCAACCTGAGGACTACATGCATGCTATGGACAGAGCTAAGCAATCCCACAATCAACAGGTAAGATCAAAGCTCTGCAGTCCTGCCACATCCTCTCATGAATGGTGGTGGATAATTAAACAACTAACGGGTTGAGGAGGCTCCATGAATATCCCCATCCTCAATGGTGGCAGAGCCCAGCATGCAAGTGCAAAAGTTAAGGCTGAAGCGTTTGCAACCATCTTCAGCCACAAGGGCCGAGTGGATGATCCATCTCGGCCTCTTGAGGAGGAACTAGTCTTCAGCCAATTCGATTCACTCCACGTGGTATCACGAAACGGCTGAGCGCACTAGATCCAGCAAAGGCTGTGGGCCCTTACAACATCCTGGCTGTCGTGCTGAAGACTTGTGCTCCAGAACTAGCAGCGCCTCTACCCATCAAGGGGCCCGAGTAAAACTGAAGTCAGGGGGAAAATCTCCACTGGCTAGTCATACCTAGCACAAAGCAAGTTGGTTGTAGTTGTTGGAGGTCAATTATCTAAACCACAGGAAATTGCTGTAGGAGTTCTTTTAAGGCAGTGTTCCAGGCCCAACCTTCTTCAGCTGCTTCAACAAAGACTTTCCCTGCATCATAATTTCAGAAGTGGGGATGTTCGCTGATGATTGCACAGTGTTCAGTTCCATTCGCAACTCAGATAATGGAGCATGCCCCCATGCAGCAAGACCTGGATGACATTCAGACTTGGACTGATTATTGGCAAGTAACGTTCACACCACATAAATGCCAGGCAGCAAGCAAGAGTAACCATCACCCCTCAACATTCCATTGCTGAATCAACCACCATCAACATCCTGGACGTCATCATTGACCAGAAACTTAACTGGAACAGCCACATAAATACTATTGCTACAAGAGGTCAGGAGTGTGATGGAATACTCTCCACTTGCCTGGATGAGTGCAGCTCCAACAACACTCAAGAAGCTCGACACCATCCAGGACAAAGCAGCCCACTTGATTGGGCACCCCATCCACCACCTTAAACATTCACTCCCTCCACCACCGACGTACCGTGGCTGCAGTGTGTACTATGTATAAGATGCACTGCAACAACTCACCACGGCTTCTTTGGCAACACCTTCCAAACCCCCAACCTCTACCACTGAGGAGGAAAAGGGCAGCAAGTGCACAGGAGTACCATCACCTATAAGTTACACACCATCCTGACTTGGAAATATATTGCTGTTCCTTCAATGGGTCAAAATCCTGGAACTTCCTAACAGCACTGTGGGAGTACCTTCTGAAGGGCAATTAGAGATGGGCAATAAATGCTGGCCTTGCCAGAGATGCCCATATCCCAGGAATTGATAAAAAAAATACTTTGCCTGGAGAAAAAGATAACCAGTGGAGTTCTATGTGGATCTGTACTGGGATCCCCCTGCTATTTCAAGACCAAGAGAATGCGAATAGTTAATACAGGAGAGGGGAGCATAAAAACCTGGCAAAACGGACCACCAGCGGTCCAGGAGTCTGGTGGAAGAAAGGGGCAGGTCAGCATCAGGACCGTGCATCAATGTGGGATACCCCACTCCGTCGGGGCCATGTACTAATGGGGGTTTCTCTTTTTCCCCCCACCCCCCGGCTGTGCACCAATGAGGAATTGCCCCCCCTCCCTTATCGGGCCATGTACCAGAGGGATTTCCCCAGCCCCTATGTACCAGTAGAGTATTCCCCCACCCCGGGCTGTGTAGAAATGGGAGAAGCCAGCCCCAAAGCAGGTTCATTGGTGCCTCTACCACTGACATTAATATCCATTAGTCCATCCCTCATGCACCGTGGCTGCAGTGTGTGCAGTCGAGAGGCTGCACGCCAGCAACTCACCAAGGTTACTTTGATTGCACTTCCCAGCCCTGTGACCTTCACCATTGAGAAGAACAAGAACAGCAATACTGTAAAAAACATCATCTCCAAGTCACACACTATCCTGACTTAAATATACAATATAACACTGTTCCCTCATTATCACTGGGTCAGAATCTTGAAATTTCCTTCCTAACACCATCATGGGAACACTATCACCGCACGGACTGCAGTGGTTCAAAGAGAAGGCTCACACCACCACCTCAGAGCAACTGGGGATGGGCATATATAACAACAACTTGCATTTATATAGTGCCTTTAATATAGCGATTATTAAAATATACAACAAACCACATAAGGACAGATGAAGAGGCAGGTTTTAAGGAGTATCTTAAAGTAGGAAAGAGGGCCGGAGAGGTTTAGGGAAGGAATTCCAGAACTGAGCGATTAAATTCCAGTAAGTGAGCGATTAAAAGTGGGGAAGTCCAAGAGGCCACAATTAGAGGAGTGCAGAGATCTCAAACTGGAGGAGGTTACAAAGATGGCGAGGCCATGGAGGGATTTTAAAACAAGGATGAGAATTTTAAGATCGAGGTGTTGCTTAACAGGGAGCCAATGCACCGCAGCATGTTGTAATTTCTCCCCATTCAAATAATATTTCCTTTTACTGTTTCTTTTTCCAAGGTGGATGACCTGACATTTTCCGACATTGTATTCCATCTGCCAAACATTAGCCCATTCGCTTAACCTATCTAAATCTCTTTGCAGCCTCTCAGTATCCTCTACACACCCACTTTCCCACTAATCTTTGTGTCATCTGCAAATTTTGTTACACTACACTCTGTCCCCTCTTCCAGGTCATCTATGTATACTGTAAACAGTTGTGGTCCCAGCACCGATCCCCGTGGCACACCACTAACCACCGATTTCCAACCCGAAAAGAACCCATTTATCCCAACTCTCTGCTTTCTGTTAGCCAGCCAATTCTCGATCCATGCTAATACATTTCCTCTGACTCCGCATACCTTTATCTTCTGCAGTAACCTTTTGTGTGGCACCTTATCGAATGCATTTTGGAAATCTAAATACACCACATCCATCGGTACACCTCTATCCACCATGCTTGTTATATCCTCAAAGAATTCCAGTAAATTAGTTAAACATGATTTCCCCTTCATGAATCCATGTTGCGTCTGCTTGATTGCACTATTCCTATCGAAATGTCCCGCTATTTCTTCCTTAATGATAGCTTCAAGAATTTTCCCCACTACAGATGTTAAACTAACCGGCCTATAGTTACCTGCCTTTTGTCTGCCCCCTTTTTTAAACAGAGGCGTTACATTAGCTGCTTTCCAATCCGCTGGTGCCTCCCCAGAGTCCAGAGAATTTTATTAGATTATAACTAATGCATCTGCTATAACTTCCGCCATCTCTTTTAATACCCTGGGATGCATTTCATCAGGACCAGGGGACCTGAGTCTACCTTGAGTCCCATTAGCCTGTCCAGCACTAACTCCCTCGTGATAGTACAACTGCAGTAAGACCTCCCCGCTCCTATACTCAAAATCCCTAGCTATGAAGACTAATATACCATTTGCCACCTTCACTGCCTGCTATACCTGCATGCCAACTTTCACTGACTGATGAACCATGACACCCAGGTCTCATTGCACCTCCCCTTTTCCTAATCTGCCGCCATTCAGATAATAATTTGTCTTCATGCTTTTGCCCCCAAAGTGGATAACCTCACATTTATCCACATTATACTTGCATTTGCCCACTCACCTAACCTGTCCAAGTCACCCTGCAGCCTCTTAGCATCCTCCTCACAACTCACATTGCCGCCCAGTTTAGTGTCATCTGCAAACTTGGAGATAGTACACTCAATTCCTTCATCCAAATCATTAATGTATATTGTAAATAGCTGGGGTCCCAGCACTGAGCCCTGCGACACTCCACTAGTCACTGCCTGCCATTCTGAAAAGGACCCGTTTATCACGACTCTCTGCTTCCTGTCTGCCAACCAGTTCTCTATCCACGTCAGTACATTGCCCCCAATACCATGCGCTTTAATTTTGCACACCAGTCTCTTGTGTGGGACCTTGTCAAAAGCCTTTTGAAAGTCCAAATACACCACATCCACTCGTTCTCCCTTATCCATTCTGCTAGTTCCATCCTCAAAAAAATTCCAGGGGATGGCTAGGGAATGGAGTTTGTGGTGGGGGGCCGAAGGCAATGGCGTCGATATTCCCAATACTTATTTGGAGGAAATTTCTGCTCATCCAGAACTGGATATTGGACAAGCAGACTGACAAATCAGAGACAGTGGAGAAAGTACAGTGTATTATACTGCGGTACGGTAGCATAGTGATTATGTTACTGGAGTAGTAAGCCAGAGGCCTGGACTAATGATCCAGGGATATGAGTTCAAGTCCCACCATGGCAGCTGGATTCAGTTAATTAAATAAACATAAATAGGAGTAGGTCATTTGGCCCCTCGAGCCTGCTCCGCCATTCAATAAGATCATGGCTGATCTGATCATGAGCTCAGCTCCACTTCCCGGCCTGTTCCCCATAACCCTTGACTCCCTTATCATTCAAAAATCTGTCTACGCCTTAAATATATCCAATGACCCAGCCTCCACTGCTCTCTGGAGCAGAGAATTTTACAGATTTACAATCCTCTGAGAGAAGAAATTCCTCCTCATCTCAATTTTAAATGGGCGACCCCTTATTCTGGAACTATGCCCCCTCGTTCTAGATTCCCACATGAGTGAAAACATCCTCTCTGCATCTAGTTTGTCGAGCTCTCTCATTATCTTATATGTTTCAATAAGATCACCTCTCATTCTTCTGAACTCCAATGAGTATAGGCTCAACCTTTATAAGTCAACCCCTTCATCTCAGGAATCAACCGAGTGAACCTTCTCTGAACTGTCTCCAATGCAAGTATATCCCTCCTTAAATAAGGAGACCAAAACGGTACGCAGTACTCTCGGTGTGGCCTCACCAATACCCTGTACAGTTGTAGCAGGACTTCCCTGCTTTTATACTCTAGCCCCCTTGCAATAAAGGCCAACATTCCATTTGCCTTCCTAATTACTTGCTGTGCCTGCACACTAACTTTATGTATTTCATGCACAAGGACCTCCAGGTCCCTCTGTACAGCAGCATTTTGTAATTTTTCTCCATTGAAATTATTATTTTTTTTTTGCCAAAGTGGATAACCTCACACTTACCCACATTATACTCCATCTGCCAAATTTTTGCCCACTCACCTAGCCTGTTTATATCCCTTTGAAGATTTTTTGTGTCCTCCTCATAACTTGCTTTCCACCCATCTTTGTATCATCAGCAAACTTGGCTACATTACACTCGGTCCCTTCATCCAAATCATTAATATAGATTGTAAATAGTTGAGGCCCCAGCACCGATCCTTGTGGTACCCCACTAGTTACTGTTTGCCAACCAGAAAATTACCCATTTATCCTGGCTGTTTTCTGTTAGTTAGCCAATCGTCTATATATTTCCCCTAACCCCGTGAACTTTTATCTTGTGCAGTAACCTTTTATGTGGCACCTTATCGAATGCCTTCTGAAAATCCAAACACACCAAATGTGCAATTAAAAAGCTAGTATCAATAATGGTGACCATGAAACTAGCGGATTGTCGGAAAAACCCATCTGCTTCACTAATGTCCTTTAGGGAAGGAAATCTGCTGTCCTTACCTGGTCTGTTCTAAATGTGACTCCAGACCTACAGCAATGTGGTTGACTCTTAACTGCCCTCTGAAATGGCCTCGCAAGCCACTACGTTGTACGAAACCGCTATGACGAAGGCAGCACTGTGGGAGTACCTTCAGCACAGGACTGCAGCAGTTCAAGAAGGAGGCTCACCACCACCATCTTCTAAAGGGCAATTACGATGGGCAATAAATGTCGCTCTTGCCAGCGACGCCCACATACTGGTTTTCAGCATTGATCAGTGCAATATTGATTTACAGTATTGATCACTGCAGTATTAGTTTTCAGTATTGATCAACAGTATTGGTTTGCAATATTAATCAGTGCAGTATTGATATCATCATCATCATTATCAGCATAGGCAGTCCCTCGAATTCGAGGAAGACTTGCTTCCACTGTAAAAGTGAGTTCTCAGGTGACTGAACAGTCCAATACGGGAATTACAGTCTCTCTCACACAGGTAGGACAGACAGTCGTTGAAGGAAAGGGTGGGTGGAGAGTCTAGTTTGCCGCATGCTCCTTCCACTGCCTGCGCTTGTTTTCTGCATACTTTCGACGACGAGACTCGAGGTGCTCAGCACCCCCCCGGATGCTCTTCCTCCACTTAGGGCGGTCTTTGGACAGGGATTCCCAGGTGTCGGTGGGGATGTTGCATTTTATCAAGGAGGCTTTGAGAGTGTCCTTGAAACATTTCCTCTGCCTACCTGGGGCTCTCTTGCCTTGTAGGAGTTCTGAGTAGAGTACTTGCTTTGGGAGTCTCGTGTCGGGCATGCGAACAATGTGGCCTGCCCAGCGGAGCTGGTCGAGTGTGGTCAGTGTTTCGATGCTGGGAATGTTGGCCTGGTCGAGGACACTAATGTTAGTGCATCTGTCCTCCTAGGGGATTTGCAGGATCTTGCGGAGACACAGTTCTCCAGCAATTTGAGGTGTCTGCTGTGTATGGTCCACGTCTCTGAGCCATACAGGAGGGTGGGTATCACTACAGCCCTGTAGACAATAAGCTTAGTGCCAAATCTGATCTTCGAACACTCTTTCTCAGGCGGCTGAAGGCTGCGTTGGTGCACTGGAGGCAATGTTGAACCTCGTCGTCGGTGTCTGCCCTTGCTGATAATAGGCTCCCGAGGTATAGAAAGTGGTCCACATTGTCGAGGGCCGCACCGTGGATCTTGACGACTGGGGGCCAGTGTTGTCATCATCATAGGCAGATGGAGATAGACAGATTTTTGAGTGCAGCGGGCAGGGAAGTGGAGTTGAGGCCAAAATCAGATCAGCTATGATCTTATTGAATGGCGGAGCAGGCTCAAGGGACCAAGTGGCCGACTCCTGCTCCTATTTCTTATGTTCTTATGTTATTACACAGAATATCCAGTACAGAAACAGGCCATTCGGCCCAACTGCTCCATGCTGGTATATATGTTCCATACGAGCCTCCTCCCACCCTTCTTCATGTCACCTATCAGCATATCCTTCGATTCTTTTCTCCCTCATGTACTTATCTGGCTTCCCCCTAAATGCATCTATATTATTCGCCTCAACCACTCCCTGTGGTAGCAAGTTCCACATTCTCACCAGTCTCTGGGTAAAGAAGTTTCTCCTGAATTACCATTTGGATTTATTCGTGACTATCTTATATTGATGGTCCCTACTTTTGGACACCCCCACAAGTGGAAATATCTTCTCTACGTCAACCCTATCAAACCTTCTCATAATTCTAAAGACCTCGATCAGGTCAACCCTCAGGCATCTCTTAACTAGGGTCTTTCCTGATCTCTCAGTTCCAGTATCATCCTTGTAAATCTTTTTTGCACCTTCTTCCAGTGCCTCTCTATGCACGGCTCTCTAAGTGTGAGCTGATATGATCTGTAGCAACCAGAGAAAATCTTTCCCCATAGACCTTTTGAGAGGATATTTATGGATCTCATTACATCTGATAAACAGGTGCAGGTTCATTTTAGCAAAAGCGAGAGCTAACACTGGGCTACTATAAAGAGCTTGGGATAGACTTTCCGCTTTGAGGAGACTTGACAGGGTAGATGCAGAGAGAATATTTACCCTCGTGGGGGAATCTAGAACTAGGGGGCATAGTTTCAGAATAAGGGGTTGCCCATTTAAAACGGAGATGAGGAGGAATTTCTTCTCTCAGAGGGTTGTGAATCTGTGGGATTCTCTACCCCAGAGAGCTGTGGAGGCTAGGTCATTGAATATATTTAAGGTGGAGATAGACTGATTTTTGCATGATAAGGGAGTCAAGGGTTGTGGAGAGCGGGCAGGGAAGTGGAGCTGAGTCCATGATCAGATCAGCCATGATCTTATTGAATGGCGGAGCAGGCTCGAGGGACCAAATGGCCTACTCCTGCTCCTATTCTTATGTTCTTATGTTCCTTGAATGAAAATAAAGAGCCCAGTGTTTCGATAGACACCCAGAGATGCAATCACAGAATTCCATTTCGGACGTTCTAGCAATTAACTAAAGTTTTTTTTTATTCTACAGATTTGAGCAGTAGATGAACCAAAATGGTGAGTGTTTTTTTCTGCATATTTCCATATAAACCTTAAAGCAATGCTGTTGACTCGTAACTGCCCTCTGAACTGCAAGCCACTCAGTTGTATCAAACCACGAGGAAAACACCACACGGACTGCAGCGGTTCAAGAAGGAGGTTCACCACCATCTTCTCAAGGGCAGTTAGGGATGGGCAATAAATGCCGGCCTTGCCTGCAATGCCCACATCCCAGGAACGAAAAAAGAAAAAAAATTACAAACTATTAGCAGAAGGGCCGAGAACCAGAGGACACAGATTTGAGTAGTTCGGATCTGGAATGCACTGCCTGAAAGGGTGGTGGAGGCAGACTTAATAGTGGCTTTCAAAGCGAATTGGATAAGTACCTGAAGAAAAAATAGGTTCAGGGCTACGGGGAAAGGGCGGGGGGAGTGGGACTAGCTGAAGTGATCTTGCAGATAGCCAGCACGGGCTCAGCGGGCCGAATGGCCTCCTGTGATTCTAAAAGCCAGGTTGTAAGATCTGGGAATTAATCTATTACCCACACATTGGGCTCAGGTTTCCGCCCTCTGGAAAAACGGCGCATCTCAATAATGTGTGCCGACTTTCTGGAAGAAAAAGGGCGCCGAAAACTTACCTTGTGATTCTGTGAGCACTTCAGGACGTCTTCGTGCTCGCCATGGCGCAGCACAAGGGGTCGGGGGCGGAGCCAGGTCCCGGCGCTGAAAACAGTGCCGGGACCTCTGCACATGCGCGCTAGAGTGTGCGCGCATGTGCAGTAGCTCCAGGCCCCCGAGGCTGTGTGGGAGGGGCCCAAAGCACGCCGCCCCTAGCCCTGGCCAAATGGGCTGCCAGGGAGGTGAAGATCGGACTCGGGCCTCCCTCCTCTTCAGCTTCAGCTCCCGCTCCCCCCTCCGCCCTCCCTCCCGGTAAGGTCCCGCTCTGGCTCCACCACCACCCCCCCGTTCAAGTCCTGCTCTGTCTCCCACCCCCCCCCGCCTCCCCTCCCCCCTCTCCTCTTCCCTCCCCTCTGACTCTCCTCCACTCTCACCTCTTCCCCCCTGACTCTCCTCCCCCCTCCTCTCTTCCCCTCCCTACTCTCCCCTCCCTCTCCATATCCTCTTCCCTCCCTCTCCCCTCCTCTTCCCTCCCTCCCCCTCCTCTCTCTTCCCTCTCTCTTCCCTCCCTCCCTCTTCCCTCCCTCTCCCCTTCCCTCCCTCTTCCCCCTCTTCCCTCTCCTTCCCCCTCCTCTTCCTCCCCTCCTCTTCCCCCCTCCTCTTCCCCCCTTCCTCCCCCTCCCCCCTTCCTCCCCCACCCCTCGCTGTCAGAAACACAGAGAGACACTGACAGAGACAGAGAGAGAGCGAGAGAGACACTGACAGAGAGACACTGTCCCAGCATGCTGTTGGAGGGCTCCCGGTGCTGCAGTCGGTGAGTAGAAACGTAATTTTTTATTTGATGATTTTTTTTATTTTTATTTTTTTTATTTTTTTTGATTGATTTATTGGTTGATTTATTGATTTAGTTATCATTTATTATTGATGATGGCTCTTTATTTGTAAAAGTGAAGTGTTTAATGTTTGTAAACTTCCCTCCCCCCCTCCCCCATCTCTCGTTCCCTACACCTGATTTCTAAGTGTAGGCAAGGTTTTTCTGAGCGTACAAAAATCTACACTTACTCCATTCTAAGTTAGTTTGGAATAAGTTTTCGCTGCCTAAACTTGCAAAACAGGCGTAAATAGCTGGACACGCCCCCTTTTGAAAAAAAAATCTGTTCTAAAATGGAACTATTCTAACTCACTAGAACTATTCTAACTCACTAAACTAAATGCCGAGAATTGCAATTTCTAAGATGCTCCATTCTAAACTAGTTGCTCCAAAAAAATAGGAGCAACTCAGGCTGAAATTTGAGCCCATTATAACTGTGTGCTCCCCAATTCTCTATTAGGGAGAGGACAATCTAATAAGTTTCCTTTTCCAACTTGTCTTTATCTCGTCCTCTCATGATGGCATTGACTCATGCTATGGTTTATGGTATTGATCAGTGCATTATTGGTTTTCAGTATTGATCAGTGCAGTATTGGATTTCAGTATTGATCAGTGCAGTATTGATCAGTGCAGTTTTAATTTGCAGTATTGATCAGTGCACTATTGGTTTACAGTATTGATCTGTGCAGTATTGGTTTACGGTATTGATAAGTGCATTATTGGTTTACGGTATGGATCAGTGCAGTATTGGTTTTCAGTATTGATCTGTGCAGTATTGGTTTTCAGTATTGATCAGTGCATTATTGGTTTATGGTATGGATCAGTGCAGTATTGGTTTTCAGTATTGATCCGTGCAGTATTGGTTTTCAGTATTGATCTGTGCATTATTGGTTTTCAGTATTGATCAGTGCATTATTGGTTTTCAGTATTGATCAGTGCATTATTGGTTTATGGTATGGATCAGTGCAGTATTGGTTTTCAGTATTGATCCGTGCAGTATTGGTTTTCAGTATTGATCAGTGCATTATTGGTTTATGGTATGGATCAGTGCAGTATTGGTTTTCAGTATTGATCTGTGCAGTATTGGTTTTCAGTATTGATCCGTGCAGTATTTGGTTTACAGTATTGATCAGTGCAGTATTGGTTTATGGTATTTATCACTGCAGTATTACTTTTCAGTATTGATCCATGCAGTATTGGTTTTCAGTATTGATCAGTGCAGTATTGGTTTATGGTATGGATCAGTGCAGTATTGGTTTATGGTATTGATCAGTGCATTATTGGTTTTCAGTATTGATCAGTGCAGTTTTGGTTTTCAGTATTAATCAGTGCAGTATTAGTTTCATCATCATAGGCAGTCCCTCGGAATCGAGGAAGATTTGCTTCCACTCCTAAAGTGAGTCCTTTGGTGTCTGAACAGTCCAATGCGAGAGCCACAGACCCTGTCACAGGTGGGACAGACATTCATCGGGGGAAGGGGGGGTGATGTGGGACTGATTTGCCGCACGCTCCTTCCGCTGCCTGAACCTGACCTCTTCATGCTCGCAGCGTTGAGATTCGAAGAGCTCAACGCCATCCCGGATGCACTTTCTCCACCTAGGGCGGTCTTCGGCCAGGGTCTCCCAGGTGTCAGTGGTGATGTCGCACTTTACCTTGTAACGTTTCCACTGCCTACCTTCGGCTCATTTACCATGAAGGAGCTCCACATAAAGCATTTGCTTAGGGAGCCTCGTGTCTGACATGCGAACTATGTGGCTTGCTCAACGAAGCGGATCGAATGTGGTCAGTATTTCAATCCTGGGGATGTTAGCCTGGGCGAGGACAATGATGTTGGTGCGCCTGTCCTCCCAGGGGATTTGCAGGATCTTGCGGAGACATCGTTGGTGATGTATCTCCAGCGACTTGAGGTGTCTTCTGTACATATTCCATGCCTCTGATCCAGGGCGGGTATTACTACAGCCCTGTAGACCATGAGTTGGTAGATTTGAGGGCCTGGTCTTCGAACACTCTTTTCCTCAGGTGGCCGAAGGCTGCACTGGAGGCGATGTTGAATCTCCGCATCAATGTCTGCCTTTGTTGATAAAAGGCTCCTGAGGTATGGGAAGTGGTCCATGTTGTCGAGGGCCACACCGTGAATCTTGATGACTGGGGGGCAATGCTGTGTGACGAGGACAGGCTGGTGGAGGACCTTTGTCTTAAGGATATTAAGCATAAAGCCCATGCTTTCATATGCCTCGGTGAATACATCAACTATATCCTGGAGTTCAGCCTCAGAATGTGCACAGACACAGGCGTCGTCTGCGTACTGCAGCCCAATGACAGAGGTTGAGGTGATCTTGGACCTGGCCTGGTGGCTGCATAGGTTAAATAGCTTCTCACTGGTTCTGTAGTTTAGTTCCACTCCAGCGGGGAGCTTGTTGACTGTAAGGTGGAGCATGGCAGTGAGGAAGATTGAGAAGAGGGTTGGAGCAATGACGCAGCCCTGTTTGACCCCGGTCCGGATGTGGATTGGGTCTGTAATGGAACCGCTAGTAAGGATCATGGCCTGCATGTCGTCGTGGAGCAGGCGAAGGATATTGACAAACTTTTGGGGGCAACCAAAGCAGAGGAGGATGCTCCATAAGCCCTCACAGTTGACAGTGTCAAAGGCCTTTGTAAGATCGAAAAAGGCCATGTATAAGGGCTGGAGCTGCTCCCTGAATTTTACCTGCAGTTGTCGCACTGAAAAGATCATGTCCGTTGTGCCCCGTAGGATACGAAATCCGCACTGTGATTCTGGGAGGAGCTCCTCGGCCACAGGGAGAAGATGGTTGAGGAGAACTCTAGCAACAACCTTCCCAGTGTGCCTTCTTAACCACCTTATCTACCTGGCCTGCTACCTTCAGGGATCTGTGGACATGCATTCCCAGGTCCATTTGTTACTCTACACTTGTGCCGTTTTTTGGATGAGACGTTAAACCGAGGCTCCATCTGCCCTCTCAGGTGGATGTTGTCATGTATTCAACCAGCATTGTTCTCACAGTGTAAGAAACTTGTGTTAACATGCGATGCGTCGTCCTATGGTGTCGGGTGTGCGTTGCAACATGTCAGTGCCAAGGGTCAGATTATACATGGGTTACAATTCTGGTTGAATACATGACAGACGTAAACGATCCCATGGTACTATTTCGAAGAAGAGCAGAGTTCTCCCGGGGATCCTGGCCAATATTTTTTCCTCAATCAACATAATTAAAACAGATCATCTGGTCATTATTATATTGCTGTTTGTGGGAGCTTGCTGTGCACAAATTGGCTGCTGTGTTTCCTACATTACAACAGTGACTACACTCCAAAAGTACTTCATTGGCTGTCAAGCGTTTTGGGACGTCCTGGGGTCGTGAAAGGCACTTTATAAATGCAAATCGTTCTTTCATTGTGTCTATGCTAGCTCTTTGGTTGAGCTATCCAATTTGTCCTACTCTCCTGCCCCTTTCCCATAGTCCTGCAAATTTTCCCTTTTCAAGTATTTATCCAATTCACTTTTGAAAGTTACTATTGAATCTGCTTCCACCGCCCTTTCAGGCAGCGTTCCAGATCACAACAACTCACTGCGTTAAAAAAAGCTTCCTCAATCACCAATTACTTTAAATGTGTGTCCTCTGGTTAGCAACTCTTCTGCTGCAGACCCTCTCCCCGTCCTCCCTCTCTCCTCTTTCTGGCTCAGCCCATTTCCCTCACTCTACCTCTGTCTCTCCCTTCTCAATCCATCCCTCTCCCCGTTCTTCTCTCTTGCTTTCTCCTCCTCCCATTCTATATCACTCTCCTTCATCTCTCTATCCCCTCATCTCTCATTCTTTCCCCCTCTCCCTCCACCTCCTTCTCTATCCCTCCCCTCTATCTCTCTCCCTCTCTATCGCTTCCCTCCCCCCCTCGCTCTCCTCTTTCCCTCTCTCCACCTCCTTCTCTATCCCTTCCCTCCCTCCCTTTCTATCCCTTCCCTCCCTCCTTCTCTATCCCTTCCCTCTCCTCCTTCCCTTTCTCCACCTCCTTCTGTATCCCTTCCCAACCTCCCTCTCTCCACCTCCTCCTATATCCCTCCCTCCCTAGCCCGTTCTTCCCTCCCTCCATATCACTTTCCTCCCTCTCTCCACCTCCTTCGCTATCCCTCCCCTCCCTCTCTCCGCCTCCTTCTCTATCCCTTCCCTCCCTCCCTCCCTCTCTATCCCTTCCCTCCCTCTCTCACTCTATCCCTTCCCTTCCTCTCTCCCTTCCCTCCTTCCCTCCCCCTCTCTCTCTATCCCTTCCCTCCCTCTCTCCACCTCCTTCCCTATCCCTCCCTCCCTCTCTATCTCTTCCCTCCCTCTTTCTATCCCTTCCCTCCCTCCACCTCCTCTCTCCATCCCTCCCTCCCTCTCCCCCTGCCGGTGACGTGCTCTGCTCTTTCTCGGATCTTTCTCTGATTCGAGCTTCGATCCTCCCCACTCGCCGCCGCGGGTTTAAGAGAAAAGTTGCTGCCGCTCCGCGCATTCGGAGGAGGATCGAGGCAGTGAGAGCGGAGCCCGGGGACCGCAGCCAGCCGCAAAGGTGAGACCGGGACCGGGACCTTGAGAGGGATTGGGACTGGGACCCAGCGCCCGACCCTGGGTTTGCGCTTCAGTTGCTGTGGATGGAGCAGGTCAGGTTCAGGTGCTGATCCAGGTTGGCTCCGGGTCCTCCGGTGAAAGGTTCCAGCCGCTTTTCTCCCAATTGACCGGGAGAATGAGCCCGATCTCCGGGAGAGGCGGCACCCGGGGGCGATCCTTTGTCCGGCTCCAGCCGCAGTCACACCGGCACTCATCGGGATCCCGTGTCCGCCGGGGAAATCCCAGCGCTTCCCGGGAAAAGAAATATAGTACACTGATAGAGAGGACAGTGATAGAGAGAGGGGGGGGGGGGGGGGGGTCAGTGATATATATATGAGAGACAAAGACACTGTACAATAGAGAGGACAATAATAGAGGACAGTGATATATATAGAGACAAAGACACTGTACAATACAGAGAGAGAGAAATACAGAGCAGTAATAGAGAGGGAGACAATATTCGAGAAAATAATCCGGGATAAAATTAATTGTCACTTCGAAAAATATGCGTTAATAAATGAAAGTCAGCACCGATTTGTTAAAGGCAGATCCTGTTTGACTAGCTTGATTTAATTGTTTGATGAAGTAACGGAGAGGGCTGATGAGGGTAGTGAGGTTGATGTTGTGTATATGGACTTTCAAAAAGCGTTTGACAAAGTGCCACATAATAGATTTGTTAGCAACATTAAAGACCATGGGATTAAAGGGACAGTGGCAGCATGGATACAGAATTGGGTAAGGGACAGAGAGCAAGGGTGAACGGTTGTTTTTCAGACTGGAGGGAAGTATACTGTGGTGCTCCTCAGAGGTAGGACCACTGCTCTTTTTGATATATATTAATGACCTGGACTTGTATATAATTTCAAAGTTTGGAGATGATATGAAACTTGGAAATGTAGTAAACAGTGAGGATACTAACAGACTTCAGGAGGACATAGACAGACTGGTGTACACAAATCTTTGAAGGTGTCTGGACAAGTTTGAGAAAGCCGTTCAGCATATAGGATCCTTGGCTTTATTAATAGAGACATAGAGTACAAAAACAAGTAAGTTATGCTAAATGTCAAGGTCTTGGCGAGCACACACAAGAGATTTATATCAAATATACAGCACAGGAACGCTCATGCATCCGTGGCCAGCAACTGCTGTCAGAAGTAAAGTGAGAGTAGTGTTCACAGTCTTGAGGTTGTTGAGTCCAGTAGGCTGTAAAGTGCTCAGTAGAAAGATGAGGTGCTGTTCCTTGAGCTTGCGTTGAGCTTCGTTGGAACAGTGTAGGGGACTAAGGAGTGAGATGGAGAATTAAAGTGGCATCAGAATCTTAAAGTCATGTTTGAGGACTGAATGGAGTTGTTCAGCCATCACCCAATGTGCTTTTAGTCTTGTTGATGTAGAGGAGACCATATTGTGAGGAGTGAACATATTGGGGTGGAGGACATACAAATAGATCACTGTCTCACCTAGAAGGAGTGTTTGAGACCCTGGATGGTGGGAAAGGACATATGTTGCATCACCTGCGCTTGCATGGGAAGATGCCGTGGGAAGGGGAGTGGGGTGATTGGACCAGGGTGTTATGGAGGGAATGGTCCCTTCTGAATGCTGAAAGTGGAAGATGTGTTTGGTGGCATCACGCAGGAGATGGTGGAAATGGCAGAGGATGATCTGTTGAACGTGGAAGGTAAGGACAAGGGGGACCCAATGTGATTCTGGGAGGGAGAAGGGGTGAGGGGAGACGTGCAGGAAATAGGATGAACTTGGCCAAAGGTTCTGCTAACCACAGCGTCTGGTGAGGGATGGAGGTGTAGAGGGACTGAATGTCCTGGTGTGGGATGGAGGTGTTTGGGGACTAAATGTCCTAGTGTGGGATGGAGGTGTAGAGGGACTGAATGTCCTGGTGTGGGATGGAGGTGCAGAGGGACTGAATGTCCTGGTGTGGGATGGAGGTGCAGAGGGACTGAATGTCCTGGTGTGGGATGGAGATGCAGAGGGACTGAATGTCCTGGTGAGGGATGGAGGTATTGAGGGACTGAATGTCCTGGTGAGGGATGGAGGTATTGAGGGACTGAATGTCCTGGTGAGGGATGGAGGTATTGAGGGACTGAATGTCCTGGTGAGGGATGGAGGTATTGAGGGACTGAATGTCCTGGTGAGGGATGGAGGTATTGAGGGACTGAATGTCCTGGTGAGGGATGGAGGTGCAGAGGGACTGAATGTCCTGGTGTGGGATGGAGGTGCAGAGGGACTGAATGTCCTGGTGTGGGATGGAGGTGTTGGGGGACTGAATGTCCTGGTGAGGAATGGAGATGCAGAGGGACTGAATGTCCTGGTGAGGGATGGAGGTATTGAGGGACTGAATGTCCTGGTGAGGGATGGAGGTATTGAGGGACTTAATGTCCTGGTGAGGGATGGAGATGCAGAGGGACTGAATGTCGTGGTGGGGAGATGATTTGGGTCAGGAAACTGGGAATAGGTAAAGTGGTGGAGGGTGTCAGATGCGTTGCAGATGTAGATGGGTAGGAACGGAACAACGGGAGGAAAAATGGGGGTGAGATGAGTAAATCGGTTTGGTGGGACAGGAGCTCGCAGCATTGAGCCCCGTGGACAGTCCTGTTTATGGATCTTGGGAGGAGATAGAAAATGTGAGACATTGTGGGTTTATTTTACAATCTCATCAGTCTTTGAAGACTGACTCGAGGTCTTTAAAACTGATCAGGAAGGCAAATGGTATCTTGGCCTTTATTGCAAAAGGGGTCGAGTATAAGAGCAGGGAAGTCTTGCTACAGCTATATAAGGTATTGGTGAGGCCATATCTGGAATACTGCATGCAGTTTTGGTTTCCATATTTACAAAAGGATACACTTGCTTTGGAGGCAGTTCAGAGAAGGTTCACAAGGTTGATTCTGGAGATGAGGGGTTGACTATACAGTATAAATGCACACGAGGCCCATACTTGAGAGAAGGTCACTCTGTGACCAATAACCTTTATTCACCAACACTGAAGTGATGAAGGTGGGTGGAGCTTCCCCTTTTATACCTGAAAGTCCAGGTTAGGAGTGTCTCCCACAAGTTCACCACCTAGTGGTCAATGTTCTCACAGTGTACAACTTAGGTCAGTGTATACATGGGTTACAATGACAGTTGAATACATGACAGTGGAGGTCAGTGATGAAGGTGTCTCTGCCCTTCTTGGGGACCACTACTCGATTCCCCCACAGAAAGCAGTCTGCCTGTATAGACATTTCATCTTTGCGCCGCTGGAACAACTTTATCTCTTCCTGCATTTCCACTGCATACTGGAAAGGTTGAGTCGGTTGGGCCTCTACTCATTGGAATTTAGAAGAATGAGAGGTGATCTTATCGAAATGTATAAGATTATGGGGGGTCTTGACAAGGTGGATGCAGAGAGGATGTTTCCACTGATAGGGGAGACTAGAACTAGAGGGCACGATCTTAGAATAAGGGGCTGCCCATTTAAAACTGAGATGAGGAGAAATTTCTTCTCTCAAGAGTTGTGGATCTGTGGAATTCGCTGCCTCAGAGCTGCGGAAGCTGGGACATTGAATAAATTTAAGACAGAAATAGAGTTTCTTAAATGATAAGGGGTTATGGAAAGTGGGCAGGGAAGTGGACCTGAGTCCATGATCAGATCAGCCATGATCATATTAAATGGCGGAGCAGGCTCGAGGGGCCGTATGGCCTACTCTTGCTCCTATTTCTTATGTTCTTATGATAGAGTGGATACAGAAAGAATGTTTCCACCTGTGGGGAAGAGCATAACTAAAGGCTATCAATATAAGAAAGTCACCAAGAAATGCAATAGCGAATTCAGAAACTTCTTTACCGAAAGAATGGTGAGAATGTGGAACTCGCTACCACAGGGAGTGGTTGAAGTGGATAGTATGGATGTATTTAAGAAGAAGCTAGATCAGCATATGAGGGAGGGGAATAGAGGGATATGCTGATAGTTAGATGAGGAAAGACAGGAGGAGGCTCGCGTGGAGCATAAATGCCAGCATGGACTGGTTGGGTCGAATGGCCTGTTTGTGTGCTGTATATCCGATGTAATCCCAAGTAAATCGGTTTGGTGAGGCAGGAACTGGCAGCATTGAGCCCCATGGATAGTCATGCTTGTGGATCTTGGGAGGAGATAGAAAGTGTGAGAGATTGTGGGTGTATTTTACAGTCTCGTCAGTTCCAAACTTCTACCGCTTTGTGTGTAGAGGTGATTCCTAATTCACTCCTGTAAGGACTGGCTCTAATTTTTAGACTCTGCCCCTTAGTCCTAGAATCCCCAACCAGCAGAAATAGTTTCTCTCTACCTTATCAGTCAGGAATGGTCTGCGCCTCCCTGACCATCGCACATTGATGCTGGATATTCCCTGGGTCCTGTCTGAGCTGATTTTCTTTGCCATTACAGAACATGTCCTGTGAGAGACTTTGCATCGCTCTGCGAATCGTAGCGAGCACCTTGTTTGCTGTGTCGGTGCTGGGGGCCATCACCTGCACCTATGTGAAGGGTTACCAGTTCGGTTACACGGAAAATTACCACCTGTCGTTCGGGCTGTACGGGGCCATCCTTGCCCTGCACCTCTTCACCCAGAGTATCTTCGCCTTCCTGGAGCACAGGAGGATGAGAAGGGAGAATCGGCCCCTGAAGTGTAACAAGTCGGTCGCTCTTTGCATTGCAGCTTTCCAGGAGGACCCCGATTACCTGAAGAAATGTCTGGTGTCGGTGAAGCGGATCGCCTATCCCAACCTCAAGGTGGTGATGGTCATTGATGGCAACAGCGAGGAGGACCTTTACATGATGGAGATCTTTAATGAGTTGATGGGCATGGAAAGCACCGGCTCCTACATCTGGAAGAACAACTTCCACGACCTGGGTCCTGGGGAGACGGACTGCAGCTTGGCCGAGGGCAGGAGCCGGGTGGAGGAGATGGTCACTCGCTCCAAGTTCTCCTGCATCATGCAGAAGTGGGGAGGGAAGCGGGAGGTGATGTTCACTGCGTTCGCCGCACTCGGGGATTCGGTGGATTATATCCAGGTAAAGCTGATGTGCCAGGACTCGGGCACTGTCCCCACAACCTCCCTGTAATACCCACAGGCAATGTTCAGGATTCTCTCCACCTCCTGTGGGAACAAGTGGGCATGAGGTGGGCAAAGTCTGACCCGGAAACCATGTGAAGCGGTGGATCGGATCCCGTGTTTATTACACTGGGAAATCTGCACCGAAATAACTCTGGCTCCAACATTAACCTCAAAACATTCTTGGTCAGGAGGCCATTCAATTCTCCCATGGCTGGTCTGTGATCTAACTCCATACATTCGCCTTTATACATATCCCTTAATACCTTTGCTAAACAAAAATCTATCAATCTCAGATTTTAAATTAACAATTGATCTACCACCCCTTGTGTGTAGAACTAGATTCCTAATTTCACTCCTGAAAGATCTGGCTCTAATTTTTAGACTCTTCTCTCTAATCCTAGAATCCCCAAGCAGCAGAAATAGTTTCTCTCTACCTTATCAGTTCCCCTTGAAAACTTTGATCAGATCACCCCTTAACCTTCTAAATTCTAGGGAATACCACCCTAGTTTGTGTAATCTCTCCTTGTAATTTAACCCTTGGAGTTCCCAGCCACTCAGCCTTCAACTTTAGCTAACAGTCTCTTATGAAGGACTTTATCAAATGCCTTCTGGAAGTCTATATACGTAACATCCATAGAGATTCCTCTGTCCACTACTTCAGTCACCTCTTACACAGGATTACATCACATATGACACAGAAACAGGACATTTGGCCCAACCAGTCCATACCGGCGTCAATGCTCCACTCGAGCTCCCCCCCCCCGCACTGTCTTCTCATCTAAATCTATCAGTGTAACCCTCTATTCCCTTCTCCCTCTGGGATACATCAGCAGTCCTGTAACACTGTGTGTTGTCAGAGCCCTGCTGCTGTTGCTGGGTTAGGAACATTTTATTACTGAGGCTGCATCTTTCACTACCCTTAGGGTCTGGGGGGGCAGCGTGCAACACAGAAACAGCCCATTTGGTCCAAACAGTCCATGCCGGCGTTTATGCTCCACTCAAGCCTCCTCCCATCTTTCCTCATCTAAATCTATTCACATAACCCTCTATTCCCTCATATGCTTGTCTAACCGCCCCTTAAATGCATTGATACTATTCACCTCAACCACTCCCTGTGGTAGCAAGTTCCTTATTGGATTTCTTGGTGACTATCTTATATTGATGGCCTCTAGTTATGCTCTTCCCAAGTGGAAACACACTCTGTCATCATCATCATACACAGTCCCTCGGAATCGAGGAAGACTTGCTTCCACTCCTAAAGTGAGTTCTTTGGTGGCTGAACAGTCCAATACGAGAGCCACAGACCCTATCGCAGATGGGACAGACATTCGTCGGGGGAAGTGGTGGGTGGGACTGATTTGCCACATGCTCCTTCCGTTGCCTGCGCCTGACCTCTTCACACTCTCGGCGTTGAGATTCGAAGAGCTCAACGCCCTCCCGAATGCACTTTCTCCACCTAGGGTGGTCTTCGGCCAGGGACTCCAGGTGTCAGTGGTGATGTCACACTTTACCAGGGAGGCTTTGAGGGTGTCCTTGTAATGTTTCCGCTGCCCACCTTTGGCTCGTTTGCCGTGAAGGAGCTCCACATAGAGCAATTGCTTAGGGAGCCTCGTGTCTGGCTTGCGAATTATGTGGCCTGCCCAGCGAAGCTGATCGAATGTGGTCAATGCTGGGAATGTTAGCCTGGACGAGGACACTAATGTTTGTGCATCTGTCCTCCCAGGGGATTTGCAGGATCTTGCGGAGACATTGTTGGTGATATATCTCGTGACTTGAGGTGTCTTCTGTACATTGTCCATGCCTCTGATCCATAAGGAGGGCGGGTATTACTACAGCCCTGTAAACCATGAGCTTAGTGGTATATTTGAGGGCCTGGTCTCCGAACACTCCTTTCCTCAGGCAGCACTGGAGGCGATGTTGAATCGCCGCATCAATGTCTGATTTGTTGATAAGAGGTTCCCGAGGTATGGGAAGTGGTCCACGTTGTCGATGGCCGCACCGTGAATCTTGATGACTGGGGGGCAATGCTGTGAGGATAGGCTGGTGGAGGACCTTTGTCTTACAGATGTTAAGCGTAAGGCCCATGCTTTCATATGCCTCGGTGAATACATCGACTATATCCTGGAGTTCAGCCTCAGAATGTGCGCAGTCACAGGCATCGTCCGCATACTGTAGTTCAACAACAGAGGTTGGGGTGATCTTGGATCTGGCCTGGAGGCGGCGTAGGTTAAACAGCTTCCCACTGGTTCTGTAGTTTAGTTCCACTCGTTATGCTCTTCCCCACAAGTGAAAACACTCTCCCTGTATCCACTCCATCAAAACCTTTCATAATTTTAAAGAGCTCTATTAGGCCATCCCTCAGTCTTATTTTTTTCAAGAGAAAAGAGACCCAACCTGTTCATTCTTTCCTGATATGTATACCCTCGCATTTCTAGTATCACCCTTGTAAATTTTCTCTGCACCCTCTCCAATGCCTCAATATCTTTTTTATAATATGGCGACCAGAACTGTTTGCAGTACTCTAAATGTGATCTAACCAAGGTTCGACAAAGGTTTATCATAACTTTCCTACTTTTCAATTCTATACCTCCTAGAAATAAACTTGTGCTTGATTTGTTTTATTACGGCCTTCCTAATCTGTCGGAACTTTTAGTGATGTGTATTTGTACTCCAAGATCCCTTTGTTCCTCTACCCCATCTAGACTCTCACCCTCCAAGAAATAAGTGACTTCCTTATTCTTTCGACCAAAATGTAATACCTCACATTTAACTGTGTTGAACTTCATTTGCCAATTACTTGCCCATTCTGCAAGTTTATTAATGACCTCCTGTAATTTGTTGCCGTCCTCCTCAGTATTGACTATCCCCCCAATTTGGTGTTGTCCACAAACTTAGAAATTGTGTTTCTGATTCCAAAGTCTGATATAAAAAATTAAATCATTTTCATCAGGCATGCTAGCTCTCTCTGATCAGCTGAAAATTTTCAAGGTGTTCAGTGATTCCATCCATTATTATAGACTCTAGTAATTTCCTGTCAACAGATGTTAGCCTAACTGGTCTATAATTCCCTAGTTTCACTCTCTCAACTTTCTTAGATAGCGGAGTGACATGCGCAATTTTCCAATCGAAGAGGATGGTTCCTGAATCTCGTGAACTTTGGAAGATTATAGTTCGGGCATCTGCAATATGCTCACCTACTTCTTTTAAAACCCTGGGATGGAAACCATCCGGCCCTGGGGACTTGTCACTCTTTGGTGCCATTATTTTATTCATTACTGTTATATTGCTTATGTTAATTTTGGTGAGTCCCCATCCCTGATTCAATATTAGTTTCCTTGGGATGTCCGGCATGCTATCCTCTTCCTCTGCTGTAAATACTGACATTATTCATTATTCAACATGTCTGCCACTTCTTTATTTTCATTGACAATATCTCTGTTATCAGTTTTTAAGGAGTCAATATTGCTCGTGACCAACTTTTTTCCTAATATAATCGTTAAAAAAAGGTGTTGTTTTTGATTCTCATACTCCCTTTTTGTAGCTCTAGCTGTTTTGTCACCTTTTGTTCTTTGTAGCTTTCACAGTTGCCAGGATCTGTGCTATTATTTGCATTTTTCGTTTAGTTTTTTTGAACACCTGCCACTGATCTTCTCTCAATTTACCATGAGCAGATTTGCCAGTTTACTCATCGCATGGAAGTCGGCCTTACCTAAATCTAGAATCTTAGTAGCTGTTTCGCGTTTCATTCTTTCAAACACAACATTGATCTCGGCCATAATATGATTGCTATTAAATAAATGTTCATGAACTGTTAGGCTGTTAACTAAATCTCATTCAAAGAATCTTAACTAGTGCCCCAAGTGTTGTACACCTGAAATGTGTATGTACAGCATGCAGCGTAAGAGTGTTTGTTTGATGGTGGGATTTATGCAGCAACAGCTGCCAATCCCTCCATATCTATGGGAATTTCTTTGGTGCTGAAAATCGAATCCACCCTGAAAATACTGGAATATCAATGTCCGGGCTCCGAACACTCAGCCATTCTCAATGCCAGTGTTATCCAACAGAAATCTCTCCTTCCTGCACTAACTCAGCAAGTAAAGCAGGGGTGTGGCAGAGCTTGGCTTTATTTGCACAGGAGGCCATTCAGGCCATGGCAGGAGCTGTGCGCAGTTATATGGGGACAGGCTGGTGGAAGTGGTGTTGCTGCACCATCTGCTGGTGGGATGTGGAATTACAGAACAACAGATACCAAATCCACTCCCTGGAACATAATGTGCCCATAATAAAACAGACAAAAATAAACAGCAGACAGGAGTCATTTAAATTTAAGGAAAGGTTATGAAAGTTCCGCATGTTTCCTTTGAAAGACTTGAGTTTATACTGTGTCCATCATTATAGGCAGTCCCTCGAATCGAGGATGACTTGCTTCCACGTCAAAAAGTTCACAGGTGTTTCAATGATGGACCTAAAATTCCAGGTCCGAACTAAATCTTGAAGGGTGGAAGATGCCTGTGGGTGGATTTTTTTAACGTGGGGTGACCGTTGCACACCAGCTACCAGAGCTAGGTCTTGGTCCATGGCAAGGATTAACCAAAACGATTGGAGACCAGCTCTGCTGCACGGACCTAGTGCGCACACATATGTGGACTGGTCCGTGCTGCCCCTGGGCCCTCGCCTCTCCTGGGCCCCAATCACGTCCCTCTACAATCTCTCGCCGCTCCTTCGCCCTGACCTTGCCGCTCCTGCTGTACCTGCCCGCGCTCCAATCATCGACCTGGACCTTGCTGACGTCCCTTTTCACTGCCGTTGCTCTCCTGCTCCAGCGCGTGCTGCTCCCTGGAGTGGTATGTTGCCACGCTGCTCCTTCTGCTCCCCGGCCTGCTCCGATGGTGCTCACAGGCCGAGGGCCGAGCATACCACCTCACCTCACTAGGTCCAGCACTTCACACAATCAGTTTAAGTGCAGCAAAGTGATCGAAGCACAAACGCTGCCGACACTGACCAACAGGTTAGACTGAGGAAGAAAAAGGGGAATAAAGAGATAAAGGAGCAGGACATGGGATCAGACACTACTCGTGTGGATGATAAACACCAGCACAGACCAGATGGGCCAAATGACCTGTTTCTGTTGTAATTTCTATGAAATTCTGTGTGAAAAACATCAGTTATCCTGTAGCTGTAAGGAGACCCGACGATCAGCAAAGACCCTCAACGGAAGACAGGTGGGGTTCAGGCTCGGGGGAACAGGTTATGGTACGGGTTTGGGGGGGGGGGGGAACTAACGGGACAAGCTTTGGGGCTCTGATCACCACCCATACCGCATCACCATCATGTGTGAACCCAGACTGAGAATGACGCCCGTCTATTCGGGGCATCAGCTGATCCCTGATCCTGTCCCCACACAACACACACACTTTGCACCAGGGCTCACTGGGCAGTGATCAGGAGCAGGAACTCTGGCTGATTCCCCCTCTCTGTCCAACCCAGGGGTCACTGGGCAGTGACCAGGAGCAGGAACCCTGGCTGATTTCTCCCCCCCCTCTCTAACCCAGGGATCACTGGGCAGTTATCAGGAGCAGGAACCCGGTCAGATTCCCCATCTCTCCAACCCAGGGGTCACTGGACAGTGATCAGGAGCAGGAACCCTGGCTGATTTCCCCTGTCTCTAACTTAGGGGTCACTGGACAGTGATTAGGAGCAGGAACCCGGACTGATTTCCCCTCTCTCTCTAACCCAGGGGTCACTGGACAGCGATCAGGAGCAGGAACCCTGGCTGATTTCCCCCTCTCCCTCTAACCCAGGGGTCACTGGACAGTGACCAGGAGCAGGAACCCTGGCTGATTTCCCCCTCTCCCTCTAACCCAGGGGTCACTGGGCAGTGATCAAGAGCACGAACCCAGACTGATTTCCCCCTCTCTCTAACCCAGGGGTCACTGAAGGCAGCCTGGGACTGGACGGTCAGTGTGGCTCAGGTACTGTATTTGTTCAGGTGCTCGGCACAATGGCCTGTTCAGGTAATGTCGCTCCGTTATAAATGGCCATCACTGTGCGAATCCTGTGCTTATAACCGAGCTGTAAATTACATTCCCTCTGGTGTTTCTCCGCAGGTGTGTGATTCAGACACAGTACTGGACCCGGCCTGCACGGCGGAGATGGTGAGAGTGTTGGACGGAGACCCCAGTGTAGGGGGAGTGGGCGGGGATGTACAGGTTGGTGGAGATTCCTGTTAATGTCTCATCTGCGACAGTCTGAGTCGATTACCTCTCTCCGACAGTGAGAAATATACAGAATCAAGCCAGAGACAAACTCCCTGAAAGTGGGGCCGTGCCGAGGGTCGGAGGGTGAAATATCCCGGGGGTGGCAGGGATTGGCTGACCCCGGGCCCCCACCCAGGCATTATTTAGACTGACCGACAGTAAGTGGCGTCGGGCTCTTTGGCTCCACCGTCCGCCTCCTGTAGTCGATCGGTTTGGTCGCACTTTCCAGCCAGGGTGGGAGAGGGCGGGGGGGGGGGGGGGGGGGGGGAATTTCCCGGTCACTGAGGAGTAGAACATGAATCAGTGGACAGACCCACCCTCGGATCTGGAGGGCTACTTCCCCTGGGCACCTGCAACCTCCTGCTCTGGACACTGATTTCAGCTACTTGACTTTCACTGTATCCTCATTTTCAAGCCTGACTCCAAGTTTTCTGTCTCTCAGTCCCCCCACCTCCTTCCCCCGGGCTCCCTCAGTTCCCGGGTTACCCTCGCTTCCCCCCCCCCCCACCCCTCTACTTCATTGAATATATTTAAGGCGGAGATAAGGGAGTAAAGGGTTATGGGGAGCAGGCAGGAAGTGGAGCTGAGTCCACGATCAGATCTGCCATGATCTTATTAAATGGCGGAGCAGGCTCCAGGGTCCAAATGGCCTGCTCCTGCTCCTATTTCTTATGTTCTTAGGTACTTCTCGGTTCCCCTCCTTCCCCGTGCTCTCTCGGTCTCCGGGTTCCCCTCAGTTCCTCGCCCCTCTCTGTCCCCCCGGCTTCCTCACCCCGCCTGTCCCCTTCCCCCCCTCAGGCTCCCTCGGTCCCCACTGCTTTGTCTCAGTATCTCTGTCCATGGCTTGTTAGGTGATTCATCTCTGGGTCAGTCTATTTAAAATACTTTCTCCTCCATTTCTCTGATTGTATTAGAAAGCCTGCTGGGAGACGGGTCTGAGCGAGATCTGGCTGCTCTCTCCAGAGCCCAGTGTCTTCAGTATTTTCTGTGCTTTGAAAAATATATTTAATCCCCGTTTCTCTCCCATTTCTCCCCAGTCCTCTCGCCACCTCACCCCATTGCTAACCTCCCGTTCTGAGATATCAGCTGGTCTCTAGCTCAGTGGGAATGCCATTGCCTGGGTCCACTCTTACCCATCCGATCATAGCCCGAGCATCTGCTGCAATGGTTTCTCTTCACGCTCCCAAACCGTTACCTATGGAGTCCCTCTAGTTCTATTCTTGGCCCCTCTTCGCAGATATATCACATGTATGCTGGCGGAACCCCCAGCACTACCTCTCCCCCAGCTCTCCCTCTCCCCCAGCTCTACCTCTCCACCACCTCTATTCACCAGCTCTACCTCTTTCCCAGCTCCCTCGACCCTCCGCTGTATCCATTTTGTTGGTCGGCTTGTCTGACATCCAATCCTGGATGAGCTACAATCTCCTCCAGCTAATCTCCTCAGTTTGGAAGACCAAAGTCACAAAGTGAAGACCACAAAGTGGAATTCCCTCCTTGTTTACAAATCACTCCATGACCTTGCCTCTCCCTATCTCTATAATCTTTTTCATGCTTAAAAACACCAAAAGATGTCTGCGCTCCTCAAATTCTGCCCGCTTGAACATCCCTCATTATAACTGCTCAACCATCGGTGCCGTGCCTTCAGCTGTTTGGGCCCTAAGCTCTGGAACTCCCTCCCTAAACCTCTCCACCTCGCTTTCCTCCTTTAAGACGCTCCTTAAAACCTACCTCATTAACTAAGCATTTGGTAATCTGCTTTAATTTCATCTTTTGTGGCTCGGTGTCAAATTTATCTGTTTTGTCTTGTAACACTGCTTGAAGCGTCTTGGGACGTTTTACTACGTTAAAGGCGCTATATAAATAAAAGTTAATATTTTTATTTTATTGGTAAACCTCTCCACCTCCCTCTCCTCTGTTAAGACCATTAAAAACTTTTTGACCTAGTTACCCTCCTAATATCTCCTCCATTGGCTCGATGTTTATTTTTTAAATGATTCAAGGTTAAAGGTGCTGAATCAAAGCAAAAATTGATGGAATGCTGGCCTTTATATCTAGAGGACTAGAATACAAGGGGGTAGAAGTTATTCTGCAGTTTACAAAACCCTGGTTAGACCACACCTGGAGCACTGAGAGCAGTTCTGCGCACCACACCGCAAGAAGGATATATTGGCCTTGGAGGAGTGCAGCGAAGGTTTACCAGAATTATACCCAGACTCCAAGGGTTAAATCACAAGCAGAGATTACATAAATTAGAGTTGTATTCCCTGCAATTTAGAAGGTTAAGGGGTGATTTGATCGAAGTTTTCAAGATATTAATTGGAATTGATAGGGTAGATAGAGAGAAATTATTCCCGCTGGTTGGGGATTCTAGGATTAGGAGGACATCGTCTAAAAGGATGGTAGAAGTTTGGAACACTCTCCCGCAAACAGCAGTTGATGCGAGATCAACTGTTAATTTTGAATCTCAGATTGACAGATTTTTGTTACCCAAAGGTATTATGGGATATGGGGCAATGACGGGTATATGGAGATAGGTCGCAGATGAGCCACGATCTCATTGAATGGTGTAACAGCCTCGAGGGGCTAAATGGCCTCCTCCTGTTCCTGTGTAACAGGCTCGAGGGGCTGAATGGCCTCCTCCTGTTCCTGTGTAACAGGCTCGAGGGGCTAAATGGCCTCCTCCTGTTCCTGTGTAACAGGCTCGAGGGGCTGAATGGCCTCCTCCTGTTCCTGTGTAACAGGCTCGAGGGGCTAAATGGCCTCCTCCTGTTCCTGTGTAACAGGCTCGAGGGGCTGAATGACCTACTCCTGTTCCTGTATAACAGGCTCGAGGGGCTGAATGGCCTCCTTCTGTTCCTGTATAACAGGCTCGAGGGGCTGAATGGCCTCCTTCTGTTCCTGTATAACAGGCTCGAGGGGCTGAATGGCCTACTCCTGTTCCGATATAACAGGCTTAAGGGGCTGAATGGACCTCTTCCTGTTCCTGTGTAACAGGCTCGAGGGGCTGAATGGCCTACTCCTGTATAACAGGCTCGAGGGGCTGAATGGCCTCCTCCTGTTCCTGTGTAACAGACTCGAGGGGCTGAATGGCCTCCTCCTATACCTCTGTTGTTGCGTCCTTGCTGTGCGTCTCTGGCCTTTTCTATCTTTGTTTCAGGTTTGCAGCAGCTGGAGGAAGTTGCTTCTACCCCATTGACCAGTCTCTCCCCTGCTGTCCCCATTGACCAGTCTCTCCCCTGCTGTCTCCATTAACCAGTCTCTCCCCTGCTGTTCCCATTACCCAGTCTCTCCCCTGTTGTCCCCATTAACCAGTCTCCCCCTGCAGTCCCCATTAGCCAGCCTGTCTCCATTAGCCAGTCGCTCCCCTGCTGTCCCCATTAACCAGTATCTCCCCTGGTTTTCCCATTAACCAGTCTCTCCCTGCTGTCTCCATTAACCAGTCTCCCCATTACCCAGTCTTGCCCCTGTTGTCCTGACAACAACAACTTGTATTTATATAGCGCCTTTAACATAATTAAAAGTCCCAAGGCGCTTCACAGGAGTATTATGAGACAAAAAATTTGACACCGAGCCACATAAGGAGAAGTTAGGGCAACGGACCAAAAGCTTGGTCAAAGAGGTAGATTTTAAGGAGCGTCTTAAAGGAGGAAAGAGAGGTAGAGAGGCGGAGGGGTTTAGGGAAGAAGTTCCAGAGCCAGGCTGCTGAAGGCACGGCCACCAATGGTTGAGCAGATTATAATCAGGGATTCTCAAGAGCGCAGACATCTCGGGGGGGGGGGGGGGGGGGAGGGAGGGGAGGAGGGGTTGGAGGAGATTACAGAGATAGGGAGGGGCGAGGCCATGGAGAGATTCGTAAACAAGGATGAGAATTTTGAAATCGAGGCCTTGCTTAACCAGAAGCCAATGTAAACATAGAAACAGAAAATAGGTGCAGGAGTAGGCCATTCGGCCCTTTGAGCCTGCACCACCATTCAGTAAGATCATGGCTGATCATTCCTTCATGACCCCTTTCCTGCTTTCTCTCCATACCCATTGATCCCTTTCACCGTAAGGGCCATATCTAACTCCCTCTTGAATATATCCAATGAACTGGCATCAACAATTCTCTGCGGTAGGGAATTCCACAGGTTAACAACTCTCTGAGTGAAAAAGTTTCTCCTCATCTCAGTCCTAAATGGCCTACCCCTTATCCTAAGACTGTGTCCCCTGGTTCTGGACTTCCCTAACATCGGGAACATTCTTCCCGCATCTAACCTGTCCAATCCCGTCAGAATCTTATATGTTTCTATGCGATCCCCTCGCATCCTTCTAAACTCCAGTGTGTAAAGGCCCAATTGATCCAGTCTCTCCTCATATGTCAGTCCGCCATCCCTGGAATCAGTCTGGTGAACCTTCGCTGTAGGTCAGCGAGCACAGGGTTGATGGGTGAGCGGGACTTGGTGTGAGTTAGGACACGGGCAGCCAAGTTTTGGCTTGATAGATGACTGTTAACCAGTCTCCCCCTTGTTGTCCCCATTCACCAGTCTGCCCCCTTCTGTCCCCATTAACCAGTCGCCCCCCTTCTGTCCCCATTAACCAGTCTCCCCCTTCTGTCCCCATTAACCAGTCGCCTCCCTTCTGTCCCCATTAACCAGTCTCCTGCTGTTGTCCCCATTAGCCAGTCTCCCTGCAATGTTGTGTGTTGTGCTCAGGGCCCTGCGAGCCTCAGCCGGTACAGTATAACTCTGCTCTCCTTTGCCTGTCCGCAGATCCTGAACCAGTATGACTCGTGGATCTCCTTCCTCAGCAGCGTGCGTTACTGGATGGCCTTTAACGTGGAGCGGGCCTGTCAGTCCTACTTCGGCTGTGTGCAGTGCATCAGTGGGCCGCTGGGCATGTACCGTAACCCGCTGCTGCGCATCTTCCTGCACGACTGGTACAGCCAGCAGTTCCTGGGCTCCAAGTGCAGCTTCGGAGACGACCGGCACCTCACCAACCGAGTGCTAGGCCTGGGCTTCAAGACCAAGTACACGGCCCGCTCCCGCTGCCTGACCGAAACCCCGAGCCGCTACGTCCGCTGGCTCAACCAGCAGACCCGCTGGAGCAAGTCCTACTTCCGCGAGTGGCTGTACGGCGCGCTCTGTTTCCACAAGCACCATCCCTGGATGACCTACGAGGCCGTGGTCAGCGGCTTCTTCCCCTTCTTCCTGACGGTCACCGTACTGCAGCTCTTCTACCGAGGCCGGCTGTGGAACATCCTGCTCTTCCTGCTGGCGGTGCAAGGAGTGGGGGTGCTGAAGGCTGGCTTCGCCTGCCTGCTCCGGGGCTCAGCACAAATGCTCTTCCTGTCCCTCTACTCGCTTCTCTACATGACCAGCCTGCTGCCAGCCAAACTCTTCGCCCTGCTCACCATAAACCGGCCTGGCTGGGGCACCTCGGGCCGCCGCAGGCTGGTGGTTAACCTGGTGGGCCTGTTGCCCGTCTCGGTCTGGTTCGCGGTGCTGGCCGGGGGTCTGGGCTACACCATCTACCGGGAGAGCCGGCAGCCGCTGCCCGACACCGAGCGGCCTTTCCTCATCATCGGCTCTGCCGTCTACGCCTGTTACTGGCTGCTGCTGCTCGCCCTCTACCTGGGCATCGTGGCCAAGCCCTGCAGCCGCAAGCAGCACTGTGACCTGGCCTTCCTGGAGGCCTGAGCCCCCGCCCACTTCCCCCCGCCCACTTCCCCTCGCCCACTCCCCACCCCGCCCACTTCCCCTCGCCTGCTCCCCCCGCCCACTCCCACCCAGCCTGCTGCCACCCACTCCCGCCCCAGGACTGCCAATTCCACCCTACCCCCCCCCCCCCCCCACTGTGGGACTGCCCACTCCCTCCACACCGCAATTGCCCGCTCATATTGCGACTGCCCACCCCGCCATCCAAACGCACAGCGGCCTAGGAACCGCCCACGCCCCCGGCAGTACCTGCGGGATCTGCTGCCCACCACCGCTCTCGCCACCAGCAGGCCCCCCGCTGCCTGGGCCCAGAGTCGGGTTTTATTCTAAATTAATAAACAAAAACTGTAAAAAGAAATTAAAGAGCCAACGGCATTGAGCAATATTTCTACAGCTGCGTCGGTGGGAGTTAGCACCCTCGGGTGGGGGGGTGTGGGTGAGAGTTAGCACTAGCACCCTAGGGTGGGATGTGGGTGTTAGCACCCTAAGATAGGGGTGTGGCTGAGTTATCACCCTAGGGTGGGGTCTGGGTGAGTTCGCATCCTACGGTGGGGCCTGGGTGAGTTAGCATCCTCGGGTAGGGTCTGGGTGAGTTAGCACCCTATGGTGGGGTCTGGGTGAGTTATCACCCTAGGGTGGGGTCTGGGTGAGTTAGCACCCTAGGGTGGGGTCTGGGTGAATTCGCATCCTACGGTGGGGCCTGGGTGAGTTAGCATCCTCGGGTAGGGTCTGGGTGAGTTAGCACCCTAGGGTGGGGTCTGGGTGAGTTAGCACCCTAGGGTGGGGGTGTGTATAGAGGGTTAGTATTGAACAGGTGCTGCTGTTCAGAGCTGGTTGCTGACACAGCTCCTAAACCTTTATGTTCAAGTCTATTTGCATATTAATGCGGAGCCTCAGCCTGGTTTTGCTGATGTCCCACAGGCTCTTGTACGGAGAGAAACTCCTCGTTCCTGGGGAAACGAGTCACTGACAGCAGCCTCATGTTTACAATATTGATCAGTTTTTCGAAAATGTAAATAATTTTATTTTTGTATGAATGTATTTGTCAGATTCTGTATTTAATTATCCACCTGCGCCTACCTTACTGCAGGTGGACAGATTTTAACTGAAAACATTGCACACATTCGCGGTGAGAGGCCCGGGTAAATATTTGTGTGGTTTACTTCTGGGTGACTGTTGGGGCGACGGTGATCGTATTCCTGCCCGAGGTTCGTAACCAAAACCTCTATTTATTTTTTACAATCACTTTGGGGTTTTTAATTCTTCTGATGTTTTTTTTATGAACTTTTATCAAAATAAAGATTTAATACCTGAAGCTTGCTGTCGGCGTGTCCAGTCCATGTGTTGGAATCATCAACGCGATCAACTCTGAACTGCTGCCAAAACAAAAGATGCTGGAAATATTATTCAGCGGGTCAGGCAGCATCTGTGGGGAAAGATGAAACGTTAACGCCAGAACTTCCTGTAGACTTGTGCCCTCCGAATCTTACAATCTACATTGTAGGACCCGCTTTACAGCGCGCAAGTCCCAGGAAATTATGGAGTAAATTGCTTACGCAACATCATAATTCCCTGGGACTTCTGCGCTTATCCACTATTTCCCTGAATAGTTAGAATCATGCCTCTCCCAAATCACATGGCTCTGGTTGGGGTGGAGTGTAAAATGTTGCAGTGCAGGGGGTGTCGCAGTTGTGTGAGAGACGGACTGGTCGGGCCAGATGCTCTTTACCTTTCCGCCATTGTTCATTGGTTTACATGTAACCTTCAGGGCTGCTGACCGAGGGCCGTGCGGCTCTTTGTCGGCCGGTGCGGACACGATGGGTCGAAATGGCCTCCTTCTTCGCCGTAGATTTCGATGTTTCTATAAAATGATACAGCACAGGAGGCCAGTCAGCCCAGCCTGCTTGTAACGGCTCTGAGAGAGCTATTCAATTAGTCCCACTTCCCTGCTCCTTCCCCACAACCCTGCAATTTTTCAACTTCAAGTATTTATCCAATTCCCCTTTGAAAGTTATTAATTGAATCTGCTTCCATTACCCTTTCAGGCAGCCAGTGGCAGGAGGGTTGGTAACCAGAGGGCACAGATTTAAGATGATTCCCTCTATTTACTCGATCAAAACCCTTCATGATTTTGAACACCTCGTCAAATCTCTTCTTAACCTTCTCTGCTCCAAGGAGAACAATCCCAGCTTCTCCAGTCTCTCCACATAACTGAAGTCTTTCCTCCCTGGAACCATTGTAGTAAATCTCCTCTGCACCCTCCCCAAGGCCTTAACATCTTTCCTAAAGTGTGGTGCCCAGAATTAGACACAATACTTCAGCTAGGGCCGAACTCGTGTTTATATACGTTTAACTTCTTTGCTTTTATACCGTATGCTTCTATTAATAAAGCTAAGGATCCCATATGATTTTTTAAACTGGGGATATGGTAGCATTTTGGTTATGTTACTGGCACGTTGGGCCCAAGTTTCCACATGATTTGCGCCTGATTTTTAGGAGCAACTGGTGGAGAACGGACTATCTTAGAAATCGCAATTCTCCACATTTTTTTTTCTGCAGTTCTAGTCAGGTAGAACAGTTCTACTTTGGAACAGAATTTTTTCTTCAAAAGGGGGCGTGTCCGGCCACTGACGCCTGATTTGAAAGTTTCCACAGTGAAAACGTACTCCAAACTAAAGTAGAATGGAGCAAGTGAAGATTTTTGTAGAACTGAAAAAACCTATTCTACACATTAAAAAATCAGGCGCAGGTTACAAATTAGGCGTCCAGAACGAGGTGGGGGGGGGAGGGGAAGGGAAGTCATTAAATTCTATAATAAATCCTTATTTATACTTATACAAATATTATACAAATAAATCCAACCTGAATAAACATTTATAAGCAAAGAAAAGATTAAATAAACCACTTACCAATAACTTGCTCACCGATTCTCAGTTTCGGTTCCACCAGGACCACTCGGTTCCAGACCTCATTACAGCCTTGGTCCAAACATGGGAAAAAGAACTCCATTCCAGAGGTGAGGTGAGAGTGACTGCCCTTTACATCAAGGCAGCATTTGACTAAGTGTGGCATCAAGGAGCCCGAGTAAAACTGAAGTCAATGGGAATCAGTGGGAAAACTCTCCACTGGCTGGAGTCATACCTAGCACAAAGGAAGATGGTTGTGGTTGTTGGAGACCAATCATCTCAGCCCTAGGACATCGCTGCAGGAATTCCTCAGGTCAGTGTCCTAGGCCCAACCATCTTCAGCCTCTTCATCAATGACCTTCCCTCCATCATAAAGTCAGATGTGCGGATGTTCGCTGATGATTGCACAGTGTTCAGTTCCATTCGCACCTCATCAGATAATGAAGTAGTCCGTGTCCGCATGGAGCAAGACCAGGACAACATTCAGGCTTGGGCTGATAAGTGGCAAGTAACATTCGCGCCACACAAGAGCCAAGCAATGACCATCTCCAACAAGCAATGACCATCTCCAACAAGCGAGAGTTTAACCACCTCTCCTTGACATCTAACGATATTGCCATCGCTGAATCGCCCACCATCAACATCCTAGGGGTCACCATTGACCAGAAACTTAACTGGGCTAGCCACATAAATACTGTGGCAACAAGAGCAGTTCAGAGGCTGGGTATTCTTCGGCGAGTGTCTCACCTCCTGACCCCAAAGCCTTTCTAACATCTACAAGGCACAAGTCAGGAGTATGATGGAATATCCTCCACTTGCCTGGTGAGTGCAGCTCCAACAACACTCGAGAAGCTTGATACCATCCAGGACAAAGCAGCCTGCTTGATTGGCACCCCATCCACCATCTTCAACATTCACTCCCTCCACCACCAGCGCACCGTGGCTGCAGTCTGTACCATCTACAAGATGCACTGCAGCAACTCGCCAAGGCTTCTTCAACAGCACCTCCCAAACCCGCGACTTCTACCACCTAGAAGGACAAGGGCAGCAGGTGCTTGGGAACACCACCACCTCCACGTTCCCCTCCAAGTCACACACCATCCTGACTTGGAACTAAATTAGGAGCAGGAGTATGACGTACGGCCCCTCGAGCCTGCTCCGCCATTCAATAAGATCAAGGTTGATCATCAACCTCAACTGCACTTTCCCACCCGATCTCCATATCCCCACTTTGACCAAGCTTTTGGTCATCTGCCCTAATTTCTCATTATCTGGCTTGGTGTCAAATTTTTGTCTTATAACACTCCTGTGAAATGCCTTGGGACGTTTTACTATGTTAAAGGTGCTATATAAATACAAGCTGTTGCTGTTAAATGGCCGATTCTTTATCCTGAGACTATACTCCCAGCTCGAGACTCTCCAGCCAGGGGATACCGCTCATCATCTACTCTGTCAATCCCCTTCAGAATGTTATCTGTTTCAATGAGATCACTTCTCATTCTTCTCAACTCCAGAGAGTATAGGCCCAATCTACTCAATCCCTCTTGCTAGGACAACTTTCCCATCCCAGCAATCAATTTTTCTATCCCTTAGCCAATTTCATATCCATGTAGCCACGTTAATCTGATGGGCTTCAATTTTGCTAACAAGTCTATTATGTCGTGGTTTTCCGAATGCTTTTAGCAAGTCCATATACACATCAAGATTATCTGGCTATCTCGTTTCACAATGTGGCAACAAAAATAAGTCAACAAGTATGAATCACACATCCTGCAAGCTACATCCTGAACCTCAGCAGAAGCTAAACAGCACAGTCAGCTAAATTGTACCCCGACATGGACGTCACCATAACCCAGGTCGTGATTGGAGCGTGGGTAGGTACAGAAGGAGCGGCGAGGTCAGGGTGCAGGAGCGCCGAGAGATTGCAAAGAGATGTGATTGGGGCCAGGAGAAGAGTGACTTCGGGGCCCAGAAGAGGCGTGGGCCCAGGGGCAGCACGGGCCCAGCCCACACTGCGATATGTGCGCGCACTAGGTCCATGCAGCAGAGCTGGTCTCCAGTCGTCTTGGTTAACCCTTGCCACTAGACCAAGACCTAGCTCTGTCAAGACCAGGTGGTGGCTGGTGTGCAACAGTCACCACACATTAAAAAAATCCAAGCACAGGCATCTTCCACCCTTCAACATATAGTTCGGGACCTGGAATATTAGGTCCTTCATTGAAACATCTGTGAACTCATTGAACACATCCCTTTTTGGCGTGGAAGCAAATCATCTTCGATTCGAGGGACTGCCGAAGAAGATACACATCAACTGCACTATCCTCATTAATCCCCTCTGTTCCTTCAGCAAAGTTATCTATAACGGCCCAGATTTTGCGGGAGTGGGGCATCTCGCGGTGAGCCCCGTTAGTTTGACTTTTTCCCTCACTCTTCAGCTCGGCAATGTTTTGGCCTGTGAGTTGCTGGAATTGCGAGCTGATAAAGGTACGGCGAGGGCAACAGAGCATCTGGGACCTCGGTGAACGACCAACAGTGTCTCTTCTTAACCAATGAGATTTAAAGATTAAGAAAGAAACAGAGGAACGATGGAGAAGGAAATTGGGTGAATTAAGAGTCAAACCAGAAACAGAAAGACGAATAAAGAGGGAAAGAAAGATTGGATTGAGAAAAAAAAGAGAAAGGAGAAGTTTAAAAAAAATTAACATTTAAAAAATCTCTTAACAGTTTGGTGAGTGAGATATTTTAGGGCAAGTTCACGGCGTCACTGCTTTCTTTCACGCATTTTGCTCGAATGGTGGAGTAGGCTCAAAGGGCCGTATGGCCTACTCCTCATTCTTATGAAGTCCAAGGGCAGAACATGAGCTGATGGATGAAAAGGAAACCTTTAACCTTTCTTGTGCTATTTAACATTTGCTTGAAAAGCTTCACTTTAGAGTAGGCGAGATCTCGGGTTGTAAATCCACTCCCACTAAATTTAAATCAGTTTGGACAAGACTTTTTAATAAGATTTAATTTGCAGTGATGGAGCTGTTTAAGACTCTCCCTGGACTTCTTTCTATTGCATTAAATTGGAATATGATCGCGCTGAGCAGCAGGACTGGTTCTCAGTAATAAGTCTCTGGCTGCTGTTCAGGCACTGGATTTTGTCTAAAAAAAAGAAAGCCTTGCATTTATATAGCGCCTTTCACTACCACCGGACGTCCAACATGCTTCACAGTTAATGAAGTACTTGTTTTTGCAGTATAATCAATGTTGTAATGTAGGGAACACTATAGCCAATTTGCGCACATCAAGCTCCCACAACAGCAATGTGATAATCTGTTTAACTGATGCTGATTGAGGGATAAGTATTGTCCAGGGCAGCGGGAATAACGCCCCTGCTCTTCTTCAAAATAGTACCACAGAATCTTTTACGTCCACCTGAGAGAGCAGACGGGACCTCAGCTTAATGTCTTATTCGAAAATTGGCACCTCCAACAGTGCAGCTCTCCCTCCGTACTGACTCTCCGACAGTACAGCACTCCTTCAGTACTGTCCATCTGACAGTGCAGCACTCTCTCAGTACTGCCCCTCCAACAGTGCAGCACTCCGACAGTACTGTTCCTCCAACAGTGCAGCACTCCCACGGTACTGCCCGCCCGCCAGTGCAGCGCTCCCTCAGTACTGCCCCTCTGACAGTGCAGCACTCCCTCATTACTGCCGCTCTGACAGTGCAGCGTTCCCTCAGTACTGCCCCTCTGACAGTGCAGCACTCCCTCAGTACTGCCCCTCTGACAGTGCAGCGCTCCCTCAGTACTGCCCCTCTGACAGTGCAGCACTCCCTCAGGACTGCCGCTCCGATAGTGCAGCGTTCCCTCAGTACTGCCGCTCCGACAGTGCAGTGTTCCCTCAGTACTGCCCCTCTGATAGTGCAGCACTCCCTCAGTACTGCGGCTTCGACAGTGCAGCGGAGCCATACGGCCCCTTGAGCCTGCTCCACCATTCAATAGGATCATGGCTGATCTTTGACCTCAACTCCACTTTCCCACCCGATTTCCATAGGCTGAAAAACGTTTTCGGCCGGCAGACACAATGGGTCGAATGGCCTCCTTCTGTGCCATAAATTTATGATTCTATCCCTTGATTCCCTTAGTCTAAATATCTATCTATCTCAGCCTTGAATATACTCAACAATTCAGCATTCACAGCCCTTTGGGGTAGATAATTCCAAAGATTCACAACCTTCTGAATGAAGAGATTCTTCCTCATCTCAGTCCTAAATGGCGGACCCCTTATCCTGAGACTATGCCTCCTAGTCTTAGACTCTCCAGCCCGGGGAAACAACCTCTTAGCATCTATCCTGTCAATCCCCCACAGCATCTTATATGTTTCAATGAGATCACCTTTCATTCTTCTAAACACGAGAGAGTATAGACCCAATCTACTCAGTCTCTCCTCATAGGGCAACCCTCTCATCCCAGGAATCAATCTAATGAATCTTTGTTGTACTGCCTCTAAGGCAAGTTTATTCTTCCTGAGATAAGGAGACCAAAACTGTGCAGTGCTCCAGCTGTGGTCTCACCAAAGCCCTGTACAATTGGAGCAAGACTAGCTTACTTTTGTACTCCAACCCCATTTCAATAAAGGCCAACTTGCAATTTGCCTTCCTAATTTCTTGCTGCACCTACATGCTAACTCTGTTTCCTGTAAGAGGACACCCAAATCTCTCTGAACACCAACATTTAATAGTTTCTCACCATTTAAAAAATATTCTGTTTTTCTATTCTTCCTACCAAAGTCAATAACCTCACATTTCCCCCATTATACTCCATCTGCCACATTCTTAGATGGAGTTAAGATATAGATCATGATCTCATTGAATGGCAGAACAGGCTCGAGGAATTGCCTCCTCAGTTACCATTGCGAATGTAATAAAATCTTCAACCACCACAACCCTTCAGGTCAAGGTCTGCTTTTAAAAGTTATCTTTATCCACAACTTTCAAAGAACTGGCACAGGAATGATGTCTTATGTGCTGTATCATCTTAAGATCATCTTAGCACAAGGAAATCAAAGGGAGATAGAGGATCAGGACATGATGCACCAGATACAGCGACCTGAAATGGCTGATTCACAGCACTGTTAATGCTGCCGTCTCATATCATGTGTAATGAAAGGTGAAGGAGAGTGTGTTTGTTTCTGCTGGATTTTGAGTAACTATTCCCTGATCCCCTCCGTAGTATTTTACAGGTCATTTTGTGTCGTGTCTGTGGCCGTTTTTTCCCATTTTGATTGTTCTGTTCCTTCTCAGATGCTGTTTATCTGAAAGACCTTTGATTTTAGAACATAAATTAGGAGCAGGGGTAAGCCATTCGGCCTCTCAAGCCTGCTCCGCCATTCAATGAGATCATGGCTGATCTTCGACCTCAACTGTACTATCCCCATAAATGTTGATTCCCTTAATATCCAAAAATCTATCGAACTCTGTCTTGAATATACTCCACAGCCCTCTAGGGTAGAGAATTTCAGAGATTCACCACACTCTGAGTGAAGAGGTTTCTCCTCATCTCAGTCCTAAATGTCCGACACCTTATTCTGAGATGCAGTAACTTGCAAGCACAGTGAGGTCAAAGATTGTTTTTTTGACAGAGGTGATGACAGCGGATTTGAAGGAGAGAGGGACCGTACCAAAGACTGTTAACAATGTCAGCTAACATGAGAGTCATAAAAGGAAGTTGGGTGGTCAGCAGTTTAGTGGGAATAAGGTTAAGGGAGGAGGAAGTGGGTCTCATGGACCAGATGAGTGTAGAGAGATCAAGAGGGGAGATCAGAGAAAAACTGGAGAAAGATGTGAGTTTAGGGCTAGGCCAGGGGGAAACCTCAGAGTTGGTTGGCCCGGTGGGCTAGGGGAAGGAAGGGAAGGGAAGGGGTCCGGTGGGCTAGGGGAAGGACCCAGTGGGCTAGGGGAAGGAAGGGGAGGGGTCCGGTGGGCTGGGGGAAGGGAAGGGGCCCGGTGGGTTTGGGGAATGGAAGGGGCCCGGTGGGCTTGGGGAATGGAAGGGGCCTGGTGGACTAGGGGGAGGAAGGGAAGGGAAGGGGTCCGGTGGACTAGGGGGAGGGAAGGAAGGGGGTCCGGTGGGCTCGGGGAAGGGGCCCAATGGGCTAGGGGGAGGGGCCCGGTGGGCTAGGGGGAGGGAAGGGAAGGAAGGGGTCCGGTGAGCTAGGGGAAGGGAAGGGGCCCAGTGGGCTAGAGGAAGGGAAGGAAGGGGTCCGGTGGGCTGGGGGAAGGGAAGGGGTCTGGTGGGCTAGGAAAAGGGAAGGGAAGGGGCCCCGTGGGCCTGTGGAAGGGAAGGGGTCCGGTGGGCTAGGGGGAGGGAGGAAGGGAAGGGAAGGGGTCCGGTGGGCTAGGGGAAGGGAAGGAAGGGGTCCAGTGGGCTGGGGGAAGGGAAGGGGCCCGGTGGGTTTGGGGAATGGAAGGGGCCCGGTGGGCTTGGGGAATGGAAGGGGCCAGGTGGGCTAGGGGGAGGAAGGGAAGGGAAGGGTCCGGTGGGCTAGGGGAAGGGAAGAAAGGGGTCCGGTGGGCTAGGGGAAGGGAAGGGGCCCGGTGTGCTAGGGGAAGGGGCCGATGGGCTAGGGGGAGGGAAGGGAAGGAAGGGGTCCAGTGGGCTAGGGGAAGGGAAGGGAAGGGGCCCGGTGGGCTAAAGGAAGGGAAGGAAGGGGTCCGGTGGGCTAGGGGAAGGGAAGGGGCCCGGTGGGTTTGGGGAATGGAAGGGGCCCGGTGGAGGAAGGGAAGGGGTCCGGTGGGCTAGGGGGAGGGAAGGAAGGGGTCCGGTGGGCTAGGGGAAGGGAAGAGGCCCGGTGTGCTAGGGGAAGGGGCCCAATGGGCTAGGGGGAGGGCCCCGATGGACTAGGGGGAGGGGCCCGGTGGGCTAGGGGGAGGGAAGGGGCCCGATGGGCTAGGGGAAGGGAAGGGGTCTGGTGGGCTAGGAAAAGGGAAGGGAAGAGGCCCCGTGGGCCTGTGAAAGGGAAGGGGTCCGGTGGGCTAGGGGAAGGGGCCCGGTGGGCTAGGAGGAGGGAAGGGGCCCGATGGGGTAGGGGAGGGGCCCGGTGGGCTAGGGGAAGGGAAGGGGTCTGGTGGGCTAGGAAAAGGGAAGGGAAGGGGCCCCGTGGGCTAGGGGAAGGGAAGGGAAGGGGTCCGATGGGCTAGGGAAAGGGAAGGGGTCCGGTGGGCTAGGGAAAGGGCCTGGTGGGCTAGGGGAAGGGAAGGGAAGGGTCCTGGTGGGCTAGGGGAAGGAAGCGAAGTGGAAGAGCAGCTGATCGGATTTCCTACCAAAATGTATCACTTTGCATTTTCTATGTTAAATTTAATCCGCCACGTGATCGCCCGTTCCACCAGCCTGTCCATGTCTTCTTGGAATCTGTCACTATCCTCCTCACTGTTCACTATACTTACACGTTTTATGTGGATGGGAGGAAAAGCAATGTGTGAGGACACAAAAAATCTGCAAAAGGGCATAGACAGACTAAGTGAGTGGGCAAAAATTTGGCAGATGAAGACTTTGGCAAAAAAAAAATCAAAGAGCTAGTTATTATTTAAATGGAGAAAGATTGCAAAGTGGGACCTGGGGGTACTTGTGCATGAAACACAAAAGGTTAGTATGAAGGTACAGCAAGTGATCAGTAAGGCCAATGGTATCTTGGCCTTTATTGCAAAGGGGATGGAGTATAAAAGCAGGGATGTCTTGATACAGTAATACTGGGAATTGATGAGGCCACACCTGGAATATTGTGTGCAGTTTTGGTTTCCATATTTACGAAAGGTTATACTTGCTTTGGAGACAGTTCAGAGAAGGTTCACAAGGTTGATTCCAGGGTTGAGGGGGTTGACTTATGAGGAAAGGTTGAGTAGATTGGGCCTCTACTCATTGGAATTCAGAAGAATGAGAGGTGATCTTACTGAAATGTATAAGATTATGAGGGAGCTTGACAAGGTGGATGCATAGAGGATGTTTCCACTGATAGGGGAGACTAGAACTAGAGGGCATGATCTTAGAATAAGGGGCCGCCCATTTAAAACAGAAACGAGGAGAAATTTCTTCTCTGAGGGTTGTAAATCTGTGGAATTCGCTGCCTCAGAGAGCTGTGGAAACTGGGACATTGAATAAAGTTAAGACAGAAATATAATTCTTAAACGATAAGGGGATAAGGGGTTATGGGGAGCGGGCGGGGAAGTGCAGTTGAGTCCATGATCGGGTCAGCCATGGCGGAGCAGGCTCGAGGGGCCATATGGCCTACTCCTGTTCCTATTTCTTATGTTCTTATGTCATCTGAAAATTTCGAAATTGTGCCCTGTATACCCAAGTCCAACTCATTGATATACATCAAGAAAAGCAGTGGTCCTAGTACCAATCCCTGGTCTGATTCCTCTCTATCTGTAGGAAATTAATAAGAACAGAAGAAATAGGAGCAGGAGTAGGACCTTTGAGCCTGCTCCGACATTTAATATCATGGCTGATTTTCTACTTTAGCTCCACCATCCCGCCCTATCCACATATCTTTCTAGTCAGTTAGTATCCAAAAATCAATCAATTTCTGTCTTAAATATACACAACGACTGAGCATCCACAGTTCTCTGGGGTAGAGAATTCCAAAAGATTCACAGCCCCGAATGAAGAAATTTCTCCTCAGCTCAGTCCTAAATGGCCACCCCTTATTCTGAGACTGTGACTCCTAGTTCCAGACTCCCCTGCCAGGGGAAGCATCCTCCCAGCATCTACCCTGTCAACCCACCCCCTTATACCGATTTAGTTTGGTTGTTCAGATACAAGACCCTAGTTTCAGACTTAATTAAATCACTCTCAAAATTCTATCATATTATGATCACTCTTCCCATGAGGCACCTTTACTACAAGGTTACTAATTAAGCCTCACATTGCACAATACTAGATCTAAAATTGCCTGTTCTCTAGCTGATTCCTTGACATATTGATCTAGAAAACTATCTTGAACTTGTTCTCTACACTATTACTACAAATTTGGTTTGCCCAGTCTATATGAAAATGGAAGACCTCCATGATTACTGTATTACCCGTGCTACATGCACCTCTAAATTTTGTGATTTAGCCTCTGCCTGACATTACAACTACTGATAGAGCACCTATAAACTACTCCCACAAGAGTTTTCTTCCCCTTGTTGTTTCTTAGCTCCACCCAAATTGATTCTACATCTTGATTTTCTGAAAAATGTTATGAAATTGCCCGAATTCTGAAATTCAAAACCCCTTCCCTAAACCCTAAACCCTTTCTTCTTTCTTACAACAGTGACTACACTCCAAAAGTACTTAATTGGCTGTAAAGTGCTTTGCGAAGACTAGTGGTCATAAAAGGCGCTATTTAAATCCAAGTCTTTCTTTCTTTTTCTCCATTCTTAAAATCCTTAAAACCCATATTTTCAGCCAAACTAATGGCCAATTGTGGCTCAATGTTTGTTCATTTTGTTTTTCCCTCTGAATTGCCGACATTTGTTCGTCTGTATTAAAGTTGGATTAGAAATGCAGATAATTTGAAACGTGACACATGGTAAGTGTAGCCTGTTGAGTGTGCAAAACAAAACTTGCATCAAAACTGAGTTTATTTCCTTCAATATAAAAAGTATGTCCCGATCATGCTCACCCCCCCCACCCTGCTCTGAAACTATTTTGCCGAGGCTACACAGACAGGGTCAGGATTTACACACTGCTTCTCAATCTCATCGAAACCCATTGGGGAAATTGGGATCAAAAAACAAATATTTCATCCCGAGAATGAAAAACGTTTATTTCTCTGCCGTGTCAATTCATTCTACAAAGCACAAAATACTGGAGATGCTGGAAATCTGAAACAGAAAATGGTGGAGACACTCAGCAGGTCAGGCAGTGTTTGTGGAGAGGGAGAAATGCTGGTGTTTCAGGTTAGCCCTTCCCGCAATTGTAGGGAAAACTTTTGAAATTACTGAGTTCTCGAGTCGTATTCTCTCCCTCTGGATGGCCCAGGACAGGTTACAGTGTGGAGCAGACACATAGAAAATAGGTGCAGGAGTAGGCCATTCAGCCCTTCTAGCCTGCACCGCCATTCAATGAGTTCATGGCTGAACATGAAACTTCAGTACCCCATTCCTGCTTTCTCGCCATACCCTTGATCCCCCGAGTAGTAAGGACTTCATCTAACTCCCTTTTGAATATATTTAGTGAATTGGCCTCAACTACTTTCTGTGGTAGAGAATTCCACAGGTTCACCACTCTCTGGGTGAAGAAGTTTCTCCTCATCTCGGTCCTAAATGGCTTACCCCTTATCCTCAGACTGTGTCCCCTGGTTCTGGACTTCCCCAACATTGGGAACATTCTTCCTGCATCCAACCTGTCCAAACCCGTCAGAATTTTAAACGTTTCTATGAGGTCCCCTCTCATTCTTCTGAACTCCAGTGAATACAAGCCCAGTTGATCCAGTCTTTCTTGATAGGTCAGTCCCACCATCCCGGGAATCAGTCTGGTGAATCTTCGCTGCACTCCCTCAATAGCAAGAATGTCCTTCCTCAGGTTAGGAGACCAAAACTGTACACAATACACCAGATGTGGCCTCACCAAGGCCCTGTACAACTGTAGCAACACCTCCTTGCCCCTGTACTCAAATTTCCTCGCTATGAAGGCCAACATGCCATTTGCTTTCTTAACCGCCTGCTGTACCTGCATGCCAACCTTCAATGACTGATGTACCATGACACCCAGGTCTCTTTGCACCTCCCCTTTTCCTAATCTGTCACCATTCATATAATAGTCTGTCTCTCTGTTTTTACCACCAAAGTGGATAACCTCACATTTATCCACATTATACTTCATCTGCCATGCATTTGCCCACTCACCTAACCTATCCAAGTCACTCTGCAGCCTCATAGCATCCTCCTCGCAGCTCACACTGCCACCCAACTTAGTGTCATCCGCAAATTTGGAGATACTACATTTAATCCCCTCGTCTAAATCATTAATGTACAATGTAAACAGCTGGGGCCCCAGCACAGAACCTTGCGGTACCCCACTAGTCACTGCCTGCCATTCTGAAAAGTCCCCATTTACATGGCCCAGGTTAGTGTGGAGCAGACCCCCCCCCTATTATACACGGCCCAGGTCAGCACAGGTTAGTGTGGAGCCACAGTAATGGGAGGTTTGGTTAGTTATTTTGCTGCAATCAGTAAATTATTCCTAAAAAGATTTCCCCACCCTGAATGTCTCCAATTCCCCAAAACCCCAATGTCTTGCTCTCCTTTGAATATAGTTTGTGAAAAGGTGAGACTGACAAAAGGAAATACTTACTATTTGTATACAATTAAAAATTACCAGCTTGTAATCAAATCTGTTTTAAACACAGGTTTATCTTTTAAGGATCCATTTTTCTCAACGGTAACGTTCCAGAAGAAAATGCTGCAAAGATTCTGTGATTGTCACAAACAGACGTGGGCAAGCAGACAAACTGCACCATTTAACATCCCGTATTCAGTCAGTTGATGTCACGCAGATCTGCTGCTCGTGAAGAGTCCCGACAGGACAAACACCCATCGTGGAGTCTCGGCCCAGCCCCACCGCGGAGCCACAGTTCCACCGTGGAGTCCCGGTCCCACCACGGAGCCGGAGCCACAGCTCCACCGTGGAGCCCCGGCCCCATTACACCTTCTTGGGCACATTAGTAATAATGGGCTTTGGACGGGTTTTGAAGATTATTTTTTTCTTGATGAGCGCAGTGATCAGGTAGCAGGTTGAAGTGCTCGCTTCACTCGCTCCTTGCTCAGGTCCCTCGGTTTCCATCGGGCTCTCGGCTCCGGCCTTTGTGGCGGTCTGTTTTACCAGCACTGCAAATGGCCTCTCCAGGTGGCTGACTTTACCATACAGGATGTGGTGGCCAATTATCAGTATTGGGACTCCCTGGGGATGGGGAAAGAGCAAATTAAATGCACCACAGAGATTTCTCAATCCAGAAAATGGAAGGACAAAACAATCTTATTGATTACCAAAATCGAGTAGAGATATTCTGGCCAGTAACAGATGTAGGATCGAACCTCAAACCAACAAACAGGAGCACCCTGGACTAATGGCCAAATGCAGCCAGGTATGGTACCGAGCTACGCACACCTGGCAGGGATAGTGACTCGGACATGCATTAGCTGATCAACGAGAGCGTGGATTAGTGACGGGTAGACCATGTACGACTAATCTAGCTGAGGTCTTCAGCAGGAAGAGACAAAGGGGCAGACAGAGAGTGGACAAAATTATAGTAAATGGAGTTCAATGTGGGGAAGTGTGAGGTCATCCACTTCAGATTGAGAACAACAAATCAAAATATTTTCTTAATGTCGAGAAACTAAGAGCTGTGGAGCAAAGGGATTTAGGGATCCATGTCCAGAAATTATTAAAAAGGCTAATGGAATGTTGGCCTTTACCTAAGGGGGCTGGAAGTGATGCTTCAGTTGTACAGAGCCTTGGTCAGACCCCTTCTGGATACTGCATTCAGTTCTGGGCACCGCACCTCAGGGATGATATATCGCCTTGGAGGGGATGCAGAGCAGATTTTCCAGAATGATACCGGGGCTAAAAGGATTAAATTACGAGAACAGGTTGCACAGACTGGGCCTGTATTTCCTTGAGTATAGAAGATTAAGGGGTGATCCAATTGTTTAAGATGATTGAAGGAGTTGATTGGATAGATCGAGACTATTCCCTCTAGTGGGGGGAGTCCAGAACAAGGAGGCATAACCTTAAAATTGGAGTCAGGCTGCTCAGGGGTAATGTCAGAAAGCACTTCTTCACAGAAAAGGTATTGGAAATCTGGAACTCTCTGCCCCAAAAGCTGTTGAGGCTGGGGGTCAACTGAAATGTTCAAGACTAAGATGGACAAATTCTTGTTGGGTGAGCTAACACAGTTCAGACCCACACATGGAGAATAGCCAATTGATGAGTTGCCAGATACCTAGGTGAGCAGCAGAGAGAGAGAGAGGGTGTAATGAGAATGTAGAGATTACAAGAGGAGCAATGAGTGGAGAAATTGTGGTGTGTTGAGGGGTGGGGAGGGCAGTGTATTGAGGGGCGAGGAGGGCGGCGTGCTGAGGGGTGGGAGGGGCAGTGTGTTGAGGGGCAGGAGGGGCAGTGTGTTGAGGGGCGGTGTGTTGAGGGGGAGGGGTGTGTTGAGGGGGGGATGGGGATGGGGATGGGGAGGGCGGTGTATTGAGGGGGGGATGGGGAGTGCGGTGTGTTGAGGGGGGGATGGGGAGGGCGGTGTGTTGAGTTGAGGGGGGGGGGTGTGTTGAGGGGGGGGGGTGTGTTGAGGGGGGGGTGTGTTGAGGGGGGGGTATGTTGAGGGGGGGGGTTATGTTGACGGGTGAGGAGGGTGGTGTGTTGAGGGGGGGAATGGGGAGGGCGGTGTGTTGCGGGCTCTTTTACCTCTTTCGTGTAGTGCAGGTCTCCCATCAGGTTTCCAGCCAGGCCTGAGTGGTGCCGAGACTCGATCTCTCCCTGCAGCTCCATCATTACCCATTCTGGGGTTGAGCCGTCCCCTGGTCTGAAAGTAGAGAATACATCAAACTGCAGCACAGCAAGCTGAGGGTCACTGAGGCACAACATCTGATGGAAACCACTAAAAATTACTAGGTCTGAAGAAAAATGTGTAATTTCCCCCATTCTCTCTATCGGTCTATCTATCTATCTGTCTCGCTCACACACACTCTCTCTCTCTCTCTGTCATCCTCCATCTCTCACACGGTCCTGGGGCCAATATTTATCCCTCAATCAACATTATAAAAACAGATTATCTGGTCACGATCACATTGTTGTTTGTGGGCTCAAATTGGCAAACCCTACATTACAGCACTGACTACATTGTACATTCATTGGCTGCAAAGCGCTTTGAGACGTGCGATGGCGGTGAAAGGCGCTATGTAAATGCCGGTGAAAGGCGCTATGTAGGTGGCGGTGAAAGGCGCTATGTAAATGCCGGAGGCGGTGAAAGGCGCTATGTAAATGCCGGAGGCGGTGAAAGGCGCTATGTAAATGCCGGAGGCGGTGAAAGGCGCTATGTAAATGCCGCGCTATCTCTCACCCTCTCACAATTATTTGAACCATGTTTTTATCACGCAGCCGGTTTTCAGTTTTCCCGCCTACCGTCACTTCCGTTGACCCGCGGAGCTGCAGCGTCAGCTTCCGGGTGAAGGGTCAGACCTCGCGGACCGCGCGGAGAAAAAAACGAAACCCGGAGCCCGGCCCCCGACCCGAGCCGAGAGCCTCGGGCCCCCAGAGACAGACCCTGAGGCCTGACCCTGAGGCCGGGCCCATCATGGGCGAGTTCCAGGTGCACCGGGTGCGGTTCTTCGCCTTTGTGCCGGCGGCGATCCGCTGCCTGGCCTACAGCGGCCGGGGGCGCCTGGCGCTGGCGCGGTGCAACGGCTCGGTGGAGATCTTCAACCCGGCCAGCAACTTCAACCAGGAAAAGGTAAACCCGCGGCCCCGGCCCCGGCCCCGGCCCAGCACACACAGCTCACATCCTCCCGCAGTGCTGAGGGAGCGCCGCACTGTCGGAGGGACAGTACTGAGGGAGTGCCGCACTGTCGGAGGGGCTGTCTTTCATTTGAGATATTAAACCGAGGTCTGGTCTTCCTTCTCGGGTGGATGTAAAAGATCGCTTGGCACTATTCGAAGAAGAGCAGGGAGTTCTGGCCAATATCCTTTAATCAACATCATTAAAAACATGATTTGGTCATTCATCAATTTTCTGTTTGTGGGATCTTGCTGTCTGTAAATTGACTGCTGCATTTCCCTTGTTCTTTCTTTCTGGATTATGTACTGGTGTCCTGGACTGGAGCTTGAATAATGGAGTAAAGCTGATGTGGGTGCATGAGCTGGATACTCACAGCACACTATCGATTAACTGAACCTTTCCTGTTTACAGGTGATTCCTGGGGATGACAAGAGGTTAATTGAAGCAATCAGCTGGGTTGGTCAGGATCGCCTTCTGAGTGTGGGATTGAATGGAGAAATCATCGAGTTTGACCTGCAGAGACTCTGTCCCAAGTACAGACTGGATGCTTTCGGAGGCCCTCTCTGGTGCATGAGCTGTAACTGCGAGGAGACTCATCTGGCGGTTAGTACAGGGTGATCCATGCACAGGTTAAAGACTGTGCAGTTAAAAAAAATCTAAACTGGACTATAAACGTATTGGGATATCCGAGGATACAGCTCTTACTTTGTGGGACATAATTTTTCTTCTGATTTAATTTGTGCTGTACCTGCCCTGGGAGTGTTTGATGGGACAGTGTAGAGGGAGCTTTACTCTGTATCTAACCCGTGCTGTACTTGCCCTGGGAATGTTTGATGGGACAGTGTAGAGGGAGCTTTACTCTGTATCTAACCCGTGCTGTACTTGCCCTGGGAATGTTTGATGGGACAGTGTAGAGGGAGCTTTACTCTGTATCTAACCCGTGCTGTACCTGCCCTGGGACTGTTTGATGGGACAGTGTCGAGGGAGCTTTACTCTGTATCTAACCCATGCTGTACCTGCCCTGTGAGTGTTTGATGGGACAGTGTCGAGGGAGCTTTACTCTGTATCTAACCCTTGCTGTACGTTCCCTGGGAGTGTTTGATAAGGAGGAAAACATATTTTATATCTGAATAAATTTCTTGAAACATCAATTTTAAAGTGAATTTGAGTCTGAGTGAAGAGTTTTCTTTCTCTTCAAAACTCTCACCCACTGTGAGTGTGAAGTGAAGAGTTTTATTTTAATACGATTGCTGCATCTTACTGTGTTTCTGGCCTGGGTCTGTGTGCACTGGTTGCTGAAGGTTCTCTGTTATCTGCAGGTCGGCTGTGAAGATGGCTCAGTCAAGCTGTTTGAGATTGTTCCAGAAAAACTTCAGTTTGAGAGAAATCTGGATCGTCAAAAAGGTGTGTGTTTTTTAATGGATAAAAGGATAAAGCTATTATATCTGGATTCCTGAGTCCAGTATCGCACTCTGACCAGAGGCTGTGACCCTCACTGAGACGGGACGGGAGGGGCTCTGTCTCTGTCTCTGCAACCCAGCACAAGAGGAGCTACCTGACATTGCCATTGGAATGTGTGTTTGGGGGTGGGGGGGAGGTGTCTGAGTTTCACAGTGAAGAGCACAGGAATAGAGACGGCACTTTGGAAAGTGTGACTGGACTTCAGGAGATTATAGACAGAGTGGTGAAATGGGCAAACACATGGCAGTTGAAATTTAACCCAGAGAAATGTACAATGAAGCATTTTTGAAGAAAGAATGAGAGTCAATATTAACTAAATGATACAATTTTAAAAGGGAGTGCAGGAACAGGTACCTGAGGTGTATGTACACAAATCTGGAAGGTGGCAGGACAAGTTGAGAAGGCTGCTAAAAACATATGGAATCCTTTATCAATAGACAACAGAGTGCCAAAGCAAGGACTTTATCAAACTCAAGAAAGATTTGAAACTGTTTCCAGTGGCAGGAGGGTCAGTAACCAGAGGTCGCAGATTTAAGATAGTTGGCAAAAGAGCCATAGGGGAGGTGAGAATTTTTTTAATGCAACAAGTTGTTGTGATCTGGAACGCGCTGCCTGAAACGGTAGTGGAAGAAGATTCAATAGTAACTTTCAAAAGGGAATTGGATACATACTGGGAGGGGAAAATTTGCAGGGCTATGGGGAAAGAGCGGGGAGTGGGACTAATTGTATAGATGTTTGAAAGAACCAACACTGCCTCTCTCTGTACTATAAGATTCTATGAATTGACAGCAGGAACATGATGGGCTTCTCTCTCTTTGGCAGGTCGTGTGCTCTCTCTGGCCTGGCACAAGTCGGGCACAATGATTGCGACAGGGTCACTGGATGTTATCCGAGTTTTTGATGTGAAGTCTGGTAAGTCAGTGTGTTTATGATTGTTACCGGGGTAAAGTCTGGTTGGCATGATTTGATGTCCTTTGGCGAGGAGGTGAGTGAATGTTACAAGCTGCTCCTGGTGTCCGAATGCGTCTAGTCGATGTTCCGTGTGAACTGCTCAGTGGGGTAGAACTTGGGCAATCCTGCCAGATAGGGAACCCGCTACTCAACGTGGGCAGCTGCCCCCTGGTGTATCCCACCTGTGGGGCTCAGCCTTTGTTGATATAAGTGAGCAGTGTGAAGCAGTTTGGATGCTGCCCTTTCAGCTCGGAGGCCTGAGTTTGAATCCATTTCAGTAGATGAGCCTTCTCTCTCTGCCTGATGTCGAGGTTCTGTGAAAATTTGTGTGAGGCACTCTTGAACCATCTCAGAGTCACCGAGAGCAAAATTAAAAAAGACGTTTCTAAAAAGATTTGAAGCTCTCGATTGTTTGACCCGCCGTTCTTTGTTCTGGACCTGAGTCAGTTTTTCTGTCTGTGGCGTTTAGCTGAATCCCAGCTCCTCCTGATTGCCCCATTCACATGTGTTCATCACCCTCCCTCTCACTCTCACTCTCTCTCTCTCTTTCTCCAGGTCACTGCACACGCCGTATTCATGTGGATCGTGGTGATACGACTTCGCACAATCGTGAATGTGTGGTGTGGAGCCTCGGGTTCCTGAGTGATTACACCATCGTGAGCGCAGATTCGGCGGGGAAAGTGCAGTTCTGGGATTGGAAGACAGGAACTCTGCTGAAAACACACCCAGTCACCAAGTGTGATGTGCTGTCACTGGCAGTGAACGAGGTGAATGAGATGGGCTCATTGAGTTCACACATCTCTTGTCACTGGTCCAATCACACCCCACTCATTGTCACACTCAGCTATAATGCTCTGTCGCACACCCACTCGCTGTCGGGCTCTGTCGCACACCCACTCGCTGTCGGGCTCTGTCGCACACTCTGCTGATGCGGATTTTGCTCTGCAGGCCGAGGACAGCATTGCAGTCGGGACATCCGAGGGAACCGTCGTCCAATTCCAGCTGCTTGCAGTAAAGTCAGGAGCTGCCAACACCCAGTGGGTTCGTACAAAGACCTTCAAGCACCATTCCCACGATGTGAGGGCCGTCGTTCACTCCAAGTCTGCCCTGGTCTCAGGTGGTGAGTGGATCAGATCTGTTTCTGTGGTAGGTTAGCGCTGAGTTGGAACGTTCCTGAATTCTTTCTTTTCCTGGACCAGGTGTGGACACCCAGCTGGTCATTCGTCCCCTGATGGACAGAGTGGAAACCAAGTCGTATGAAGCTGCTCTCCGCAAGGTCCTCTTCCCACATGTAAGTGCTAGCTGCAGCCAACAGCTGTGGCCTCAGTCTGTCTGCACCCAATTATTCTTCAACACAGAAACCAAGGAGTGATATTCTGACTTGGACTTTGGGCTGAGGGACTTGTGTGCAAAGGCAGTCGTAGTCTGCAGATGGTTTGCACATGGGGATTGGAACACTAGTAAGAAGCCTGTGTTTAATGTACTGTACAATGCGTCTGCATATGGAGAGTCGGTGTGAAGTACAGAGCGCTATAGCAGGGACAACCTGGTGTGTTGGAGGCAAATCTGCTCCGGTTTCAGTTCCCAGAGCAGCTCGAGTTGTGGCAATTGGGCCGTTCGGGAGCCACGGGTAAGGGATTCTGTTCAGGTGCAGCATGTTGTGAATAAACGGAGCGTTTATTGACATCAGTGTGTCAGCCAATGAGTTAAGACAGGGCGGGACTTACGGCGTTTATTCAACAAACAGCAAAGCAAATAAAGTCTATTTACATGGAGTCTCGATGAACTGCGGCAAACTGATCTCGTGACTGAAAACTACAGCAACGTCTCCTGATTAAAAGCGTGGTGATTTGTGCAGTGTGGAGGATAGTTACAGAATACAAATGATATGTGCATAATCAATTGCAGTCGCTGACAGCGGTGCAAACGCCAGGCCTGATCCCGGGTGGGGAGAGAGGAATTGCCCTCCAATCATTTCCATTCTGGCCGGGAGCAGAAATTGGTGAAATTAGTTGAGGAAGGGTTAAAATCTGGGAAGTAGTTGAATGATTGCTGTTAAAGGAGAGTTTCCAGCCAGTGAACAGGTCGGTCGGTCAGCTCACCCTCCTATCTGAAATAATGCAAGCTGTACGTGAGAGGTGGGGTGAGACATGAAAGAGAGGCGAATTAATCTTGAAATCAATCCTTTGACCTCTCCACAGCGAAGCCTGGTGTGTTGCAGCCGGAAGGCAAATCTGCTGCTGTTTCAGTTCCCACAGCAGCTTGAGTTGTGGCGATTGGGCAGCTCGGGAGCCACAGGTAAGGGATCACGTTCAGGTACAGCACGCTATGAATAAAGGGCCTCCGAAAAAAAATGCAGATTTTAATTTGCTGTCGGCGCACTTAACTAAGAAGGTTTGGAAACACAATACCTGTGTGAAGTGAGGGGAAGCCGAGGCAGTGAGCACGATAAACACAGGCACATCACGCACTTTGGGCATGGTGTGGCCCAGAGTCCCAGTGAGACCGGGCACACTATAGCCCAGTGCTGCTGTGTGGATTATGGTCTCGGTGAGACCTGGAACGCTACTGCTCAGACACTATTTGTTGAAAACTGGTTGTTCTCTTCCCCTCTTACTTGCCAAAATAAAATGATATATCTCAGTTTAAAAAAAAAAAGAGATGTTCATTTTTTAGTGCAGACTGTGGTGCGGGCAATGGTGGTGGCCACACTGACTTCTCCCACGACCCTTCGAGAAGATTAAAATAGAGCGTATCTTATCCTTCTAATCATCCCACCTCAGATCTCCCACCACCTCTCCCGGAGGCACTGCTCAATGCCGAGCTTACGGCTCACACCCCACGTAGACAATTAGGCCCATACAGGAGAGCCTGGTCTCCAGTCATCTCGGACCCCCTTGCCACTGGACCAAGATCTTGCTCTGCTAAGCCCGTGTGGTAGCCGGTGTGCAACGACCACCCCACGTTAAAAGAACTCGCGCACAGGCATTTTCCACCCTTCAAAAATTAGTTCCTGTATTGGACTGTACAGTCACCTGAGAATTCATTTCTGGAGTGAAAGCAAGTCTTCCTCGATTTTGAGGGACTGCCTATGATGATGATGTTTGTGAAGGTGCAGCCAGTGACAATGTTCTGGGGGAGGTGGGGTCTAAGAGGCTTAGCGACTAGAATCATGGAATGTACAAATCAGGAGGAGGCCATTCGGCCCATCGTGCTTGTGTTGGATCTTTGAAGGAGCTCTCCAATTAGTCCCACTTCTCTGCCCTTTCCCCGTAGCCCTGCAAGTTTTTTTCTTTTCAAGTAGTTATCCAATTCCCTTTTATAAAATCATTATTGATGCTGCTTCAACCACTCTGTAAGAGAAGGGATAACCAACTAAGGGATGATATCAAATTCAAAACAAGGGCATACAATGTGGCCAAGACCAGTGGGAGGCCAGAGGATTGGGAAACTTAAAAGCCAACAAAGGACGACTAAAAAAAAATAATAGAGAGAAGAAGAGGGATTATGAAAGTAAACGAACAAGAAATATAAAAACAGATAGTTAGAGTTTGTACAGGTACATAAATAAAAAAAAGAGTGGTTAAAATAAATGTTGGTCCCCTAGAGGATGAGACTAGGGAATTAATAATGGGATACAGGGAAATGGTAGAAACGAACAAATATTTTTTGTCAGTCTTCACGGTAGAAGAGACTAAAAACATCCCAATAGTGGATAATCAAGGGGCTATAGGGAGGGAGGAACTTAATACAATCACTATCACTAAAGATGTAGTACTTGGTAAAATAATGGGACTAAAGGTGGACAAGTCCCCTGGACCTGATGGCTTACATCCTAGGCTCTTAAAAGAAATGTGAGAAGAATGAGAGATGATCTTATCGAAACGTATAAGATTATGAGGGTGCTTGACAAGGTGGATGCAGAGAGAATGTTTCCACAGATAGCGGAGACTAGAACTAGAGGGCACGGTCTTAGAATAAGGGGCCGTCCATTTAAAACTGAGATGAGGAGAAACTTCTCTGAGGGTTGTAAATCTGGAATTCGCTGCCTCAAAGAGCTGTGGAAGCTAGGTCATTGAATATATTTAAGACAGAAATACAGTTTCTTAAACGAAAAGGGGTTATGGGGAGCAGGCAGGGAAGTGGAGCTGAGTCCATGATCAGATCAGTCATGATCTTATTGAATGGTGGAGCAGGCTCGAGGGGCCATATGGCCTACTCCTGCTCCTATTTCTTATGTTCTTAAGTTAAGTGGCTGCAGAGATAGTGGATGCATTGATTATAATCTATCAACATTCCCTGGATTCGGGGGAGGTCCCAGCAGATTGGAAAACTGCAAATGTAACGCCCCTATTTTTTTTTTAAAAAGGAGGCAGACAGAAAGCAGGAAACTATAGACCAGTTAGCCTAACATCTGTCATTGGGAAAATGCTGCAGTCCATTATTAAGGAAGTAGTAGCAGGACATTTGGAAAAGCATAATTCAATCAAGCAGAGTCAGCTTGGTTTTATGAAAGGAAAATCATGTTTGATAAATTTGCTGGAATTCTTTGAGGATGTAACATGCAGGGTGGCTAAGGGGGAACCAGTGGATGTGGTGTATTTGGACTTCTAGAAGGCATTCGATAAGATGTCACATAAAAGGTTACTGCACAAGATAAAAGTTCATGGGGTTGGGGGTAATATATTAGCAAGGATAGAGGATTGGTTAACGAATAGAAAACAGAGTGTCGGAATAAATGGGTCATTTTCCACAGTAACTACTGGAGTGCCACAGGGATCGGTGCTGGGGCCTCAACTATTTACAATCTGTATTAATGACTTGGATGAAGGGACCAAGTGAAATATAGCCAAGTTTGCTGATGATACCCAAAGATGGGTGGGAAAGCAAATTGTAAGGAGGACACAAAAAATCTGCAAAGTGATATAGACAGGCTAAGTGAATGGGCAAAAATTTGGCAGATGGAATATACTGTGGGAAAATGTGAGGTTATCCACTTTGGCAGATTAAATAGAAAAGCAAATTATAATTTTAACGGAGAAAAGTTTTCAAAGTGCTGCAGTACAAAGGGACCTGAGGGTCCTTGTGCATGAAACACAAAATGTTTGTATGCAGGTACATCAAATAATCAGGAAGGCAAATGGAATGTTGGCCTTTATTACAAGAGGCATAGAGTATAGGAGCAGGAGTAAGCCATTAGGCCCCTCGAGCCTGCTCCGCCACTTAATAAGATCATGGACTCCGCTCCACTTCCCTGCCCGCTCCCTATAACCCTTTATTCACTTATCTCTCAAAAATCTGTCCATCTCAGCCTTAAATATATTCAATGACCCAGCCTCCACAGCTCTCTGGAGCAGAGAATTCCATAGATTTACAACCCTCAGAGTGAAGAAATTCTTCCTCGTCTCAATTTTATTTTGAGACTATACCCCCTGGTGTTAGTTTCCCCTATGGGTGGAAATATCCTCCCTGCATCCACCTTGTCGAGCCCCCTCATTATCTTAATATCTTTCGATAAGACCATCTCTCATTCTTCTGAACTCCAATGAGTATAGGCTCAACCTATCTTCATAAGTCAACCCTCTCATCTCCGGAATCAACCGAGTGAACCTTCTCTGAACAGCCTCCAATGCAAGTATATCCTTCCTTAACTATGGAGACCAAAACTGTACGCAGTACTCTAGGTGTGGCTTCGCCAATATCCTGTACAGTTGTAGCAGGACTTCTCTGCTTTTATACTCTATCCCCCTTGCAATAAAGGCCAACATTCTATTTGCCTTCTTGATCACTTGCTGCAACTTGATTGATAGTTGCTGCAGTCCGCAGCTTTCTTTTCATTTTCAACCACACAGCTGATTTTAGTATCATCTGCAAACTTCTTAATCATACCCCCTATATTCGAGTCTAGATCATTGATGTGTACCACAAAAAGCAAGGGACCTATTACTGAGCCCTGCGGAACCCCACTTGAAACAACCTTCCAGTCACAAAAATACCCATCGACCATTACCCTTTGCTTCCTGCCTCTGAGCCAATTTTGGATCCAACTTTCCATTTTTCCCTGGATCCCATGGGCTTTTACTTTCATGACCAGTCTGCCATTTGGGCCCTTATCAAAAGCTTTGCTAAAATCCATATACACTACATCATAGGCACTGCCCTCATCGACACTCCTGGTTACCTCCTTGAAAAATTCAATCAACTTAGTTAGATATGACCTTTCCTTAACAAATCCTGTTGACCCTAATTAATCTGTGTCTTTCAAAATGAAGATTTCCCTGTCTTCAGGATTTTTTCAATAATTTTCCCACCATTGAGGTTAGGCTGACTGGCCTGTAATTACTCAGTCTATCCTTTCTCCCTTCTTAAATAAAGGTACCACATTAACAGTCCTCTGGCATCACATCGGAAGCCAGAGAGGATTGGAAACTGATGGTCAAAGCCTCTGCTATTTCCTCTTTTTTGCTTCTTTTAGTAGCCTGGGATACATTTCATCCGGCCTGGGACATAACCACTTTCAAAGCTGCTAAACCCCTTAATACCTCCTCTCACTGTTTATTTCATCTAATATTTCACACTCCTCCTCCTCGATAGCAGTGTCTGCATCGCCCCTCTCTTTTGTGAAAACAGACACAAAGTATTCATTAAGAACCATATCCACATCTCCCGCCTCCACACACACATTACCTTCATGGTCTCCAATAGGCCCTACCCTTTTCTTTAGTTATCCTCTTGCTCTTAATATATTTATAAAACATCTTTGGGTTTTCCTTGATTTTACTTGCCAAGAATTTTTCATGCTCTCTCTTTGCTTTCCTAATATCCTTTTTAATTTCACCCCTGCACTTTCTATATACCTCTAGAGATTCTGCAATATTTAGCCCTCGGTATCTGTCATAAGCTTTCCTTTTTTTCTTTATCCTATCCTGTATGACCCTAGACATCCTGGGGGCTCTAGATTTGTTAGTTCCTTCCTTTTTCTTTAAGTGCACATATTTGGCTTGAACCCTACGGATCTCCTCCTTGAATGCCTCCCACTGCTCTGGCACTGATTTACCTTCAAGTAGTTGTTTCCAGTCCACTATGGCTAAATCACCTTTCAGCTTAGCAAAGTTGGCTTTCCCCCAATTTAGAACTATTATTCCTGGTCTATACTTATCCTTTTCCATAACTACCTTAAATCTAACTGAATTATGGTCACTAGCACCTAAATGCTCTCCCACTGATACCCCTCTAAATCCAAAACCGCCCCCTCCCGTGTTGGGCTTGCTACATACTGGCTATAAAAGTTCTCGTGAATGCATTTTAGGAATTCCGCACCCTCTATAGCCTTCACACTACGTTTGTCCTAGTTAATTTTAGGATAGTTGAAATCCCCTATTACTGCCCTATAGTTTTTACACTTCTCAGAAATTTGCCTACCTATTTGCTCTTCTATCTCCTTCTCACTGTTTGGGGGTCTATAGTACACAATGAGCAGTGTGAATGCCCCTTTTTTGTTTTTCAGTTCGACCCATATGGTCTTGTTTGTTGATCTCTCTTAACATATCATCCCTCCTCACAGCTGTAATAGTTTCTTTAATCAATACCACGGCCCCCCCTTCCCTTTTTACCCCCCTTCCCCTTTTTACCCCCCCTTCCCCTTTTTACCCCCCCTTCCCCTTTTTACCCCCCCTTCCCCTTTTTACCCCCCTTCCCCTTTTTACCCCCCCTTCCCCTTTTTACCCCCCCTTCCCCTTTTAACCCCCCCCTTCCCCTTTTTACCCCCCTCTATCCTGTCTGAAAATCCTTTAACCAGAAATGTTGAGCTGCCATACTTGCCCCTCTTTTAGCCATGTCTCTGTAATAGCTATATCATACTCCCAAGTGCCTACCTGTGCTCTCAGCTCACCTGCCTTATTCCCTATACTCCTTGCATTGAAGTATATACCATTTAGTACAACTAGACCTCCTTGTTGACTACTTTCTAGTCCTTGTTTCCTCCGTCCTTCACATTCACTTTCTCCATTTCTGCTTTCCAATTCCAGCTTTACTTTACTCCCTACTGAATCAATTCTCGGGTTCCCATCCCCCTGCCAAGCTAGTTTAAACCCTCCCCAACAGCACTAGCAACCCCCACCGTGAGGATATTGGTCCCGGCTTTGTTGAGATGCAACTTGCCCGGCTTGTACAAATCCCACCTCCCCCAGAAGCGGTCCCAATGCCTCAGGAATCTAAAGCCTTCCTTCCTCCTGCACCATCTCTCCAGCCACGCATTCATCTGCTCTATCCTCTTTCTGTACTCACTAGCTCGTGGCACCAGGAATAATCTGGTGCTGACTACCTTTGAGGTCCTGCATTTTAATCTCTCTCCTAGCTCCCTAAACTCTGCCTGCAGGACCTCATCTCTCTTTCTACCTATGTCATTGGTACCGATATGGACCACGGCCACTGGCTGTTTCCCCCCCCCCCCAACCGCTCGGTGACATCCTTGACCCTGGTACCAGGGAGACCATCTTGGAGTCACGTCTGCGGCCGCAGAAACGCCTCTCTGTCCCCCCCCCCGACTATTGAATTCCCTATCACTATAGCTCTTCCATTCTTCTTCTGCCCCCACCCCCCACCCCTCACCCCCCACTCCAGTTCAGCTGAGCCACCCGTGGTGCCGTGGACTTGGCTCTGGCTGCACTCCCCAAAGGCACCAACCGGTACTCAAGAGAATACCGGTTGGAGAGCGAGATGGACTCGAGACTCCTGCACTACCTGCCTAGGCTACCTCTTCTGTCTGGCAGTCATCCACTTCCTCTCTGCCTGCACACTCTTAAGCTGCGGGGTGACCACCTCTAGAAACGTGCTATCCACGTAGCTCTCAGTCACCTGGATGCACCGCAGTGACTCCAGCCTCTGCTCAAGCTCCAAAACGCGGAGCTCGAGTTGGTGCAGCTGGAGATACCTCCTGCACACATGGTCGTCCAGGATTTCCCACATGCCACAGGATGTGCAATCCACGGGTCTGAGCTGCCCTGCCATCCCTCGAATTGACTCGGAACTATCGAATAGAAATAAACCTTAGCAAAACACACCCAGCTGCTACTCAGCAAACAGCTGGTTTAATTAATTAGGTTTTTTAGATAATAAATATCACTTATCTATTTAATTGTGGCTCCTAACTTACACCAATGTCCAGGGTTTAAAAAAAAAGAGAAATATTCACCGGCCAATTGCTTACCTGCTTGGCTGTGACGTCGCACTTCGATTTAGAATCGTTTAACTTTTTGTCTCTTACCCACGCAGGATGGCTCCTCCCAAACACCGGCTCTCCCGCTCTGTGCCGCTCCTTTAGTAGCTTCGCGCCCGGTCAGCTCTCGTGATACTTGCCCGCTTCTCTCGAACACCCAAAATAGCAAAGGACCCACAGTCTGGGTTTGAAATGTTTTACTCAGCGAGTTGTTGTGATTTGGAATGTGCTACCTGAAATGGCGGAGGAAGCAGATTCAATAATAACTTTCAAAAGGGAATTGGATAAATACTTGAAAAGAAAAAAATTGCAGGACCACGTACCATTTAGTTTATATTGCCCCTCATTCTTCCTACCAAAATGCATCACTTTACACTACTCTGCGTTAAATTGCAACTGCCATGTGTTTGCCCATTTCACCAGTCTGTGTATGTTCTTCTGAAGTCTGTTACTATCCTGTATATGCTGTATTTCTGAGTTTCTGCAAACTTTAAAATGATGCCTGTATTCCGAAGTCCAGGTTGTTGATATATATCGAAAAGAGCAGTGGTCCTAATACTGACCCCTGGGGAGAGCCATTGTGTACTTCTCTCTACTCTGGAAAAATAACCATTCATTACTATTCTCTGTCCCTTAGCCAATTTTGTAGCTGTGCTGCCACTATCCTTTTAATCCCATGGGCTTTAATTTTGCTAACAAACCTATTATGTGATACTTTTATTAAACACTTTTTGAAAGTCCGTATACACAACATGAACCACACAACCCTCATCACCCCTCTCCGTAACTTTATCAAAGAATTCAATCAAGTTAGTCAAACACAACTTGTTGACATTTGACTTTCATTTATTAACCCATAATTTTCCAAGTGCCAATTAATCTTGTCCCAGACTGTTGTTTCTAAAAGTTTCCTCACCACTGACATTCAGCTGACTGGCCTGTAATTGCCAGGTTTATCCCCCTCCTTTTTTGAACAGTGGTGTAACACTTGCAGTCCTCTGGTACCACCCCCATATCCATTGTGGCCAGAGCCTCTGCAATTTCCACCCTTGCTTCCCTCAGTAACCTAGGATGCATCCCATCCGGACCGGGCAACTTTTCTTCTACTTTGAGTATGGACAATCTTTTTATCCTATCCAATATTGCTATACTACCTCCTCCTACATTGGCAGCATCCTCTTCTCTAGTGATGCAAAGTACTCATTTAATACCTCAACAATGCCCTCTGCCTCCACAATATCTACTTTGGTCCTTAATTATACGCACCCTTCCTTTGACTACCCATTTATATGTTTATAAAAGATTTTTCAGTTCCCTTTTATGTTGGCCGCTAATCTATTCTCGTACTCCCTTTTTGTCCTTCTGTGCTGTTATTTCTATCATTTTTTGTGAAGTTTGACATCCATAAACTGACTCAAATTTAGTAACTGGATTGTCCTGTTTAAACTTCATTGGCCTCGTTAGTGAATAATTCCTCAACTAGAACTTCAAGATCTATTAGAATGAGCAACGTGAGAGATGTGCAAAATATTATCAACTGGGATTTAACACGATTGCAAACCGTCAGCACAGTTACTAACTGAGGGCAGAGATTCTTTCACAACATGACCCTAGCTTCCATCCACCTCCTGGGTTTGAGCCCAGAGCCTGTACAATCTACACCTTCCTGCACCCCATTGGAGTGTACCGCGCAGCCTTGTGTTAAACCCATGTTTCTATTATCATAGAATGGTTACAGCACAGAAGGAGGCCATTCGGCCCGTCGAGCCCGTGCCAGCTCTCTGCAAGAGCACTTCAGCTAGTCCCACTCCCCCAGAACCCCATATACATTTGTCTCTTTCTTGGCAATGTCTCTGCTCATTAAAGGTACTTAAGCTTTTGCTGCTGTTATTTCCGACTTGTGATGTCAAGTCTGTCCCCAACCAGATCTGGTTTGAATACTTCCCATTGTTTGTGAACTTAGGGTATTTGCCAATTTTCCTTTCCAGTTTATCCAGACTAGTTTTCTTTTTATCTGTATGATATATAGTGACATTTCTTCCCCACTCTGTCTCAGGGACTCCTGGGGATGTTCTGCCCATCAGCAAGAAACCGGAGAAACTGCTGCAGTTAAAGTCCAAGGTATGTGCGAGGAACGGGAAGCTTTAGGCTCGGACATTAGCAATGGAAGTTCTGAACTTTGACTAGCGAGCCCTGAGTCTGTAAAGTATCTCTGTGACCCCCAGACAGCCATAGCTCATTTCCATTATGGTGACTCATTTTTGCTCTTGAGCTGAAGTGAGCCCAGCTTGCTCTCTTTGGGAGAGTTGCCCCTGGGCTCTGGGAGTTGCACCTGGGCTCTGTGCAAGTTGCCCCCGGGCTCTGGGACTTAATAGATTCATAGAAATTTACAGCACAGAAGGAGACCATTTCGGCCCATTGTGTCCGCGCAGACCAACCAAGAGGTATCCAGCCTAATCCCACTTTCCAGCTCTTAGTCCGTAGCCCTGTAGGTTACGGCACTTTAATTGCACATCCAAGTATTTTTTAAATGTGGTGAGTGTTTCTGCCTGTACCACCCTTTCAGGCAGTTCCAGAACCCCATTACCCTCTGGGTGAAGAAAATTTCCCTCATATCTCCTCTTAAACCCCCCCCCCCAGTTACTTTAAATCTATGCCCCCTGGTTGTTGACCCCTCTGCCAAGGGAAACAGGTCCTTCCTATCCACTCTATCCAGGCCCCTCATAATTTTATACACCTCAATCAGGCTCCCCTCAGCCTCCTCTGTTCCAAAGAAAACAGACCCAGCATCTCCAATCTTTTCTCATAGCCAGTCCAGGCAACATTCTTGTAAATCTCTTCTGCACCCTTTCCAGTGCAATCACATATTTCCTGTAATGTGGTGACCAGAACTGCACACAGTACTCCAGCTGCAGCCTAACCAGTGTTTTATACAGTTCAGGCTTGCTCTTGTATTCCATGCCTCGACTAATAAAGGCAAGTATTCCATATGCCTTCTTAACCACCTTATCTACCTGGCCTGCTACCTTTAGGGATCTGTGGACCTGCATTCCAAGGTCCCTTTATTCCTCTGCACTTTTCAGTGTTGTACCATTTAATGTGTATTCCCTACCTTGTTAGATCTTCCCAAATGCATTACCTCACACGTTCCAGATTGAATTCCATTTGCTACTGTTCTGCCCACCTGACCAGTACATTGATATCTTCCTGCAATCCGCAGCTTTCTTCTTCACCATCAACCACACAGCCTATTTTAGTGTCATCTGCAAACTTCTTAATTCTACCCCCAACATTCAAGACCAAGTCATTGATATATACCACAAAAAGCAAGGGACCCAGCACTGAGCCCTGCGGAACCCCACTGGATACAACCATCACAAAAACACCCATCAACCATTACCCTTTGCTTCTTGCCTCTGAGCCAATTTTGGGTCCAACTTGCCACTTTGCCCTGGATCCCATTGGCTTTTACTTTCGTGACCAATCTGCCATTTGGGACCTTGTCAAAAGCTTTGCTAAAATCCATATACACTACATCATCTGCACTGCTCTTATCGACCCTCCTGGTTACCTCCTCTCAAAATTCAATCAAGTAAATCAGACATGACCTTCCCCTGACAAATCCATGCTGCCTGTCCTTGATTAATCCGTGTCTGCCCCTGGGCCCGGGCTCTGAGAGTTGCCCCTGGGCCCTTGGTTAAGAAGATAAGAAATAGGAACAGGAGTAGGTAATTTTGCCTCGCGAGCCTGCTCTGCCATTCAGTAAGATTAAGGCTAATCTGATCATGGACTCGGCTCCACTTCCCTGCCCGCTCCCCATAACCCTTTGCTCCCTTATCGCTCAAAAATCTGTCTATCTCCGCCTTAAATATCTTCAATGACCCAGCCTCCACAGCTCTCTGGGGCAGAGAATTCTACAGATTTACAGCCCTCAGAGAAGAAATTCCTCTTCATCTCAGTTTTAAGGGCGGCCCCTTATTCTGAGATAACTACGTCCCCTAGTTTTAGTTTCCCCTATGAGTGGAAATATCCTCTCTGCATCCACCTTGTCGAGCCCCCTCATTATCTTACATGTTTCGATAAGATCACCTCTCATTCTTCTGAACTCCAATGAGTAGGCCCAACCTATTAACCTATCTTCATAAGTCAACCCCCTCATCTCCGAAATCAACCGTGTGAACCTTCTCTGAACAGCCTCCAATGCAAGTATATCCTTCCTTAAATACGGAGACCAAAACTGTACGCAGTACTCTAGGTGTGGCCTCACCAATACCGTGTACAGTCGCAGCAGGACTTCTGTGCTTTTATACTCCATCCCACTTGCAATAAAGGCCAACATCCATTTGCCTTCCTGATTACTTGCTGTACCTGCATACTAACCTTTTGTGTTTCATGCACAAGAACCCCTAGGTCCCTCTGTACTGCAGCACTTTGCAATTTTTCTCCATTTAAATTATAATTCGCTTTTCTATTTTTTTTCTGCCAAAGTGGATAACCTCACATTTTCCCACATTATACTCCGTCTGCCAAATTTTTGCCCACTCACTTAGCCTGTCTATATCCCGTTGCAGATTTTTTATGTCCTTCTCACAATTTGCTTTCCCACCCATCTTTGTATCATCAGCAAACTTGGCTACATTACACTCGGTCCCTTCGGTTCTGTGCGAGGTGCTCCTGGGAGCCGGGTTCTAAGTCTGTGTTGGTGCTGATCTTCGTTCTGTCTTGTCATTTCCCTTGTGTAGGGTTGTGATCACATACGGTGCTGTGCACTCTCTCCGTGTGGAACCTGGATTGCATTCTCGACCATCTACAGAGTTCGCCTATATCGGTTACAGTACGAGAATGACTCCATCGCTGTTAATGCGGTAGGTCAGCTGTGACAGTGTTAGATGGGAATCGCGTGGGAGGCGGTAGCAGGTGTTGAGTTGTGTTGACTTCTTGTGATTTGGTTTGAATGATGAGTGGGGAGGCGGGGTGATTATGTGTGGGGGGGGGGGAGAAAGAGTGTGTCTGACTGGCGGGTGGGGGTGTTTGATACGGGGAATGGGGATGGGTGGGCTAGTCTGCAGTGGCGGGGCCAGTCTGCGTGCAGGTGGGATGCCGAGTGTCCGTGGGCTCCCGGGTGGGTTGCTGTGTGTCCGTGGGGTCCCAGGTGGGTTGCTGTGTGTCCGTGGGATCCCGGGTGGGTTGCTGTGTGTCCGTGGAGTCACGGGTGGGTTGCTGTGTGTCCGTGGGGTCCCTGGTGGGTTGCTGTGTGTCCGTGGAGTCCCGGGTGGGTTGCTGTGTGTCCGGGCGGGGGGTTCCCCGGGTGGGTTGCTGTGTGTCCGTGGAGTCTCGGGTGGGTTGCTGTGTGTCCGGGCGGGGGGTTCCCCGGGTGGGTTGCTGTGTGTCCGTGGAGTCCCGGGTGGGTTGCTGTGTGTCCGGGCGGGGGGTTCCCCGGGTGGGTTGCTGTGTGTCCGTGGAGTACCGGGTGGGTTGCTGTGTGTCCGTGGGGTCCCTGGTGGGTTGCTGTGTGTCCGTGGAGTCCCGGGTGGGTTGCTGTGTGTCCGGGCGGGGGGTTCCCCGGGTGGGTTGCTGTGTGTCCGTGGAGTCCCGGGTGGGTTGCTGTGTGTCCGGGCTGGGGGGTTCCCCGGGTGGGTTGCTGTGTGTCCGTGGGGTCCCGGGTGGGTTGCTCTGTGTCCGTGGGGTCCCGGGTGGGTTGCTGTGTGTCCGGGCGGGGGGGTTCCCCGGGTGGGTTGCTGTGTGTCCGTGGGGTCCCGGGTGGGTTGCTGTGTGTCCGTGGGGTCCCAGGTGGGTTGCTGTGTGTCCGTGGAGTCCCGGGTGGGTTGCTGTGTGTCCGTGGGGTCCCGGGTGGGTTGCTGTGTGTCCGTGGAGTCCCGGGTGGGTTGCTGTGTGTCCGTGGGGTCCCGGGTGGGTTGCTGTGTGTCCGTGGAGTCCCGGGTGGGTTGCTGTGTGTCCGGGCGGGGGGGTTCCCCGGGTGGGTTGCTGTGTGTCCGTGGGGTCCCGGGTGGGTTGCTGTGTGTCCGTGGGGTCCCGGGTGGGTTGCTGTGTGTCCGTGGGGTCCCGGGTGGGTTTCTGTGTGTTCGTGGGGTCCCGGGTGGGTTTCTGTGTGTCCGGGGGGGGTTCCTGGGTGGGTTGCTGTGTGTCCATGGGGTCCCAGGTGGGTTTCTGTGTGTCCGTGGAGTCCTGTATGGGTTTCTGTATGTCCGAGGGGGGTGTCCTGGATGGGTTATGTGTCCCTGGTGGGGGGGGGGGGGTTCCTGGGTGGGTTGCTGTGTGTCTGTGGAGTCCTGTGTGGGTTTCTGTGTGTCCGAGGGGGGTGTCCCGGGTGGGTTGTTATGTGTCACTGGTGTGGGGGGGGGCGGGGGTTCCTGGGTGGGTTGCTGTGTGTCCGTGGGATCCCGGGTGGGCTCTATGTGTCCGTGGGGTCCTGGGTGGGCTGGACTTATGTCACTGATTTCCGACTGTGTACCCTTTCCCTCCCGCAGGTCTCGCGGATTGTGAAGTCTCTGCAGGCGGCTCATCAGTTGCTATTTTCTGCCGATTCAACCAGGCTGTTTGTTGCCTCCGATCATAGCTGTGTTCAGGTCGTGGATCTGGTGACGCCCGGCTCCAAACGCGCACACTCTCTTGCACCCAAATCTGGTGAGCCTTCCTCAGAAATGCCGCTAACCATTTGGGTTCCTGGCAAGCTCCACCGCCTTTAGCCTGGTGCTCAACTATAAAAACAGTGACGTCCAGACAGCTGACTGGGACACAAGATATTGTTCTCTTTTGGTGTTAAACCTTTGGCCACTAATGTCTGGAGCATTAGAAACATAGAAAATAGGTGCCAGGAGTAGGCCATTCGGCCCTTCGAGCCTGCACCGCCATTCAATGAGTTCATGGCTGAACATGCAACTTCTGTACCCCATTCCTGCTTTCTCGCCATACCCCTTGATCCCCCTCGTAGTAAGGACTACATCTAACTCCTTTTTGAATATATTTAGTGAATTGGCCTCAACAACTTTGGTAGAGAATTCCACAGGTTCACATTCCCCTCAAAACTGTTGCTGCGGTGTGTAATTCTGCGATTATTGGGATTGACCATCCAACGGAGGGAATGTTCAGTGATTTCCTTCCCCCTCCGCCCTGTCGTGAAGGTGCTGACTCCCACTGGAGTACAGTTCCTGAAGGTGCTGACTCTCCCTGGGGTACAGTTCCTGAAGGTGCTGACTCTCCCTGGGGTACAGTTCCTGAAGGTGCTGACTCTCCCTGGGGTACAGTTCCTGAAGGTGCTGACTCTCCCTGGGGTACGGTTCCTGAAGGTGCTGACTCTCACTGGAAAAAGTTCACTAAATCAGGTTGTGACACTTATCTATTATAATATCTGTTTTTATCTGTTTGGGGGCTGGGAGCACATGGTCCGGACTGAGTGGGAGTTGCACCGACCAATGGGCGATCAGGGCAAGCCTGGCCTCTCAACCAATCAGGACAGGGAGTGATGGCGTGAATTTTGAAAGTTTGGTTGGCACTGGGTCTGCTCCAATGAGGAGTTGGCAGTGGATATAGTGGGGACAATGGGCAGGGCTTCCACGGGCATTGCTGCGGAGCCGAGAGGAGGGGGAGGGAGGGAGGACATTGATTCTCTAGACGAAGAAGATGATAATCTAAACAAGTACTATTGCAATAAATATACTAATTTGACCACACATTTTTGCTAGTTGTGTAATAAACAAATCCTGGTCTGTTTTCAAACCATTCTTGCTTTGATGGACGATTCAGTGCCTGTTCCGGGAGGTTTTATTTAGTTTGTTTTTTGCTGAATAGCGCTCACGGTCTGTTCCCTTTCCTGTAGTGTCCCTCGAGTCCGTCTGTCTGTTGGCAGCGAGTGCTGATGGCAACTGGCTGGCAGCTGCGAGTTACAGCTGTGAAATCAACATCTATAACCTCGAGCGGTTAAAGGTAGGGGCCGGAAACCAGAAACTTCAGGTTGACACCCGGGTATGGGGGTGACCGAGGAGGGGGCGGGAGGCAGGGAGGGATGGGGGCAGTGTTGGTGGGCGGGGCCAGGGGAGGGGGATGGGGTGATGTGGGGGAGGGGTGGGTGTGGTGTTAGTGGGGTGGGGGGGGGAAGAGGGGGGGGGCAGTGTCAGCAGAGGGGAGGTATCGGGGGGGGTGGTGTTTGGGGGGAGGGGGCGATGTCCGGGGTGGGGCCGAGATGGGGATGGGGGTGTTTTGGAGGAGGGGTGACGTCGGGCGTGGCCGAGGGAGGGATAGGGGTGTTGGAGGGGCGGCGGAGGAGAGATATTGGGGGGAGGGGCGGTTTAGGGAGTGCTGTCGGTGAGGCCTGTGTTTCTGAGCACTGATGGATTCTTTCTTCCTTCTAGCATCACTGCACCGTTCCGGTCTATAATCATCTCCCCACTGCAATGGCCATTAATCCACAGAACAACAACCTGATCACCGTCCATGCAGATCACCAGGTACTGTAGCCGATTGAGATCACTCCACCTGCTCGTCAGCATCATGAAATAGCCTGATCGGTGAACCTTGCTGTCAGGCTCTCTTTTACTGTGGGGTTAGTGGAAGATTCCTGTTAGCAAATGGGGTTAAAGGGACAGTGGCAACAAAGTTGGCTAAGGGACAGAAAGCATAGAGTAGTGGGGGACAGTTGTTTTTCAGACTGGAGGGAAGTATACACTGGTGGTTCCAGGAGTCGGTGTTGGGACCGTTCCTTTTTTGATATATATTGACCTAGAATTGGATATACCGGGCATAATTTCAAAGATATGAAACTCGGAAATGTAGTCAACAGTGTGGAGGATAGTAACTGACGTCAGGAGGACGTAGACAAACTGGTGTAATGGACAGACACATGCAGGTGAAATTTAACGACGAGAAGTGTGAAGTGATACATTTTGAAAGACAGAATGAGGGGATGCAATATAAACTAAATGGTACAATTTTAAAGGGGGTGCAGGAACAGAGAAACCTCGGGGTGTACGTATACAAATCTTTGAAGTCGAGAAGGCTGTTAAAAAGCTTGCGGAGTCCTTGTAAGGAAGTTATGCTAATTTATAAAACATACTTTTGTCTTCTCAGATTTTTGAGTTTAGCATCAGTCAGAAAAAGTACACTGAATGGAGCCGGGCGTTGCAGCGACAGGGATTGCACCCACTCTGGGTCGAACGGGACACGCCTGTCACGCATGTGACCTTTAATCCTAAAGTGCCCACACAGATTATCATTCATGATGCTTACATGTTCTGCATCATTGACCAGTCGTTGGTAAGTCTCCTGGCCATTATATCCAGGCCCGCTGACCTGTCCTCCCACCCCCTCCCGGCCTCACTGACCTGGCACCCATCCCACAGCCTCACTGACCCATCCTCCCCCACCCCCCCCAACATGGCCTCGCTGACCCGTTGTCGTGTTCTCCCTCCCCAACTCAACGGAATTTATATTCTAGTCATGATTCCTCTTGGACCGCCTTACTCCTCCTGCGTTCTTGTCTTAAGGCGCTGGTCTCCATTGCTTATCATCTCCCCCACCTGCCTTCTCCCGCCCGCTGTGAGGAGGACAGATTACTCTATAATTATCTGCGTTTTTTGCAATTGTTGATAATTTCACTTTTGTCTGTTGCATTTTTCTCCAGACTAATTCTCAATTCCTTCCAGCGCCTGCCGACTGAGCAATCGCTGCTCAATAACCAGATGACCCTGAGAGTCCTGTCCATAAAGGCTCGCAAGGCCCAGGAGCACGCATTCAAAATCTGCAGGAAATTCAAGGTGAGATCTGAGGGACTCGTAGAATGTTTTAGCACAGGAACAGGCCATTCCGCCTGTCTGGTCTGAGCTGGTATTGTCCTCCACATGAGCCACTCGGTCTAATTCACTCTCCTCACTCCCCATACCCTTTACTATCCTACCCAGTTTAATCCCACTCTCCCTTTAATCCTCTCCATGATTCAGATGCCCATTATTTAATTCCCCGGACTTTGTCCGGGGGTAGAGTTGGGGACTAAGTCCGGACTGTGTCCCGGGGGGATGGGGGAGAGTCGGGGATGAGCCCCGGACTGTCTCCCAGGGGGCGGGGGAAGTTGGGGACTGTGTCCCGGTAGGGGGGGTGGGGGGAATCGGGGACTGTGTCCAGGGGTGGGGGCAAGTCGTGGACTGAGCCCTGGACTGTGTCCTGGTGGGGGAGGAATGGGGGTGGGAGACTGAGCCCGGACTGTGTCCCGTGGCCAGAGGTTGAGCACTTGGTATTTATCTTGTGTCTTGTTTTCCAATGACGGGGGTTTATTGGTATGCAGTGAGATTTCTTCCTGTACAATCTGTAGTTGTATTCTGGATCCGGTCAGTTTCCCTAAACCCTCCTTTTTCTATGCAGCCTCTGCTCTACGTGGAGATGCTGTTGGATGGCTGTCTTGTGGTGGTGGAGCGCCCTGTGATGGAGATCAATGCACAGCTGCCTGCACCGGTCCGACAGAAGAAATTTGCCACGTAAATGGGTCCTGGGTCTGAGTTACTGCCAGTTCCCACCATCGCTCCTCTTCCTTCACCATCTTTCAAATTACCCACTGAACTGTCCTTGAAACGTTGCGTTGGGGTTACGAACTTGTAATATTTTTTAATAAAATAAATGCTATGTCAAACTCCAGCCATGGCCATTGTCCAGCACTGGCTCACTGATTGTCACTTTCAACAAATGGTCTGAATCAAATGTCATCTACTTGGCCTTTCCCTCCCTATCGCAGAACCCACCTCCAGCCCCACTGGTACTTTGAATCGACCCCCATTGACCTTTCACCTCTACAGTGGAATCTTCCCCAAGTAACCTGCAGGATTATTGGATGTCGTGCTCCTGCTCCTCCTTGCACAATTCACCAGTTCCATCATTTTACAATAAGCCAATAGGAAATGGATATTGCACGGCTAACCAGTTTAATGCGTGCGACGCAGGATGGCAGCGGACTGTTCGGTATGACTGCTGTGCCTGGTTAGCCCTCTGCAGCACCTGTGTTAAAGGTGCGATATAAATCTTAAGTTATTTTAGCTTTCATTCAGACCATTCCATAGCAGCACTGTGCAGTGGAAGGAGAAGGGTTGGTGGAGACCAAAGGCAGGGCCAGAGAGGTCGGCTTTGAGAAGGCCTTTGAAGTAGGGGAGAGGAGTAATGAGATGGGGGGATTCCGGGTGACGAGGTGGGGGGGGGGAGTTTGGGATAGTGAGGTGGGGGTCGGAGTAACGAGATTGGGGGAATTCAGGATAATGAGGGGGGGGGTTGAGGTATCGAGGTAGGGGGATTTGGGGTATCGAGGTGGGGGGGGAGGTTCATGATGAGTGCTTGCTTGTGGGGCCAATGCGCTTGATTCTCTGGCCAAAGGCGTGGTGGGGGTTGCAACAGACGGGATGTTCTGCAACATGGGGCTGGAGATGGGTGCTGTAATAGGGAGGCAAAGGCATGTAGATGAGCATAAAGTTTTTGATTTCAATGCATTAGCTAATGGGGAGCCAATAAAGGGGAGGAACCTCGAGCAACATTGATCTCGACAATGGAGTTTTGGACATGCTGCAATCTGAAGGGCGGAAATTCAGAGGCACTGAAGTGATCCAGTCTGCAGGGGTCACAGCCAAGGATAAGAGTTTCTCCAGCACAGAAGACGAGGTAGGGTGGGGGCTGACTGTGTTACTGGCGACTGGATGACTGGCGATTGAGACGCGGCTCGGGGTCGAACAGGAAATGGGATGAGCGCCATTCGGCTTGGCTTGAGTAAGCAGCCAGCGAGAAGGGGGAGTTGTGGGTTACTGTGTGGAGGTTTCAATGGGAGTTGATTTGAATGTATTTAGTTTTTCTGATGAGTTGAAGGAAATTCTTCGTAATCCAATATTTCATGTTCAATGAGTTGAGCTGCTCACTGGTGATTGTGCAGTTGATGGCTGGGGAGCCTCCTATCAACAAGAGCAGGCATTGACGACAAGATCCAACATCGCCTCCAGTGCAGCCTTCGGCCACCTGAGGAAGAGAGTGTTTGAAGACCAGGCCCTCAAAACTGTCACCAAGCTCATGGTCTAAGGGGCCAGAGTAATACGTGCCCTCCTGTATGGCTCAGAGATGTGGACCGTGTACAGTAGACACCTCAAGTCGCTGGAGAAATACCACCAGCGATGTCTCTGCAAGATCCAACAAATCCCCTGGGAGGATAGACGCACTAACATTCGTGTCCTCGTCCAGGCCAACATCCCAGCATTGAAGCACTGACCACACTTGATCAGCTCCGCAGGGCAGGCCATATAGTTCGCATGCCAGACACGAGACTCCCAAAGCAAGCGCTTTACTCTGAACTCGTCCATGGCAAACGAGCCAAATGTGGGCAGAGGAAACTTTCCAAGGACACCCTCAAAGCTTCCCTGATAAAGTGCGACATCCCCACTGACACCTGGCAGTCCCTGGCCAAAGACTTGCCTAAGTGGAGGAAGTGCATCCGGGAGGGCGCTGAGCACCTCGAGTCTCATCACCGAGAGTATGCAGAAAACTAGCACAGGCAGCGGAAGGAGCGCGCGGCAAACCGGGCTCCCCGCCTACCCCACCTGTGACAGAGACTGTGGTTCTCGTATTGGACTGTACAGCCACCTAAGAACTCATGCTAAGAGTGGAAGCAAGTCTTTCTCGATTCTGAGAAACTGCCTATGATGTTGATTAAAGCCAGGAGTCAGTGAAAGCCGACATGCGTCTAATGGGACAACCGTGGTATGTGAGGAGCAAAAGCCAGAACTGAAAGAAAGAAATGAAGACTTGCATTTATATTTATAAACTAGATTTGTTTGTTAAGCACTATATAAATGCAGTTATTTATCATGTCCTCAGGATGCCCAAAGTGCTTCACTGCATGCACTGTACATGATCAAAAGCAGCAGCCAGTTTATGAAGGACAAGGCCTTGGGCAAAGCCAGAGGAGTGACCGGGCATGGTGATTTCTGCATCATTCTCATATTTTCTCCATAACCCTTCAACCATCTGGCTATGCGAGGCTGCATCAGTTAAAGTGAGATATTGCTGTATGGAAGTAGAGTTCCTTGGCTATTTGAGGTCCACAATCCTGATATCACTGATCGCAGAGTGGGTACTGAGCTGCTCTCAGTTTTTGAAAGCGATAGAATTGAACTCTGCCATCTTCTTGGTGAAGATATGATTGGGACATGAATCTTCCAAGAAGAGCTCAGCAAAAAAGTGAGAGCCTTTAATTTCACTAACTTTTTAATCCATGCTGTTACATTCCCTTTAACACCGAGCGCCTTCAATTTACCAGCAACCTCCTGTGTGGCGCATTCAGTGTCCATGTACACCGCATGACTGAATGCGGTGGTTGGCTGAGCTCTGAGACTGGCGATGTTTATAAGAACATAAACATAAGAACATAAGAATTAGGAACAGGAGTAGGCCATCTAGCCCCTCGAGCCTGCTCCGCCATTCAACAAGATCATGGCTGATCTGGCCGTGGATTCAGCTCCACTTACCCACCCGCTCCCCGTAACCTTTAATTCCCTTATTGGTTAAAAATATATCTGTGATTTGAATACATTCAATGAGCTAGCCTCAACTGCTTCCTTGGGCAGAGAATTCCACAGATTCACAACCCTCTGGGAGAAGAAATTCCTTCTCAACTCAGTTTTAAATTGGCTCCCCCGTATTTTGAGGCTGTGCCCCCTTGTTCTAATCTCCCCGACCAGTGGAAACAACCTCTCTGCCTCTATCTTGTCTATCCCTTTCATGATTTTAAATGTTTCTATAAGATCACCTCTCATCCTTCTGAACTCCAACGAGTAACGACCCAGTCTACTCAATCCATCATCATAAGGTAACCCCCTCATCTCCAGAATCAGCCTAGTGAATCGTCTCTGTACCCCCTCCAAAGCTAGTATATCCTTCCTTAAGTAAGGTGACCAAAACTGCCCGCAGTACTCCAGGTGCGGCCTCACCAATACCCTATATAGTTGCAGCAGGACCTCCCTGCTTTTGTACTCCATCCCTCTCGCAATGAAGGCCAACATTCCATTTGCCTTCCTGATTACCTGCTGCACCTGCAAACTAACTTTTTTGGGGATTCATGCACAAGGAAGTCGCTAAAAACAGCTCTGGGCCCTGACTCCGTTAGGTGCATCGAGGAGGCTCAAGCACGTGGGGCGATCCCGTCCGAACTGACCCCCGTCCGGACGGAATTCCTCATCGGCGCCAAACCCCGAAACCTCCCTCGGAAGCCGGCGCCTCACAACTTGAGCCGCCTCGGGGAAATCCCCTCCGTGCCTTTCAGTTCCGCGCGGAGGGGTTTCCTGTACGGGCTGCTCCTGCACACCCTCAATTTTGCCATCCTCACCTGCCGTCCGGACACACCATGGCGTACCATCTTGCCGTCCGGAGGAGGCGGGGGTCCCCGATGGAGGGCACTCCACGCGGGAGTCCTCCCAGTATTTATCGGGGACTTGGCCTGGAGGGTGGTGCACGGAGCAGTGCCGTGCAATAAATTTTTAAGCCGGTTCACGGGCTCCCAGGCCACCTGCAATTTCTGCGGTCTGGAAGAGTCCGTGTTCCATGTTTTTATCGAATGCGCAAGGTTGCAGCCCGTTTTATTATTTAAAGGGGCTGCTCCTGAAATTCTGGCTGCACTTCAGTCCCACACTCCTGATCTTTGGACACCCTATGCGGAGGGGAGCGGGTAGGTCCAAGGGCTTCCTCGTAGGACTGCCATCAGCCGGTCCAGGCAGCGGGCGGTCGAGGGGGTCGGTCAACCTGACTGCCTGCCTCTCTTCCATGCGTACATCCGCGCCAGGGTGTCCTTGGAGATGGAGCACGCGGTGTCCACCGGTACGCTCGCGGCCTTCCGCGAGAGGTGGGCACCGGAGGGACTGGAGTGCATCATCACACCCGGCAACCAAATTTTAATTTGATTTTATGTTTTAAAGTTTAATTTGCTTTAATTGCCGGTGTTTTTAGTGTCCCCCTCCCCTTTTATAGGGGGCACTTGGAGAAAAAATATGATTAGTGCCCAAAAAAAAACACAAAAAAATATAAAAAACAAAAAAAAGAGCCTTGTAAATGTTTGGTGCGTCCCTCAGATCGGGGGGCCACGATTTAATGTTTTCGTTTCCTCCCAAAAGAGTTCATGCACAAGGACCTCCAGGTCCCTCTGCATTGGATGGATTTGTAGCACGCTCTTACTATTGGCTAGGATTGCGCAGCGGAGGCTCTTTAAATGATTATCTAGGGTGAGATGCAGCCATTGTGATTGGCTGGCTGTGAGAACCCGAAGGAGTTCATTGGCAGAAATTGAGATCAGCGGCTGTGATTGGATAGATCGTAAATCGCAATTACTGGACGAAAATGGTGATTACTGGGATTGGCTGGGCTATGAAGGCGCGGCTCCCATTGGCTGCCCCGTTCTCCGATCCCATTGGTTGCCCCGTTCCCCGCTCCCATTGGCTGCCCGGGGCGCGGGTGATGGCGGCCGGAGTGTCGGTTCGGGCCGGTCCGCTCGAGCTCTTCCTGAGGGACCGCGGCTGGCACCGACTCCAGGCCGAGCTGCGGGCCGACAGCCTGAGGCTGAGCGGCGAGGACCCGGGACCTGAAAGCGGGGCCTGGGACGGAGTGTCCAATGGTTCCCCGCGGCCGCGGAGCCCGAGCCCCAGCCCGGTGCACATGAGCCCGGCGGGACATGGCGCCGGGAGCCTGGGCCTGGCCGCTCTGCTGCCCCCGGAGGTCGGCAGCCCGGGCCCTGGGTCGGCGGCGCTGGCCGAGCGGGTGCGCACTGTGCGGGTGGTGAAGCAGGAGGCCGGTGGCCTCGGCATCAGCATCAAGGGCGGTCGCGAGAACCGCATGCCCATCCTCATCTCCAAGATATTCCGCGGCCTGGCGGCCGACCGCACCGGTGCGCTCTTCGTGGGCGACGCCATCCTGGCGGTGAACGGGGCCGGCTTGCGGGACGCCACACACGACCAGGCCGTGCAGGCCCTGAAGAAGGCCGGCAGGGAGGTGACCCTGGAGGGTGAGTGGGTCGGGGGGGAGGAGAGGGGAGAGGGATACCCGGGTGGTGGGAGAGGGGAGAGGGATACCCGGGTGGTGGGAGAGGGGAGAGGGATACCCGGGTGGTGGGAGAGGGGAGAGGGATACCCGGGTGGTGGGAGAGGGGAGAGGGATACCCGGGTGGTGGGAGAGGGGAGAGGGATACCCGGGTGGTGGGAGAGGGGAGAGGGATACCCGGGTGGTGGGAGAGGGGAGAGGGATACCCAGGTGGTGGGAGAGGGGAGAGGGATACCCGGGTGGTGGGAGAGGGGAGAAGGATACCCGGGTGGTGGGAGAGGGGAGAGGGATACCCAGGTGGTGGGAGAGGGGAGAGGGATACCCGGGTGGTGGGAGAGGGGAGAGGGATACCCGGGTGGTGGGAGAGGGGAGAGGGATACCCGGGTGGTGGGAGAGGGGAGAGGGATACCCGGGTGGTGGGAGAGGGGAGAGGGATACCCGGGTGGTGGGAGAGGGGAGAGGGATACCCGGGTGGTGGGAGAGGGGAGAGGGATACCCGGGTGGTGGGAGAGGGGAGAGGGATACCCGGGTGGTGGGAGAGGGGAGAGGGATACCCGGGTGGTGGGAGAGGGGAGAGGGATACCCGGGTGGTGGGAGAGGGGAGAGGGATACCCGGGTGGTGGGAGAGGGGAGAGGGATACCCGGGTGGTGGGAGAGGGGAGAGGGATACCCGGGTGGTGGGAGAGGGGAGAGGGATACCCGGGTGGTGGGAGAGGGGAGAGGGATACCCGGGTGGTGGGAGAGGGGAGAGGGATACCCGGGTGGTGGGAGAGGGATACCCGGGTGGTGGGAGAGGGATACCCGGGTAGTGGGAGAGGGGAGAGGGATACCCGGGTGGTGGGAGAGGGGAGAGGGATACCCGGGTGGTGGGAGAGGGGAGAGGGATACCCGGGTGGTGGAGAGGGGGAGGGGTGACTGGGGGGTTGCTTGTGGAGGGGGAGGGGCGGCTGGGGGGCTGCTTGTGGAGGGGGAGGGGCGGCTGGGGGGGCGCTTGTGGAGGGGCGACTGGCGGGGGAGGGGTATTTGGGGGGGTCGGGGAGAGGACAGGGGTGCCTGGGGGGCGGGGGAGGACAGGGGTGCCTGAGGGGGTGGTGGGGGGGAAGGAAGGAAGGACAGCGGTGCCCAGGGACTGAGGGGTGCCTGGGGGCAGAGGTGTTTTGGGGGGGGGGGGGGGTGGTGCCTGGAGGCAGGAAGGGTTTGGGGTTGTCTGGTCCTCACATTAAATGCTGATGAATGGAATGGTGGCGATCTGCAATGTGTGGAGTTACTGGCGAATTGCGGCAGGTAGCTCAGCTCAGCTCTGAAAGGAAAGAAGCCTTGCTCTATGGCCTGTGGTGAGACAGCTGTGTATCTCTGGGTCAGTGTTTGTGTTCCGTCCTCCTGATCCATCTGCTGTTAACACCGATGGCCCTGTCACTGTTTCTCTCCTGCTTTCTTGGCTGGTTTACACTGTGCAGATGTTGATGTGGAGCTAGTTTGAATCGCTTAAATTCATGCTGTAGTCATCAGTGTGGGCACCATACAGGTGAAAAGCAGCTCGGCAGATCTGTCGGTTACAAGGCTAGTACACTGAAAATCCTCGGAGTTTCCCCTGTGTGCACTTAGCACTGTGAATCAGATTGAAGGGCAAATGGACAAAGAGTAAAGGATTAGACTGACCTCATATTACTGTGTGGAATACAGCAGGCAAACCAGGGAGAAAATCACTTGGTGCTTAGAGTAAGACAGTGTGATGTTTCAGCTGAAATCAGGAGGACAGTTGTTTGAATGGATAGAAGTCAAGAGTGTGTTTGCTGGAAGGTTAGAGTTTAGTCTGATTACATAATCTCGTTTCTGGGGTAGAATTCTGGCAGCAAAGGGACATTTTATTCAGACTGGCCATTGTGCTGGTGACCTACTTCACTATCGTTCTTTTCAGTTCCAGCTATCCGCTGCAACTCCCACCAGGGTCAGACTGAGAGGCACCACTCCTTGTGAGCAATACATCAATAAAATGCAACTCAGTGAAAGCTTTATTTGTGTTCGATCTTGTGATCAGATTTCTTCCTGAGAGAGGAGGTCAAGCTATCATTGTTGCTGAATTTCAGTCGGGGCAAACTCCATTGCCCGGTTTCAAGGAATAAACCACGTGCAATGGAAGCCTTTTACTTTGTGTACTGTGCTGAACTCGCCATCTGCAATTCCAGAATTGTTAATGTCTCTAATGTTGAGGAATACACTTGCTGCATGGCCATAAAGTGCAGACTGACACACGCACTCGATTGCTGGGCATAAACTCCAGGGAGTATCTATGTTCCAGGCTGGGAATTGCATCCCAAAAGGACAAGGATACCAATCCCAAGATTCTGGCAGCCATTAAATAACTATTCACGCTGATGTGAGAAAACTGGGAATGGTTGGATTCTGACTTCAGAAAAGTGGCAGAATTGCACAGCAGACAAAGGGGCTTTTCCAGTATTTTGCCCGTTCTGGTAATGGGCTATGCCTAGTGCATTTTGCCTGTTCTACATAGGAACAGGAGGAGGCCATTCAGCTCCTTGAGCCTGTTTTGCCATTCAGTGAGATCATGGCTGATCTGTATCCTAACTCCATTGACCTGCCTTGAATCTTTATTCCTTAATACCCCTACACAACAAAATCAGTCAATCTCAGTTTTGACATTTTCAATTGACCCATTGCTTCAGCCTTATCAGCTTTTTGGGGGAGAGAATTCCTTTGTGTGAAGAAGTACTTCCTGACATCACCCCTGAACTGCCTGGCACTAATTTTAAGGTTATGCCCCCTTGTTCTGGAGTTCCTCACCAGAAGAAATCGTTTCTCCCTCTTTACCTATCACATCTTCTAATCTTCTTAAAAGCCTCAATTCTATTACCCCTTAATCTTCTATACTCGAGGGAATAGAAGCCTACTCTGTGCAACAGTTCCTCATAATTCTGGTGAATCTGCGCTGCTCCCCTCCAAGGCCAATATATCCTCCCTGAAGTGTGGTGCCCAGAACTGAATGCAGTTCTCCAGCTGGAATCTGACCGAAGCTCTGTACAACTGAAGCATCACTTCCTCCTCTTTGTATTCCTGCCCCTTGAGATAAAAGCCAACATTCCATCAGCCTTTTTGATTACCTTTTGTACCTGTCTAGTGGCTTTTAGTGATTTCCGTACTTGGACCCCTAAATCTCTCTGCTCCTCCACAGTTCCCAGCTTCTTACCATTTAGAAAATACTCCGATTTATCTTTACTGGGTCTAAAGTGGGCGACCTTACACTTGCCCACATTGTATTCCATCTTCCACAGTTTTGCCCACTCATGTTGGCTCTCCCTGATCAGCTCATATTGTTCAAGTGCTCTCACTCACACTGACTCACTCTGCTTTTCCTCAGCTGAAGTTAAACTGACAGGCCTGTCGTTACCAGGTTTTGCTCTCCAACCCTGCTTACATAATGGATATAAAGTCTTGTTTAATAAATCTGATCTGGGGCCAGCTCCCTCGATGGAGGGCCTGGGGCCAGCTCCCTCGATGAAGGGCCTGGGGCCAGCTCCCTCGATGGTAATGCTGTTGAACTCTGCTTGTTTTGGATAGTTCTTGTGTGGTGTGAATGTTACTTGCCACTTATCAGCTCAAGGCTGAATGTCATCCAGGTCTTGCTGACTGCTTCATTATCTGAGGAGTTGCGAATGGCACTGAACACTGCAATCATCAGCGAACATTCCCACTTCTGATCTTGTGATGGAGGGAAGGTCATTGATGAAGCAGCTGAAATAACACCTGATTTTCTTTACTCTCTGCCTCTGAGCATTGTTGTGATCGCTTACACTTATTGTCATCCAGGGCCCTCAGATCTCTTTAATTTACCATGCACATTATTTTCTTTCCAGGATCAGTGGTTGAGGTAGAAACTGTGCCAACATTCAAGATTAGGTTAAATATGTGGATGAGGAAAGGTTTTGAAGGGATGTGGGAACAGGGTAAATGATTGGAACTATTTGCTTGCAGGGAGGGTTCATGCCAACATGGATTGGTTGGGCCAAGTGGCCTGTTTCTGTGTTGTAACCTCTACGTATTTAATCTTTTTTCTCCTAAGTTATTTGTAGTGCAGTAGTATCTGAAAGCTGAGTTTCCTCTTGCACATTCTAAGCTAGTACGCGCCCCAGAAAAGTATCCCAGTTGAAAACTTTGAGGCTTTCATCCTGTAATTATGCACATCCTGCTGAAGTGCATTCCTGAGATGTGAATGGTCTCTGGAGTTATTCATGGCAAGCTCTCCATTCCACCTTCCCGTGCCAAGGTTTGGTATTTCATTCACCGGAAAGTAGATTTGGAAGGAAAAGCGTATCTTTCCTGTGCAGCATAGTTAGTGCTGGCTTGTTTGTGTGGGCGACTGATTTACATAAATATGTGTGACTTAGTACAAACTATCTTGGCCGCAGACAAATCACACAAACTGTGGTCAGACAGCAGCTCGCCGTGTTGTGGCTCTCTGGTATCAGTTGCTTCTCACCCACTGTCCTGTTTGATTTGCATCTTTACAGTTTTTCATTGTAACTGTGGCGTGCACAGAAAAGTCAGGTGGTGAGCCTGGACCTCTTAAAACTACAATTGCCTGATGTTAAACATGTCAAAAATTCCTCCCAAAGATAAATTAATTCCTTCTTTGGCAAGCAGTACACACTTGTCTTTTGTTCCTTGTGCCCAATATTGGGCGTGTTTTCTGTTTCTCGCTCGCTCTCTCCTCTCTCTCCTATCTCTCTCTCTCTCCACTCCTATCTCTCTCTCTCCGCTCTCTCCTTTCTCTCTCTCTCTTTCTCTCTCTCGCGCTGCCCTTTCTCTCTCTCGCGCTGCCCTTTCTCTCTCTCTCTCCGCTCTCCCCTTTCTCTCTCTCTCTCTCGCGCTGCCCTTTCTCTCTCTCTCGCGCTGCCCTTTCTCTCTCTCTCTCTCTCTCTCTCTCTCGCGCTGCCCTTTCGCTCTCTCTCTCTCTCTCGCGCTCTTGCATTGTTCTTGAAATTAGAATCTGGTAGGTTCTTATTTCAATCACTGTTTCTTTCAGGCTTCTGGCTTACCAATATTAACGTATGTGAAATTGTAAACGGCCACGTTATGTTTCTACTGAGTAAATCGAGAAAAGGGAGTAGTTTGCAAGTATTATTGACCTGCTCAAACTGTTCATGAAGTAGAATCATAAAATGATTATGTTGCACTTATAGTAAATGGTGAGACTGAGTACTGTGTGCAATGAGCAAGTGTGACCTTAACTCCTTCATTAAGGTTCCAGAGTGCAGGTACCTTGTGGGTGGCCTGCTTATATACTGACTCCGACAGGTAGGGCCTCTGATGGTCAGGTGTAATGCAAGTTACAAAGGGTTAAATCCATAACATCACTCCCCAGTGAAGTCAACAGTACACTTATTTACAAGGTGAGATGACCTGGGACTTTGTGCTCCCTTGTCGATCATCTCGGTACAAATGCTAGTGTGGGTGGGTTGGTCAGTTCTTCACTGGGCTGCTGGGGATGATGAGTTCGGTTTCGTGATGTGGTTACTTATGATGTCAGTTGCCACGTGTGTGTGTGTTGGAAGGTCAAAGTTGGTGGTGTCCTCTTCAGGTTGTTCGTAACATTTGGTCTAAATGTTTTCTGTGCGTTTGTCCATTGGTCAGTTTGACCTGAAATACCCTACACCCCTCTTAGGCTGTGACCGTGCCAGCGAGCCATTTGGGACCATGTCCATAATTGAGCACAAACACAGGATCATTGTTCTCAATATCGCGTGACAAATTTGCACGGTTATGGTACATACTTTGTTGATGCCAATTGCCCTCCACGTGATCATGGAGATCAGGGTGGACAAGAGAGAGCCTTGTTTTGAACGCCCTTTTCATGAGCAGCTCAGCTGGGGGAATCCCGGTGAGTGAGTGGGGTCTGGTGCGGTAGCTGAGCAGCACTCGGGACAACCGGGTCTGTAGGGAGCCTTCTGACACACGTTTCAAGCTTTGCTTGATGGTCTGAACTGCCCGTTCTGCCTGGCCGTTGGATGCAGGTTTGAACGGGGCAGATGTGACATGTTCCCGTTGCGGGTCATGAATTCCTTGAATTCAGCACTGGTGAAGCACGGCCCATTGTTGCTGACTAGGACATCAGGCAAGCCGTGCATGGCAAACATGGCTCATAAGCTTTCAATGGTGGCAGTGGATGTGCTTACAGACATTATTGTACATTCAATCCATTTTGAGTAAGCGTCCACAACAACCAAAAACATTTTGCCTAGGAATGGGCCCGCAAAGTCTGCATGGATCCCCGACCACGGTTTAGATGGCCACGACCACAAACTTAGCGGTGCTTCTCTGGGTGCGTTGCTCAACTGAGAGCAAGTGTTGCACTGGTGCACGCATGACTCTAAATCTGAGTCGATGCAGGCGACCACACGTGAGATCTGCCTATCGCTTTCATCATTACGATGCCTGGATGGGTGTTGTAAGTTGGCAAATAAATGTGTCTCTGCCTTTCTTGGGCATGTCTACGCGATTGCCCCACAAAAAACAGTCCGCCTGCAGGAACAACTCGTCTTTGCGTCTGTGGAACTGCTTAATTGCTTCCTGCATCTCCACTGGGACACTGGACCAGTTCCCATGGAGGACAGTTTTTTTTTAACCAAGGACAGTAAAGGATCCTGGCTGGTCCAGATCCTGATCTGGCGGGCCGTAACGGGAGACTTCTCGTTTTCAAATGCCTTCATGACCATGTGCAATGGTAGCCGATTGAGAGCATCTGCGCGGTTCTCTGTGCCTGGTCTGTGGCGGATTACATAGTTGTATGCCGACAGCATGAGCGCCCATCTTTGGATGTGGGCAGAGGCATTAGTATTAATCCCTTTGCTCTCAGAGAACAGCGTTATGAGCGGCTTGTGGTCAGTTTCAAGCTCAAACTTGAGGCCAAATAAGTACTGATGCATTTTTTTTAACCCCGTAAACGCACACCAGAGCCTCTTTCAACCATGCTGTAGGCCCTTTCGGCCTTGGACAAACTCCTGGATTCATACGCAACCGGTTGCAAAATCCCCGAATCATTAGCCTGTTGTAACACACACACGACTCCGTATGACGACGCATTGCAAGCGGACACTAATTGTTTACATGGATTATACAGGATAAGCAATTTGTTAGAACACAATAAATTTCTGGCTTTCTTAAAGGCAGCCTCTTGTGAATTCCCATACCCAGTCATTTCCGTTGCGCATGTAGGGGTTCTAGGAGGATGCTTTACCTAAGGAGTCCCAGGAACGACCACAGCTTCGGCACGTTGTGTGGTTGCGGCGCATTCTTGTGAGTCTGATGCCGTCTGCTGCAATTCTTGTTCCTAAGAATTCGACGTCCTGTGCCAGGAAAACACACTTCGAGCGTTCCAACCTGAGCCCCACCAATCTCCTCCAGGTTCTTTAAGTGCTCTATGGTGTCCCGACCTGTAACCAATATGTCGTCCTGAAAGACCACTGTGCAAGGGACCGACTTTAGCAGGCTCTCCATGTTCCGCTGGAAGATTGCCGCGGCCGACCGAATCCCGAACGGCACCGGTCGTAGATAAACAGACCTTTGTGCATGTTGATGGAGGTGATGCCTCCTCCAGCTCCTGCGTCATGTAGGCCGAGGTCAGGTCCAGCTTAGTGAACGTCTTCCCTCCAGCCAGGGTTGCAAATAGGTCGCCTGCCTTGGGTAGCAGGTACTGGCCCTGCAGCGAAAAACGTATAATCGTTACTTTATAGTCCTCACAAATTCTAACCGTACTGAACGTCATGTACGGGACCGCTCGAGCCTTGTGGTGGATGGGTCATGTACCGGGAACCAAATGGAATCTGCACTTTCACCCCCGAGAAGCTTCCAATGCCTGGCTCGAATAACGATGGGAACTTGCTTAGAACCTGGGTACAAGAGGTGTCGTCGACGGACAAAAGCACTCGGATGTCGTCCCAGTTCCAGCGGATTTTCCCCAGCCAGCTCCTGCCAAACAATGTGGGGCCATCCCACGGCACAATCCACAGCGGGAGTTCGTGTACTGCTCCATCATAGAAGACTTTGACTTCTGCACTGCCAATTACAGGGATTAGTTCCTTGGTGTAAGTCCTTAGTTTAGTGTGAATGGGGCTGAGCTTGGGCCTGTGTGCCTTCTTTCCCCACAGCCTGTCGAAGGCCTTTTTACTCATTATGGACTGACTTGCCCCTGTGTCCAGCTCCATAGATACTGAAATACCGTTCAATTCAACTTTCAACATTATTGGTGGGCATTTCGTCGTGAACGTGTGTACCCCGTACACTTCTGCCTCCTCCGTACGAGTTTCCAACTCCGTCTGATCCACTGTGATCGATCTTCCTCTGCAACGTGGTGGTTTGCAGGGTTTGCAGCTTGCCTGCAAATTCGTTGGAGGTGTCCCATTGTTCTGCAACCATTGCACGCATGGTGCTTAAATCGGCATTGATGAGGCCAATGATCACCTCTGCAGCGCCAACAGGGTGTGAACTGCCTCGCATTAACAGATGATTGTGGACTCTGGGTCAATTGAGGTCGGGCCACAGCAGCCGGCGTGTACGTTCTGCCGTAAACATTTCTGCTCAAAACTGACGTTACTTTATGGACAGTACTGACGGAAACTTCTTAGTTCTGCAAAATCTGCTTGGTGTTGTCGCTGGTGGACATAAATGCTATCGTTATGGCTTTACTCCGATTCGGAGTTTCTACAGTCAACAGTTTGCGAAGGATTGTCTCATGTCCGCTGCCCAGTACAAAAAAGTGTCTCAGCATTTGTCCTAGGAATCCCTCAAACTTGCAATGTCCTGCGAGAGGCGCCTTAGTTCGGCGACGTAGCTCGCCACTTCCTGGCCCTCTGATCGTTGACACGTGTAGAACCAATATCTCGCCATCAAAATGCTTTCCTTAGGATTTAGGTGCTCCCGGACCAGCGTACACAATTCTTCGTAGGATTTCTCTGTTGGTTTTGCTGGGGCCAGGAGATTCTTTGAGGCCATAGGTTGTTGCTCCACAGACAGTAAGGAGGATCGCCTGCCGTTTGGTGGCGTTCTCGTCCCCTTCCAGCTCGTTGGCCACAAAGTATTGGTCGAGTCTCCCAATCGTCCACTTCTGAAAACTTCTCCAGGATGCCGACTGTTCTTTGCAATTTCGTGCAGTTGATTGTTACCTCGTCGCCAATTGATACTCATAATAAATGGTCAAACTGAGTACTGTGTGTAATGAGTGACCTTAGCTACTTTATTAAGATTCCAGATTGCAGGTACCTCATAGGTGCCCCCCCCCCCCCCCCCCCCCCCTGTAGATCTATGTCCAGACTAGTCACAGCCACTCATGCTGTCAGTGTATGACACTGAAAGAGACATTAACCAGACCCCTCCTATTGCAATCCCAAGCCGAACTTTACAGATTGATTAAACAAAACAAAATGAGTGCTATGCTGTTGTGTGGCTACTTCTATGGTTTGATACTTTAATATAAAAACTGAAATTGCTGGAAATACTCAGCATCTATGGGCAGAGAAACTGTTAATGTTTCAGGTCGATAATCTTTCATTCGAACTGGAAAAAGTTTGAGATGTAAAAAGTTTTAAGCATGAGCAGGGGGAGGGGAGGAAACAAAAGGGAAGGTCTGATAGGGTGGAAGGGAGGAGAGATGAAATGACACAAGGGATGATGGTGAGAGGCAAAAGGAGAATGGTAATGGGACGTGCTGAGTATTTCCAGCATTTTCTGTTTTTATTTCAAATTTCCAGCATCACAGTATTTTGCTTTTGTATTAGTGCAATACTTGGATGCCATTGCAATAAACCTCTAATGTAAGCAGTGTGCCTTCAAGTCACTGCTTGGCCAGGACCTGCCCCAATAGGATTGTGCGAAGCCAGCCCAGCGGCTCATTGCTACCTTGCAGCCTGCTGCTTCGGTCAGGATATGAGAGATTTCCTCAAGTTCTCTAGTGTGACTGATACTACCAATATTGGATAGGACAGAAAGCACTGGTTCACTTGCTGTTCTGTCTTTATCAGTGTGGAGAGCTCCACTATTGAGCAGATTGGACCTATGCTCTCATGAGATTAGAGGAAACGTATAAGATTCTGAGGGGGGATTGACAGGGTAGATGCTGAGAGGTTGTTTCCCTAGGCTAGAGAGTCTAGAACTAGGGGCTATGGTCGAAGAATAAGGGGTTGGCCATTTAAGACTGAGATGAGGAGGAATTTCTTCACTCGGGGTTGTGAATCTTTGGAATTCTCTGCTACAGGTCCAGAGATTAATCGTACTCTGGTTACTAACTCTGCTGGTTTTAGTTTCCGTCCTTGCCTCAGCTCATCCGCTGCTGAAGCCCTCATCCATGCCTTTGTTACCTCTAGACTTGATTATTCCAAAGCACTCCTGGCTGGCCTCCCACATTCTACCCTACGTAGAGGGTTCAGGTGAGCGTAAATTTTAAGTCAAAGAGCAAGGAGAAGGCAATAGAGCAGGGTAGCACTGGGGGAAATGATAACCAGAGCGTGACAGGAAGGGACAGAATGTGCAACATAAGAGGGTATCAGAAAGTGGGGTCAAATCAGGGAAAAATGTTAAACAAATCAAAATTAAAGGCTCTTTATCTGAATGAACGCAGCATTCATAACAAAATAGATATAAATTGGTATGATCTGACAGCCATTACAGAGACGTGTAAGGTTGCACAGTGACCAAGGCTGGGGACTAAATATTCAGGGGTATTTAACAATTTGGAAGAATAGACAGAAAGGAGAAGGAGGTGGGGTAGCTCTGTTAATAAAGGATGAGATCAGTGCAGTCGTGAGAAATTATTTTGGCTCAGATCATCAAGATCTAGAATCTGTTTGGGTGGAGATAAGGAATAATAAGGGGAAGAAGTCACTGGTGGGCATAGTCTATAGGCCCCCGCCCGCCCCGCTAACAGTAGCTGTTGGAGCATAAATCAAGAAATAATGGAGACTTGTAAAAAAGGAACGGCAATAATCATGAGTGATTTTAATCTTCATATTGTTTGGACAAATCAAATTGACCAAGGTAGTCTTAAGGAAGAGTTCGTAGAGTGTATCCGGGATAGTTTTCTTGAACAGTGCATTGCGGAACCAACCAGGGAGCAGGCTATCTTCGATCTGGTACTGTGTAATGAGACAAGATTAATAAATGATCTCCGAGTAAAGGATCCTCTAGGAAAGAGTGATCATAGCATGCTTGAATTTCAAATTCAGTTGGAGGGTGAGAAAGTTGAATCTCAAACCAGTGTCCTAAGCTTAAATAAAGGAGACTACAAAGGTATGAAGGCAGAGTTAGCTAAATTGGACTGGGGAATAAGACAGTTGATGAGCAATGAGGGACATTTAAGCAGATATTTCATAACTCAAATATATCCCAATGAGAAGGAAAGACTTTAAGAGAAGGGATAACCATCCATGGCTAACTAAGGAAATAAAGGATGGTATCAAATTGAAAACTAGGGCATACAAAGTGGCCAAGTGGGAAGCCAGAGGATTGGGAAACTTTAAAAAAAACCCAGCAAAGAACGACTAAAAAATTAATAGAGAGGAAAGATAGATAATTAAAGTAAACTAGCAAGAAATATAAAAACGGGTACATAAAAAGAAAGGGAGTGGCTAAATTAAATGTTGGTCCCTTAGAGGATGAGACTGGGGAATTAATAATGGCGAACGGGGAAATGGCAGAGACTTTGAACAAATATTCTGTATCGGTCTTTGTGGTCGAAGACACTAAAAACATCCTAATAATGGATAATCAAGGGGCTATAGGGAGGGAGGAAGGAACTTAAAACAATCACTGCCACTAAAGTAGTAGTACTCGGTAAAATAATGGGACTAAAGATGGACAAGTCCCCTGGACCTGATGGCTTACATCCCAGGGTCTTAAGAGAAGTGGCTGCAAAGATAGTGGAAGCATTGGTTGTAATCTACCAAATTTCCCTGGATTCTGGGAACGTCCCAGCAGATTGGAAAACCATAAATGTAACACCCCTATTTTAAAAAAAAAAAAAGAAGCAGACAGGAAGCAGGAAACTATAGACCAGTTAGCCTGCCATCTGTTATTGGGAAAATGCTGGAGTCCATTTATTAAGAAAGCAGTAGCAGGACATTTTGAAAAGCAGAGTCAGCATAGTTTTATGAAAGGGAAATCATGTTTGACAGATTTGCTGGAGTTCTTTGAGGATGTAATGAGCAGGGTAGATATTTGGATTTCCAGAAGGCATTCGATAAGGTGCCACATAAAAGATTACTGCATAAGATAAAAGTTCATGGTGTTGGGGATAATATATTAGCATGGATAGAGGATTGCCTAACTAACAGAAAACGGAAAGTCAAAATAAATGGGTCATTTTCCGGTTGGCAAACAGTAACTAGTGGGGTGCCACAGGGATCGGTGCTGGGGCCGCAACTATTTACAATCTATATTAATGACTTGAAAGAAGGGACCGAGTGTAATGTAGCCAAGTTTGTTGATACAAAGGTGGGTGAGAAAGCAAGTTGTGAGGAGGACACACAAAATCTGCAAAGGGATATAGACAGGCTAAGTAAGTGGGCAAAAATTTGGCAGATGGAGTCTTGGGTGGAAAAATGTGAGGTTATCCACTTTTTGGCAAAAAAAATAAAAAAGCAAATCATTTAAATGGAGAAAAATTACAAAATACTGCAGTATAGGGGGATCTGGGGGTCCTTGTGCATGAAACACAAAAAGTTAGTATTCAAGTACAGGGATAGAGTATAAAAGCAGAGATGTCCGACAACTGTATAGAGTATTGGTGAGGCCACACCTGGAGCACTGCATACAATTTTGGTCTCCTTATTTAAGGAGGGATATACTTGCATTGGAGGCAGTTCAGAGAAGGTTCACTAGGTTAATTCCTGAGATGAAAGGGATGACTTAGAAGAAAGGTTGAGTAGTTTGGGCCTGTATTCATTGGAGTTCAGAAGAATGAGAGGTGATCTTATCGAAACATATAAGGTATTGAGGGGGCTCGACAAGGTAGATGCAGAGAGGATATTTTCACTCATGGTGGAATCTAGAACTAGGGAGCATAGTTTCAAAATAAGGGGCCGCCCATTTAAAACTTGAGTTGAGCAAGAATTTCTTCTGAGGGTTGTAAATCTGTGGAATTCTCTGCCCCAGTAAGCTGTGGAGGCTGGGTCATTGAATATATTTAAAGCGGAAATAGTCAGATTTTTGAGCGAAAAGGGAGTAAAGGGTTATGGGGAACGGGACGAGCCATGATCTTATTGAATGGCAGAGCAGGCTCGAGGGGCCAAATGGCCTACTCCTGCTCCAATTTTTTATGTAAACTAGAGGTGATCCAAAACTCGGCTGCCTGTGTCCTAACTCGCACCAAGTCCCACTCGACCATCACCCCAATGCTCACTGACCTACATTGGCTTCAGATTAACCAATGCCTTGATTCCTCTCGCCCACGCGCGCACTTATCTCCACCCACTCACCTCTTTCCCCCTCCCACTCCCCCGTGCGCGCTCTCGTGCTCTCTCTCTGTAAAATGATTAGTGTGGGTGTAAGGAGCCAAACTGGGGACTGACAAATCATTCAAAGCATCGTGCACGATTGCAGGCAAAAGGCTAACTAGGTACTGTGTTGGTTAGCATGGGGTTAATTACTAATCTAAAGTTATTATTGTATTACTGCTGTGTAATATGACGGTCATATTAATCTAAAGCAGTTTATGTCAACTTATCCCAGGAAGAATGTTGTTGCCCTTGAGAAGGTACAGAGGTGAAAGGAAGTACTTCCTGATGTTAAGCTTGTCCGTTATGAGGAAAGAACACACCATAAGAATAGGAGCAGGGGTAGGCTAGACGGCCCTTTGAGCCTTCTCCACCAATCAAGAAGATCGTGGCTGATCTTTGACCTCAACTCCACTTTGCTGCTTGATACCCAGAGAGGAGGAGAGAGAGAGAGAGAGAGAGAGAGAGAGTGCATGAGGTCGGGGGGGGGGGGGGAAAGAGAGAGTTGGTGGGGGGGGGGGGAAGAGAGAGTTGGTGGGGGGGGGGGGGAAGAGAGAGTTGGTGGGGGGGGGGGGAAAGAGAGAGTTGGTGGGGGGGGGGAAGGAGAGTTGGTGGGGGGGGGAAGGAGAGTTGGTGGGGGGGGGGAAGGAGAGAGAGGAGGTGGGGGGGGAAGGAGAGAGAGGTGGGGGGGGAAGGAGAGAGAGAGGTGGGGGGGGAAGGAGAGAGAGAGTTGGGGGGGGAAGGAGAGAGAGTTTGGGGGGGGAAGGAGAGAGAGTTGGTGGGGGGAGAGAGAGAGAGTTGGTGGGGGGGAGAGAGAGAGAGAGTTGGTGGGAGAGAGAGAGAGAGAGTTGGTGGGGGAGAGAGAGAGAGAGAGAGAGAGTTGGTGGGGGAGAGAGAGAGAGAGAGAGAGAGGTTGGTGGGGGAGAGAGAGAGAGAGTTGGTGGGGGAGAGAGAGAGAGAGAGAGTTGGTGGGGGAGAGAGAGAGAGAGAGAGAGAGAGAGAGAGAGTTGGTGGGGGAGAGAGAGAGAGAGTTGGTGGGGGAGAGAGAGAGAGGAGTTGGTGGGGGAGAGAGAGAGAGAGAGAGATGGTGGGGAGAGAGAGAGAGAGAGAGAGAGATGGTGGGGGAGAGAGAGAGAGAGAGAGAGAGAGAGAGTTGGTGGGGGAGAGAGAGAGAGAGAGAGAGTTGGTGGGGGAGAGAGAGAGAGAGAGTTGGTGGGGGAGAGAGAGAGAGTTGGTGGGGGAGAGAGAGAGAGAGAGAGAGAGAGTTGGTGGGGGAGAGAGAGAGAGAGAGAGAGTTGGTGGGGGAGAGAGAGAGAGAGTTGGTGGGGGAGAGAGAGAGAGTTGGTGGGGGGGAGAGAGAGTTGGTGGGGGGAGAGAGAGAGAGAGAGAGAGTTGGTGGGGGAGAGAGAGAGAGAGAGTTGGTGGGGGAGAGAGAGAGAGTTGGTGGGGGAGAGAGAGAGAGAGAGTTGGTGGGGGAGAGAGAGAGAGAGAGTTGGTGGGGGAGAGAGAGAGAGAGAGAGAGAGAGAGAGTTGGTGGGGGAGAGAGAGAGAGAGAGAGAGTTGGTGGGGGGAGAGAGAGAGAGAGAGAGAGAGAGAGAGAGAGAGAGAGAGTTGGTGGGGGAGAGAGAGAGAGAGAGAGTTGGTGGGAGAGAGAGAGAGAGAGAGAGAGTTGGTGGGGGAGAGAGAGAGAGAGTTGGTGGGGGAGAGAGAGAGAGAGAGAGTGTTGGTGGGGGAGAGAGAGAGAGAGAGAGAGTTGGTGGGGGAGAGAGAGAGAGTTGGTGGGGGAGAGAGAGGAGAGAGAGAGAGAGAGAGAGAGTTGGTGGGTGGGGGGGGGAGGAGAGAGAGTTGGGGGTGGGGGGGAGGAGAGAGAGTTGGGGGGTGGGGGGGGAGGAGAAAGAGGTGGGGGGGAGGAGAAAGAGTTGGGGGGTGGGGGGGAGGAGAGAGTTGGGGGGGTGGTGGTGGGGGAGAGAGTTGGGGGTGGGGGGAGAGAGTTGGGGGGTGGGGGGAGAGAGTTGGGGGGGTGGTGGTGGTGGGGGGAGAGAGTTTGGGGTGTGGGGGGAGAGTTGGGGGGGCAGAGTTGGGTGGGGAGGGAAAGCGAGCGTGAGGAGAGCGAGCGTGGGATGAGGGGGTGTGAGGAGAGCGAGCGAGCGCGCGCGGGGAGCAGAGTGTAGAGAGAGAGAGTGAGCGTGTGGGTGGAGAGAGAGAGGGAGTGAGTGTAGGGGTGGGGGTGGTTGTTGGAGAGTGCACGAAGGAAGTGTGTATGGGGGGTGGGAAGGGGAGAGAGAGATTGAAAGGCTGTGTCAATGGAGTTAAGAGGTGAAGTGAAATGTGACTGCACATTTGTGTTTTCATGAGTTGCTACCTGAGGCTGAAACTTCTGATAGCGAGGGTGAACACTGATTTAACAAGGAGTTACTCTGAAGGAAGAGTATAACAGGAAAGTATTCCAGGATATACCATGTGTACAGATGTGTATTTTCAGACAGCCAAGAGTTTGTACAAGTACCAGGTACAAACACAGTGTGACAGAAACAGATTGTTCCCTGACCTTTTGATTGAACTTGATTTAAAAATAATCAAGGTCGCTCAACCAGAACCTATCATTAACCATCCCAATAAACTAAAACCAGTAATCGGTACGATTAATCCATGGACCTCTCCCGAACTTGAGACAAGATGCACACAACATAACACACACTCTGTTGGGAGTCAGGACCGCAGGAAAGACATGCAGCTGCCGGTCAGGCAACATAAGAATTAATCAATTTTAAGTTCCTGGCTCTTGGTTCTCCACTATTTTTAGTATGCTTTTTGTGGCTTCTACTGTGAAGACAAAAACAAAATATTTGTTTCAAGTCTCTGCTAATTCCTTATTCCCATTATAATTTCACCTATCTCAGCCTCTAAGGGACCAATCTGTACTTTTGCTACTCTTCCTTTTTACTTCTAGAAGCTCTTAATCTGTTTCTTGCCAGTTTACACTCATTAATTTATCAATGTTTTGGTCATCCTTTGCTGGTTTCTAAAGCTCTCCCAATCCTCACATAAGCCTCTTGCATAAGACCATGAGAAATAGGAGCAAGATTAGGCCATTTAGCCCCTTGAGTCTGCTCCGCCATTTAATAAGATCATGGCTGATCTTATCTTGGGCTCAGCTCCACTTCCCTGCCTGCTCCCCATAACCCTTCACTCCCTTATCACTCAAAAATCTGTCTATCTCCACCTTAAATATATTCAGTGATCCAGCCTTCACAACTCTGGGGCAGAGAATTCCACAGATTTACAATCCTCAGAGAAGAAATTTCTCATCTCAGTTTTAAATGGGCTACTCCTTATTTTTAAACTATGCCCCTTAGTTCTAGATTCCCCTACGAGGGGAAACATCCTCTCTGCATCGAACTTGTCAAGCACCCTCAGTATCTTATATGTTTCAATAAGACACCTCTCATTCTTCTAAACTCCAATGAGTATAGGCCCAACCTGCTCAACCTTTTTTCATAAGACAACCCCTCATCTCTGGAATCAATCTCATGAACCTTCTCTGAACTGCCTCCAATGCAAGTATATCCCTCCTTAAATAAGACGACCAAAACTGCAGGCAGTATTCCAGGTGTGGTCTCACCAACAACGCCCTTTACTGTTGTAGCAGGACTTTGTACTTTTATATTCCATCCCCCTTGCAATAAAGGTCCTTCTTTTAATTTAATACTATCTTTAACTTCTTTAGTTAGCCACAGATGGATCACTTTTCCTGTCGAGTTTTTATTTCTCAGTGGAATGTATATTTGTTGTCAGTCTTGGAATAGTTCTTTAAATGTCTGCCACTGCTTATCTACCATCATACCTTTGAATCTAATTTCCCAATCCCCAATCTACCATAGTCAACTCGCACCTCGCACCTATGTAATTGGTATTCAAGTTAAGACACTCATTTTGGATTCAAGTTTTTCTCTCAAACTCCATGTGAAATTTTATCATATTATGATCATTCTTCCCCAGAGGATCTTTACTATGAGATTGTCAATTAACCCTGTCTCATAGAAACATAGAAACATAGAAAATAGGTGCAGGAGCAGGCCATTCAGCCCTTCTAGCCTGCACCGCCATTCAATGAGTTCATGGCTGAACATGAAACTTCAGTACCCCCTTCCTGTTTCTCGCCATACCCCTTGATCCCCCGAGTAGTAAGGACTTCATCTAACTCCCTTTTGAATATATTTAGTGAATTGGCCTCAACTACTTTCTGTGGTAGAGAATTCCACAGCTTCACCACTCTCTGGGTGAAGAAGTTTCTCCTCATCTCGCTCCTAAATGGCTTACCCCTTATCCTTAGACTGTGACCCCTGGTTCTGGACTTCCCCAACATTGGGGACATTCTTCCTGCATCTAACCTGTCTAAACCCGTCAGAATTTTAAACGTTTCTATGAGGTCTCCTCTCATTCTTCTGAACTCCAGTGAATACAAGCCCAGTTGATCCAGTCTTTCTTGATAGGTCAGTCCCACCATCCCGGGAATCAGTCTGGTGAATTTTCGCTGTACTCCCTCAATAGCAAGAATGTCCTTCCTCAAGTTAGGAGACCAAAACTGTACACAATACTCCAGGTGTGGCCTCACCAAGGCCCTGTACAACTGTAGCAACATCTCCCTGCCCCTGTACTCAAATCCCCTCGCTATGAAGGCCAACATGCCATTTGCTTTCTTAACCGCCTGCTGTACCTGCATGCCAACCTTCAATGACTGATGTACCATGACACCCAGGTCTCGTTGCACCTTCCCTTTTCCTAATCTGTCACCATTCAGATAATAGTCTGTCTCTCTGTTTTTAACCACCAAAGTGGATGACCTCACATTTATCCACATTATACTTCATCTGCCATTCATTTGCCCACTCACCTAACCTATCCAAGTCACTCTGCAGCCTCATAGCATCCTCCTCGCAGCTCACACTACCACCCAACTTCGTGTCATCCGCAAATTTGGAGATACTACATTTAATCCACTCGTCTAAATCATTAATGTACAATGTAAACAGCTGGGGCCCCAGCACAGAACCTTGCGGTACCCCACTAGTCACTGCCTGCCATTCTGAAAAGTACCCATTTACTCCTACTCTTTGCTTCCTGTCTGACAAGCAGTTCTCAATCCACGTCAGCACACTACCCTCAATCCCATGTGCTTTAACTTTGCACATTAATCTCTTGTGTGGGACCTTGTCGAAAGCCTTCTGAAAGTCCAAATATACCACATCAACTGGTTCTCCTTTGTCCACTTTACTGGAAACATCCTCAAAAAATTCCAGAAGATTTGTCAAGCATGATTTCCCTTTCACAAATCCATGCTGACTTGGACCTATCATGTCACCATTTTCCAAATGCGCTGCTATGACATCCTTAATAATTGACTCTTATTCCCTGCTTTGACCTTGCTCTCTGATGCACTATTCCCGTTAAACGCTGTGTCCCATTGTCATGACTTTTCTCTTTAGATTTCTAAATTTTCTCTCACCTGACTTCCCCACCACACACCTTTTTTTTTAGTTTAAAGCCTTATATACAGCCCTCATTACACAATACAAGATCTAAAATAGGCTGTTCCCTGGTTGGTTCCATGAACTATTGTTCTGGGAAACTGTCTCGAATGCATTCAATGAACTCATCCTCAAGCATACCGTTGCCCACTCTATATGAAGGTTAAAGTCCCCCAAGATATTATTGTAATACCTTTTGCCGCAAGTTCCAATTATTTGTTGATTAATACTCTGTCCAACGGTATAGCTACTGTTTGGGGGCCTATAAACTACTTCTACCAGTGATTTCTGTCCCTTGTTATTTCTTGCCTCCGCCCGTACAGATTCTACGTCCCACTCTTCCGAGCCGAGATCCTTTCTTACTACTATCCTTGTCATCCTTTATTATCAGGGTTACCCTCTTCCATTCTGCTTGTCTTTTTGAAACGTCAAGTACCCTGTAATATTTAGTTCCCAACCTTGGTCACCTTGCAACCAAGTCTCTGTAATGACTATTAGATTAAAGCAATTTATCTCTTTGTGCCACTAATTTATCTATCTTGTTACGATAGCTTCGTGCATTCAGATAAAGAGCCTTTCATTTATTTTTTTGACTCTTATTCCCTGCTTTGATCTTGCTCTCTGATGCACTATTCCCGTTAAACGCTGTGTCCCATTGTCATGACTTTTCTCTTTAGATTTCTAAATTTTCTCTCAACTGACTTCCCCCCCCACCACACTTTTTTTTAGTTTAAAGCCTTATATACAGCCCTAGTTATTTGAGTTGCCAGGATACTGGTCCCAGCCCAGTTTAAGTGGAGACTATCCAAATGGGACAGCTCTCTCTTTCCCCAGTACAGGTGCCAGTGCCCCATGAATCGAAACCCCTTCCTCCCACACCACTCTGAGCCACGCATTTATCTCTGATTTTTATTTCCTTTATTAGCCGAGGCACAGAATACAAGAGCAGGGAACATAAGAAAACGAGCAGGAGTAGGCCATCCTGCCCCTCGAGCCTGCTCTGCCATTTAATACGATCATGGCTGATCCGATCATGGATTCGGGTCCACTTCCCTGCCCGCTCCCCATAACCCCTTATTCCCTTATCGGTTAAGAAGCTGTATATATCTCTCTCAAATTTATTCAATGTCCCAGCTTCCACAGCTCTGAGGCAGCGAATTCCACAGATTTACAACCCCCTGAGAAGAAATTTCTCCTCATCTCAGTTTTAAATGGGCGGCCCCTTAATTCTAAGATTATGCCCCCTAGTTCTAGTCTCCCCTATCAGTGGAATCATCCTCTCTGCATCCACGTTGTCAATCCCCCTCATAATCTTCTACGTTTCGATAAGATCACCTCTCATTCTTCTGAATTCCAATGAGTAGAGGCCCAACCTACTGAACCTTTTCTCATAAGTCAACCCCCTCATCTCTGGAATCAATCCTGTGAGCCTTCTCTGAACTGCCTCCAAAGCAATTATATCCTTTTTTAAATATGGAAACCAAAACTGTACGCCGTATTCTAAGTGTGGCCTCACCAATACCCTGTATAACCGTAGCAAGACTTCCCTGCTTTTATACTCCATCCGCTTTGCAATAAAGGCCAAGATTCCAGTGGCCTTCGCGATCACTTGCTGATGTTAGACCCACATCTAACCTTTTATATTTCATGCACAAGTAGCCCCCAGGTCCTGCTGTACTGCAGCACTTTGCAATTTTTCTCCATTTAAATAATAACTTGCTCTTTGATTTTTTTTCTGTCAAAGTGCATAACCTCACACTTTCCAACATTATACTCCACCTGCCAAATTTTTGCCCACTCACTTAGCCTGTCTATCTTTTTGCAGATTTTTTGTGTCCTCCTCACAAATTGCTTTTCCTCCCATCTTTGTATTGTCAGCAAACTTGGCTACGTTACACTCTGTCCCTTCTTCCAAGTCATTAATATAGATTGAAAATAGTTCAGGTCCCAGCACTAATCCCTGCAGCACCCTGCGAGCTACTGATTGCCAACCCGAGCATGAACCATTTATCCCAACTCTCTGTTTTTTATTAGTTAGGCAATCCTCTATCCATGCTAATATATTACCCCCAACCTCGTGAACTTTTATCTTGTGTAGTAACCTTTTATGTGGCACCTTGTCAAATGCCTTCTGGAAATCTAAATACACCACATCCACTGGTTCCCCTTTATCCACCCTGTTCGTTACATCCTCAAAGAATTCCAGCAATTTTATCAAACATGACTTCCCCTTCATAAATCCATGCTGATCTGCCTGACTGAAGTTCGTTTTTCAAAATGTCCTGCTACTGCTTCTTTAATAATGGACTCCAACATTTTCCCAACCACCGATGTTAGGCTAACTGGTCTATAGTTTCTTGCTTTTTGTCTGCTTCCTTTTTTAAATAGGGGCGTTACATTTGCAGTTTTCCAAACTGCCGGGACCTCCCCAGAATTCATGGAATTTTGGTAAATTACAACCAATGCATCCACTATCCCTGCCGATCTCTATCTCTTAAGACCCTAGCATGCAAGCCATCAGGTCTTGGGGATTTATCTGCCTTTAGTCCCATTATCTTAGAGTATCACCTCTATTGTGATTGTGTTGAGCTCCTCGCCCCCTATAGCCCTTGACTATCCATTGATGGGATATTTTTAGTATCCTCTACCACAAAGACTGATACAAAATATTTGTTCAGAATTTCTGCCATCTCCATGTTCCCCTTTATTAATTCTCCGGTCTCGTCCTCTGATGGACCAACATTTATTTTAGCCACTCTTTTCCCTTTTATATACCTTTTGAAACTCTTGCTATCTGTTTTTACATTTTGTGTTAGTTTACTTTCATAGTCAATCTTCCCTTTCTTAATCATTTTTTTAAGTCATTCTTTGCTGGCTTTTAAAACCTTCCCAATCTTCTTTCCTCCCACTAGTTTTGACCATTTTGTATGCCCTTGTTTATAATTGGATACTATCCTTTATTTCATTAGTTAGCCACGGATGGCTGTATTTTTTCTTTTAAACCCTTTCCTCCTCAATAGAATATATTTTTCTTGAGAGTTGTGAACTATCTTCTTAAATGTACACCACTGGTCATCAACTGTTCTACACTTTAATCTATTTTCCCAGTCCACTTTAGCCAACTCTCTCCTCATAGCTTTGTAGTCTCCTTTATTTAAGCTTAGTACGCTGGTTTGAGATCCAACTTTCTCACCCTCCATCTGAATTTGAAATTCAACCATGCTATGATCACTCATTCCAAGGGGATCTTTTATTAGGAGATTGTTTGTTAATCCTGTCTCATTACACAGGATCAGATCTAAGATTAAGATAAGGGAAGTTATGCTAGAACCATATGCAACACTAGTTAGATCACAGCTTTAGAATACTGCCTGCAGCTCTGGTCACCATAGTACAGGAAGGATGTGATGCACGAGAGAGGGTACAGAGGAGATTTACGAGGATTTTCCCAGGACTGGAAAACTTTAGCTATGATGAAAGATTGGATAGGCTGGATTTGTTTTCCTTGGAACAGAGGAGGCTGAGGGGAGACCTTATTGAGATGTCTAAAATTATGAGGGGCCTGGATAGAGTGGATAATTCCCTCAGCAGAGGGGTCAATAACCAAGGGGCATAAATTTAAAGTAACTGGTAGAAGGATTAGAGGGGAGATGAGGAAACATTTCTCCACCCAAAGTGCGGTGGGGGTCTGGAACTCACTGCCTATGTCGTTGGTTCCTATGTGGCCATGACAACTGGATCCTCTCCTTCCTTTTCCAAGTTCTTCTCCAGCCACGAGGAGATATCCTTAACCCTGGCAGCCTTCGGAACTCCCGGTCATGGATACAGATAACAGTATCTATCCCCTGTGGTAGAGGCAGAAACCCTCACCACATTTAAAAAGTACTTGAAGTGCCGTAACCTACAGGGCTATGGACCTAGTGCTGGAAAATGGGATTAGGCTGGGTAGCTCTTTTTCGATCGGCACGGACACGATGGGCCGAATGGCCTCCTGTGTCGTAATTTTTCTGTGATCTGCTTGTTCCTATGCCAATTTGCGCATGGCTCAGGTAACAATCCAGATATTATTACCTTTGAGGTTCTGTGTTTTAATTTGGAACCCAGCTCCTCAAACTCTCAGCAGAACCTCAATCCTAGTTCTACCTATGTCGTTGGTTCCTATGTGGCCATGACAACTGGATCCTTTCCTTCCTTTTCCAAGTTCTTCTCCAGCTACGAGGAGATATCCTTAACCCTGGCAGCCTTCGGAACTTCCGGTCGTGGATACAGATAACAGTATCTATCCCCTTGACTATATTGTCCCGTAACAACATTCCTTTTCACTCCACCACTTGAATGGTCTCCTGTACCATGGTGCCGTGGTCAGTTTGCTCATCCACCCTGCAGGCTTTCCCCTCATCCACAAAGGCAGCAGGAACCTCATACCTGTTGGATAAGGGCACAGGCTGAGGCTCCTCCAGCACTGCACCTGGGTTCCCCATACCTGCCTGAGTTGCAGTCATACCCTCCTGTCCCTGACTACTAAACAGAACTGTACCACTGCCTAACCTAAGGGATGTGACAGTTTGAACTGGCGTGCGTATGAAGTTTCATTTACTTTGCAGCTAACTTTCAGTGATGCACATGCCTTTCCCGACATCACGACGTCCCAAACCGCTTTACAGCCAATGAAGTGCTTTTGGAGTGTGGTCTCTGTTGCAATGTAGGAAACCCGGCAGCCAATTTGCACACCAAGATCCCACAAAGAGCAATGAGATAAATGAGCAGTACTGAGAGTTGAGGGATAAATATTGGAAGAACGCTTGTCTTTGAAATGCCAGTGGATCTTTTCCGTTCACCCGAGAGGACAGGTAGGGCCTCGGTTTAACGTCTCATTCAAAAGACAGCACCCGTGTCAGTCTAGATTTGTGTGCTCAAGTCTCTGGAGAGTCGAGAGTGCTACCAACTGAGCCATGGCTGACACTCTGCTGTATCGTTCTATGAGGGTGGAAAAAGAAAGATTGAGAGTCAGTGGAGGGGATAGAGGGGGGAAGGGAAGGGAGAGAGCGGCCCCTCCGTCAGTGCGGCCCCTCCGTCAGTGCGGCCCCTCCGTCAGTGCGGCCCCTCCGTCAGTGCGGCCCCTCCGTCAGTGCGGCCCCTCCGTCAGTGCGGCCCCTCCGTCAGTGCGGCCCCTCCGTCAGTGCGGCCCCTCCGGCAGTGCGGCGCTCCCCCAGTGCTGCCCCTCCGGCAGTGCGGCGCTCCCCCAGTGCTGCCCCTCCGGCAGTGCGGCGCTCCCCCAGTGCTGCCCCTCCGGCAGTGCGGCGCTCCCCCAGTGCTGCCCCTCCGGCAGTGCGGCGCTCCCCCAGTGCTGCCCCTCCGGCAGTGCGGCGCTCCCCCAGTGCTGCCCCCCCGGCAGTGCGGCGCTCCCCCAGTGCTGCCCCTCCGGCAGTGCGGCGCTCCCCCAGTGCTGCCCCCCCGGCAGTGCGGCGCTCCCCCAGTGCTGCCCCCCCGGCAGTGCGGCGCTGCCCCCCGGCAGTGCGGCGCTCCCCCAGTGCTGCCCCCCGGCAGTGCGGCGCTCCCCCAGTGCTGCCCCCCCGTCAGTGCGGCGCTCCCCCAGTGCTGCCCCTCCGTCAGTGCGGCGCTCCCCCAGTGCTGCCCCTCCGTCAGTGCGGCGCTCCCTCAGTGCTGCCCCTCCGTCAGTGCGGCGCTCCCTCAGTGCTGCCCCTCCGTCAGTGCGGCGCTCCCTCAGTGCTGCCCCTCCGTCAGTGCGGCGCTCCCTCAGTGCTGCCCCTCCGTCAGTGCGGCGCTCCCTCAGTGCTGCCCCTCCGTCAGTGCGGCGCTCCCTCAGTGCTGCCCCCCTCCCTCAGTGCTGCCCCCCCTCCCTCAGTGCTGCCCCCCCTCCCTCAGTGCTGCCCCCCCTCCCTCAGTGCTGCCCCCCCTCCCTCAGTGCTGCCCCCCCTCCCTCAGTGCTGCCCCCCCTCCCTCAGTGCTGCCCCCCCTCCCTCAGTGCTGCCCCCCCTCCCTCAGTGCTGCCCCCCCTCCCTCAGTGCTGCCCCCCCTCCCTCAGTGCTGCCCCCCCTCCCTCAGTGCTGCCCCCCCTCCCTCAGTGCTGCCCCCCCTCCCTCAGTGCTGCCCCCCCTCCCTCAGTGCTGCCCCCCCTCCCTCAGTGCTGCCCCCCCTCCCTCAGTGCTGCCCCCCCTCCCTCAGTGCTGCCCCCCCTCCCTCAGTGCTGCCCCCCCTCCCTCAGTGCTGCCCCCCCTCCCTCAGTGCTGCCCCCCCTCCCTCAGTGCTGCCCCCCCTCCCTCAGTGCTGCCCCCCCTCCCTCAGTGCTGCCCCCCCTCCCTCAGTGCTGCCCCCCCTCCCTCAGTGCTGCCCCCCCTCCCTCAGTGCTGCCCCCCCTCCCTCAGTGCTGCCCCCCCTCCCTCAGTGCTGCCCCCCCTCCCTCAGTGCTGCCCCCCCTCCCTCAGTGCTGCCCCCCCTCCCTCAGTGCTGCCCCCCCTCCCTCAGTGCTGCCCCCCCTCCCTCAGTGCTGCCCCCCCTCCCTCAGTGCTGCCCCCCCTCCCTCAGTGCTGCCCCCCCTCCCTCAGTGCTGCCCCCCCTCCCTCAGTGCTGCCCCCCCTCCCTCAGTGCTGCCCCCCCTCCCTCAGTGCTGCCCCCCCTCCCTCAGTGCTGCCCCCCCTCCCTCAGTGCTGCCCCCCCTCCCTCAGTGCTGCCCCCCCTCCCTCAGTGCTGCCCCCCCTCCCTCAGTGCTGCCCCCCCTCCCTCAGTGCTGCCCCCCCTCCCTCAGTGCTGCCCCCCCTCCCTCAGTGCTGCCCCCCCTCCCTCAGTGCTGCCCCCCCTCCCTCAGTGCTGCCCCCCCTCCCTCAGTGCTGCCCCCCCTCCCTCAGTGCTGCCCCCCCTCCCTCAGTGCTGCCCCCCCTCCCTCAGTGCTGCCCCCCCTCCCTCAGTGCTGCCCCCCCTCCCTCAGTGCTGCCCCCCCTCCCTCAGTGCTGCCCCCCCTCCCTCAGTGCTGCCCCCCCTCCCTCAGTGCTGCCCCCCCTCCCTCAGTGCTGCCCCCCCTCCCTCAGTGCTGCCCCCCCTCCCTCAGTGCTGCCCCCCCTCCCTCAGTGCTGCCCCCCCTCCCTCAGTGCTGCCCCCCCTCCCTCAGTGCTGCCCCCCCTCCCTCAGTGCTGCCCCCCCTCCCTCAGTGCTGCCCCCCCTCCCTCAGTGCTGCCCCCCCTCCCTCAGTGCTGCCCCCCCTCCCTCAGTGCTGCCCCCCCTCCCTCAGTGCTGCCCCCCCTCCCTCAGTGCTGCCCCCCCTCCCTCAGTGCTGCCCCCCCTCCCTCAGTGCTGCCCCCCCTCCCTCAGTGCTGCCCCCCCTCCCTCAGTGCTGCCCCCCCTCCCTCAGTGCTGCCCCCCCTCCCTCAGTGCTGCCCCCCCTCCCTCAGTGCTGCCCCCCCTCCCTCAGTGCTGCCCCCCCTCCCTCAGTGCTGCCCCCCCTCCCTCAGTGCTGCCCCCCCTCCCTCAGTGCTGCCCCCCCTCCCTCAGTGCTGCCCCCCCTCCCTCAGTGCTGCCCCCCCTCCCTCAGTGCTGCCCCCCCTCCCTCAGTGCTGCCCCCCCTCCCTCAGTGCTGCCCCCCCTCCCTCAGTGCTGCCCCCCCTCCCTCAGTGCTGCCCCCCCTCCCTCAGTGCTGCCCCCCCTCCCTCAGTGCTGCCCCCCCTCCCTCAGTGCTGCCCCCCCTCCCTCAGTGCTGCCCCCCCTCCCTCAGTGCTGCCCCCCCTCCCTCAGTGCTGCCCCCCCTCCCTCAGTGCTGCCCCCCCTCCCTCAGTGCTGCCCCCCCTCCCTCAGTGCTGCCCCCCCTCCCTCAGTGCTGCCCCCCCTCCCTCAGTGCTGCCCCCCCTCCCTCAGTGCTGCCCCCCCTCCCTCAGTGCTGCCCCCCCTCCCTCAGTGCTGCCCCCCCTCCCTCAGTGCTGCCCCCCCTCCCTCAGTGCTGCCCCCCCTCCCTCAGTGCTGCCCCCCCTCCCTCAGTGCTGCCCCCCCTCCCTCAGTGCTGCCCCCCCTCCCTCAGTGCTGCCCCCCCTCCCTCAGTGCTGCCCCCCCTCCCTCAGTGCTGCCCCCCCTCCCTCAGTGCTGCCCCCCCTCCCTCAGTGCTGCCCCCCCTCCCTCAGTGCTGCCCCCCCTCCCTCAGTGCTGCCCCCCCTCCCTCAGTGCTGCCCCCCCTCCCTCAGTGCTGCCCCCCCTCCCTCAGTGCTGCCCCCCCTCCCTCAGTGCTGCCCCCCCTCCCTCAGTGCTGCCCCCCCTCCCTCAGTGCTGCCCCCCCTCCCTCAGTGCTGCCCCCCCTCCCTCAGTGCTGCCCCCCCTCCCTCAGTGCTGCCCCCCCTCCCTCAGTGCTGCCCCCCCTCCCTCAGTGCTGCCCCCCCTCCCTCAGTGCTGCCCCCCCTCCCTCAGTGCTGCCCCCCCTCCCTCAGTGCTGCCCCCCCTCCCTCAGTGCTGCCCCCCCTCCCTCAGTGCTGCCCCCCCTCCCTCAGTGCTGCCCCCCCTCCCTCAGTGCTGCCCCCCCTCCCTCAGTGCTGCCCCCCCTCCCTCAGTGCTGCCCCCCCTCCCTCAGTGCTGCCCCCCCTCCCTCAGTGCTGCCCCCCCTCCCTCAGTGCTGCCCCCCCTCCCTCAGTGCTGCCCCCCCTCCCTCAGTGCTGCCCCCCCTCCCTCAGTGCTGCCCCCCCTCCCTCAGTGCTGCCCCCCCTCCCTCAGTGCTGCCCCCCCTCCCTCAGTGCTGCCCCCCCTCCCTCAGTGCTGCCCCCCCTCCCTCAGTGCTGCCCCCCCTCCCTCAGTGCTGCCCCCCCTCCCTCAGTGCTGCCCCCCCTCCCTCAGTGCTGCCCCCCCTCCCTCAGTGCTGCCCCCCCTCCCTCAGTGCTGCCCCCCCTCAGGCTGCCCCCTCAGTGCTGCCCCCCCTCCCTCAGTGCTGCCCCCCCTCCCTCAGTGCTGCCCCCCCTCCCTCAGTGCTGCCCCCCCTCCCTCAGTGCTGCCCCCCCTCCCTCAGTGCTGCCCCCCCTCCCTCAGTGCTGCCCCCCCTCCCTCAGTGCTGCCCCCCCTCCCTCAGTGCTGCCCCCCCTCCCTCAGTGCTGCCCCCCCTCCCTCAGTGCTGCCCCCCCTCCCTCAGTGCTGCCCCCCCTCCCTCAGTGCTGCCCCCCCTCCCTCAGTGCTGCCCCCCCTCCCTCAGTGCTGCCCCCCCTCCCTCAGTGCTGCCCCCCCTCCCTCAGTGCTGCCCCCCCTCCCTCAGTGCTGCCCCCCCTCCCTCAGTGCTGCCCCCCCTCCCTCAGTGCTGCCCCCCCTCCCTCAGTGCTGCCCCCCCTCCCTCAGTGCTGCCCCCCCTCCCTCAGTGCTGCCCCCCCTCCCTCAGTGCTGCCCCCCCTCCCTCAGTGCTGCCCCCCCTCCCTCAGTGCTGCCCCCCCTCCCTCAGTGCTGCCCCCCCTCCCTCAGTGCTGCCCCCCCTCCCTCAGTGCTGCCCCCCCTCCCTCAGTGCTGCCCCCCCTCCCTCAGTGCTGCCCCCCCTCCCTCAGTGCTGCCCCCCCTCCCTCAGTGCTGCCCCCCCTCCCTCAGTGCTGCCCCCCCTCCCTCAGTGCTGCCCCCCCTCCCTCAGTGCTGCCCCCCCTCCCTCAGTGCTGCCCCCCCTCCCTCAGTGCTGCCCCCCCTCCCTCAGTGCTGCCCCCCCTCCCTCAGTGCTGCCCCCCCTCCCTCAGTGCTGCCCCCCCTCCCTCAGTGCTGCCCCCCCTCCCTCAGTGCTGCCCCCCCTCCCTCAGTGCTGCCCCCCCTCCCTCAGTGCTGCCCCCCCTCCCTCAGTGCTGCCCCCCCTCCCTCAGTGCTGCCCCCCCTCCCTCAGTGCTGCCCCCCCCTCCCTCAGTGCTGCCCCCCCCTCCCTCAGTGCTGCCCCCCCCTCCCTCAGTGCTGCCCCCCCCTCCCTCAGTGCTGCCCCCCCTCCCTCAGTGCTGCCCCCCCTCCCTCAGTGCGGCGATGTCAGATTATGTGCTGAAGTCTGGAGTGGGACTTGAACCCACAACCTTCTAACTCAGGTGAAATTTCTACCCACTGAGCCACAGCTGACGCCTGGTTGGTGTGAAGGTGTTGAATATTGCTAGTGTGCTCAGATCGGGAACACAAAAGGGCAGAGGTGTCAGAAGGATGGCTGATGTGGATTGTGGAATTGCTTTTAGTGAAGGGATGGATTAAATATTGTTAGGGAAAGTAAGCAGGAACATAGCGCAGGGTCTGGTCTGAGGTTGCTTGATGCTGTACCTGGGTGTACCCCACCTGACACCAGCGCACCTCACCTGAAGCACAGAAAGCGCATTTTGTTTCGGACGGCAGCAGTTGGTCGGTGAGGTGGACGGGCAGCATATGATTGGGGCTGATTTTCTCCAGTTTATTGAAAACACCGGCTCAAAGATTTTGAGGCGGTCTTTGGCTTCCGTGTGTTTAATCAGAACAGTTTGGTCAGCAGCTTGCTGTTGGTGTTCGCAGGGTCACTGCTGCTTTCAAAGGTTCCCATCTGATTCGTTGTATTAAGAAGCAGTTTGGTGCCCTCGATCTCAATCTCTGATCACTGACGTCACCGCAGTTCCTGCATCTGTTACTTTGTGGAAAATGTGATACGGCACATCCTGTGAGGGTGATGCACTGCGACCCACGTCAAACACCGAGAGGAGCGCCCCTGTTTGAGTTACAGTTGAAGTTGCGGCCAGCCTTGAACTATACCTGCCTGAGGTTGCTGTTTTTGGCCAGATAAAAAGAGATATGATTGAGCAGATGCCCCCTTGCAGGAGGGGATTTTGTATTCTGCTCACCGGCACGCATCGCTCTACTCCCTGTTCGTTAATTATGTGTTTGTGACATTTACATTGTAATTGTTTCCATTCGCGTAAGTCACTGGAATTGAGGCAAATGTAATTTTCAGTAATCTGGTTACAGTGGAGCTGAAAGGTCTATTTAAGAAGTGCAGAAACTTGCAGGTGGCCTTATTTCGTACATCAGAAATATAGTCGGGATCCGGATATCCACAGAACAGAACCAGACATAGATATAAAACACTGAAGATTCATCTTGGGTTGTGAGGGGGGTGCGCGGGGGATGAAATCTCAGACCTGGAAAGGATTTTGGTTCAGTCTTTACTGGTCTACGCTGTTAATGCACCATCTGCCTCCCTACATCCTGTCCCAGCTGATCAAGGGTGTGCCAACTGGTTTTAATGTAGCACGATTATCTGAGCAAGGAAAATTGGGTATTTGCAGTAAACTGTGATGCAAACTTCACCAATCATTGCTCCTTGTGATTGTTCACTTGCCCACTGGTACCGTGCTAGAATGGAGAAAAGAATGGTTTGAGTCTTTGAGAAACCTGTTGGTTGCCCTGCTTGACCTGTGACCTTTCTCTTCCAGTCACTTACATCCAGGAAGTGACGCCGTACTTTAAGAGGCCCTCGTTGATAGCAGACCTTCCGTGGGACAGTCTGCCGCCTCAGTCCCCACGTCTGGGAGGTGATGGCTCCAGTTCTCCAAATCACAGTGCCAAAGACTGCAAGATTTTTCCACTGAAGATGTGCTATATCACGCGGAATCTGAACATGCCAGATCCAGAGAGCAGGTCGAGCGCTTCATCCCCATAAATCATCAAAAATGTCAGTTCAGATTGTGCTAGTGAAAAGAATAGTCCCGATTCCTTGCTGTTTGTCTGCATGATATACCCCTCACCGTAACATTCTGATATACCCCATACCCCTCACCGTAACATTCTGATATACCCCACGCCCCTCACTGTAACACTGATATACCCCACGCCCCTCACTAACACTGATATACCCCGCACCCCTCACTGTAATACACTGATATGCCCCACACCCCTCACTGTAATACACTGATATACACCACATCCCTCACTAACACTGATATACCCCACGCCCCTCACTGTAACACTGATATACCCCACGCGCCTCACTAACACTGATATACCCCGCACCCCTCACTGTAATACACTGATATGCCCCACACCCCTCACTGTAATACACTGATATACACCACATCCCTCACTAACACTGATATATCCCACATCCCTCACTAACACTGCCCCACACCCCTCACTGTAACACACTGCTATATCCCATGCCCCTCACTGTAACACACTGATTGATATGCCCCACACCCCTCACTGTAACACACTGATATACCCCGCACCCCTCACTGTAACACTGATATACCCTGCACCCCTCACTGTAACACACTGCTATGTCCCATGCCCCTCACTGTAACACAATGATATGCCCCACACCCCTCACTAACACTGATATGCCCCACACCTCTCACTTAACACACTGATATACCCCACACCCCCTCGATGTATAAGCAGCCCTGCCTTATCTCGATCATTTATTGCTTAAATAGTGTTTGTTGACACAGGGTGGTTCACTGCCTCCTGGTGCTTATGCTGTGTTCCTCACGTGCTGTCCCCACAGGCTGTTTGAGCTGCACTCCCCGGATGGCAGGAATGCACTCATTCTGCGGAGCAAAGACACTATTGCAGCACATGCCTGGTTCACGGCGATTCACGCCAGTATCTCGGCGCAGATCCCTCGGGCTGTGTCGGAGCTGAATGGGCTGCTCGGCCCTAGTGGCAGGGCCATACAACACCTCGGCTGGCTGGCTGAGCAGGTAGACGATTCTCACCACTCAAATCGCGTTAGTTATTGGCCTCTGAACGCATGCTGTGTGTTTGGTTATAACTAACACTGTTTATTCCTCTGTTTTGGGAACCTGTATAATTATTCCACTAACCTGGCAACTCGGCGCAGGCTGAATCCATTCACGTTATGTTATAATCTGATTCGGGAGTACCTCGTTCCATTTTATAGAGAACTGGTTGGCAGACAGGAAGCAGAGAGTAGGGATAAACGGGTCCTTCTCAGAATGGCAGGCAGTGACTAGTGGGGTGCCACAGGGTTCAGTGCTGGGACCCCAGCACTTTACAATATACATCAATGATTTAGATGAAGGAATTGAGTGTAATATCTCCAAGTTTGCAGATGACACTAAGCTGGGTGGTGGTGTCAGCTGTGAGGAGGATGCTAAGGGATTGCAGGGTGACTTGGACAGGTTAGGTGAATGGGCAAATGCATGGCAGATGCAGTATAATGTGGATAAATATGAGGTTATCCACTTTGGTGGCAAAAACACAAAGGCGGAATATTATCTGAATGGCGGCAGATTAGAAAAAGGGGAGGTGCAACGAGACCTGGTACATCAGTCATTGAAAGTTGGCATGCAGGCAGTGAAGAAGGCAAATGGCATGTTGGCCTTCATAGCTAGGGGATTTGAGTATAGGAGCAGGGAGGTCTTACTGCAGTTGTACAGGGCCTTGGTGAGTCCTCACCTGGAATATTGTGTTCAGTTTTGGTCTCCTAATCTGAGGAAGGACATTCTTGCTATTGAGGGAGTGCAATGAAGGTTCACCAGACTGATTCCCGGGATGGCGGGACTGACATATGAGGAGAGACTGGATCGACTGGGCCTGTATTCACTGGAGTTTAGAAGAATGAGAGGAGATCTCATAGAACCATATAAAATTCTGACAGGACTGGAAAGGTTAGATGCAGGAAGAATGTTCCCGATGTTGGGGAAGTCCAGAACCAGGGAACTCAGTCTCAGGATAAGGGGTAAGCCATTTAGGACCGAGATGAGGGGAAACTTCTTCACTCAGAGCGATGTTAACCTCCGGAATTCTCTACCACAGAGAGTTGTTGATGCCAGTTCGTTAGATATATTCAAGAGGGAGTTAGATATGGCTCTGACGGCTAAAGGGATCAAGGGGTATGGAGAGAAAGCAGGAAAGGGGTACTGAGGGAATGATCAGCCATGATCTTATTGAATGGTGGTGCAGGCTCGAAGGGCCGAATGGACTACTCCTGCACCTATTTTCTATGTTTCAAAGTTACGTGATATTGGTGGGAGGCTGAGATGACACAAGAGACTAATCAATCACCGCCCCACCCCCCACACACCCCACCCCCCCCCCCCCCCCCCCAGGGCCGCACACTTTCACCCTGCAGCTCCTAGATGCTAGCCCACTGCAACTGTCTGTGATCTGTCTTTATTTCTACTCTGACCTGCTATGGATTTTAGGACTGATTGTGTGTGAGGGTTCAGTGACAAGCTCCGGAGTACGGTGATCCGAGGGTTTCGGGGTTCAGTGTCGCGGGGTTCGAGGTGCTCTTGGGGGGGTGTGGATGTCAGCATTCGGGGATTGTGCAGTTATGAGATTTCTCTTGTGTTTGGGCTGTAGCAGAAAGTGGAAGGTGGGAGGCAGCAGTGGAAGCCGGTGGTGGTCGTCCTCACTGATAAAGACATGCAGCTTTACGACAGCGTGCCATGGAACCGAGACATGTGGGCATCGCCCTCCCAAAGCCACCCACTGCTGGCAACCAGGTATGTACACAGTGACATTGGGTGAAGGGATTCAGTACCCGCAAGTTCCTGGGGACAGTGGTGAAGTACTTACTTCCAGCATTTGCCAACGAAAGAGCATTGACTTTAACTGGGGGGGAAAAAAAGCAGCAAAAAACTCTGCCACCAGAGCCTTTGCCCATTGCTCAGGGGCCCACCGCCCCCTTGCCCGGGGCAACCCCACCCCCCCCCCCCCCATTCACCTGGGGTCCCCGCCCGCCCGGGGCTTCTCTCTTTTCCCCTTCCCCCTCGCCCCCCCCTCGTGGGGTTCCCCCCCCTTGCCTCCCCCCCCCCCCCCGGGTTTCGTCCCCCCCCCCCCCCGGGTTTCGTCCCCCCCCCCCCCCCCGGGTTCCCCCCCTCTCCCCCCCCGGTGTTCTCCCCCTTCGCTCCGCCCCCCCCCCGGGGTTCCCCCCTTTACCCCCCCCCCCCCCCCGGGGTTCCCCCCTGGGGTTCTCCCCCTCACGCCCCCCCCCCCCAGGGGCTGGGGCTCCGTCATTTTGCAAAGTTAAATGCTGAGTCAATTTGTGTATTTTTTGTGGGGGGCTAGGGGTGGGTCGAGAAGTCAAAGCGTGAATAAATCTTCTGCAGCTACCGATCACGTGTGAATAGCTACTATTCTAGGCTGTTACTCTGAGGTACCCGGAGTGGTCCATGCAATACTCGATTCCAGAATCTCTGTCAGACCTGTTCTAATGCAGTGTCCGAGTAAAACTCTGAGCATTGCAAGTGGAGGGGCAGTCAGGGGTATCACAGAGAGGAAGCGGAGTGAATCAGGGCTCTGGTAAAGGTGCGGGAATCAGTCTTTTTGGGGTGGGAGCCTGGGAGTGACTTAAAGCAGCTGCTTCCCAATTCTCCCAGTAATGCTGACTGTTTACATTCAAGCTGAGAATGAGAGTGTTGGGATGTATAAGGAGTGCAGGCATGTGGCTTTATTAACACAGGACTGCTGGGGTAGCCACCATTCCTGAGAATCTGGTGCCATTCTCAGGACCTACTTCTTTGCCTTGCTGATGTGAGCTTTTCCCCTCTACCCTGCTATTCAGGTTAGTTCACCCGGGACCAGCACGCGGGTCTCCAAGCATTAGTTCAGAGCTGATGTTTGCCACAAGGACGGGATCACGGCAAGGCATCGAGATGCATGTTTTCCGTGTGGAGTCTCACCGGGACCTGTCGGCATGGACGCGGATGCTGGTCCAAGGCTGCCATGGTGCTTCGGAGCTGATTAAGGAGGTGACATTGGGTACGTGTTCTGCATGGTGATCGCAGCGAGTTTCAGCAACAGTGCTGAAGCTTTGGGTGTGTTCTGTATCCTCACTTGGCACAAGGGCAGCGTGCTGATGTGGACCCTGCCATTTCTGTGGCTGCATTCTGATCTCCGGCCCAATTGCCGTAAGCTATCGGTATTCAGCAGAGGCTTTACTTTAATCACATTGTGGATGTTATTTCGAGCTGCTGTGTGCGCCGGAGGCTGGGTTGCAAGCAGCTCTCGAAGACCTTGCTCCAGAAATAAAGCAGAAAGAAATAGCATGCTTTATTTTGATGTTTGACCCTGCAGTGACCCTTTCTATATATAGTTATTTAAAAAATGATGTTTTTAGATATCCCAATAAATCCTTCCTGATGCTATTGATTCTGTGAAGACGGTAGAATTTCAGCATGTAAATCCAAACTCTAATTGGATGGTGCCTGGGCTAATTGGAATTCCCCTTTCCTTTGAGCGGAGGTTTAGTATCACTTTGAGAAACTTTCTTCAATTAACACGTTTATCTAAGCTTGAAGATAGATGACCATGCTTTGGGATTCTAGTCCCCATACTTGCTGAACTGTCGGTGATTCCTCTTCAGTCTCCCTTTCAAAACAGCTTAAAAATAAAGGCATCCTCGGCTTCTCCATCCTAGAAACATAGAAACATAGAAAATAGGTGCAGGAGTAGGCCATTCGGCCCTTCTAGCCTGCACCGCCATTCATGGCTGAACATGAAACTTCAGTACCCCCTTCCTGCTTTCTCGCCATAACCCTTGATCCCCCGAGTAGTAAGGACTTCATCTAACTCCCTTTTGAATATATTTAGTGAATTGGCCTCAACTACTTTCTGTGGTAGAGAATTCCACAGGTTCACCACTCTCTGGGTGAAGAAGTTTCTCCTCATCTCGGTCCTAAATGGCTTACCCCTTATCCTCAGACTGTGACCCCTGGTTCTGGACTTCCCCAACATTGGGAACATTCTTCCTGCATCTAACCTGTCTAAACCCGTCAGAATTTTAAACGTTTCTATGAGGTCCCCTCTCATTCTTCTGAACTCCAGTGAATACAAGCCCAGTTGATCCAGTCTTTCTTGATAGGTCAGTCCCGCCATCCCGGGAATCAGTCTGGTGAATCTTCGCTGCACTCCCTCAATAGCAAGAATGTCCTTCCTCAAGTTAGGAGACCAAAACTGTACACAATACTCCAGGTGTGGCCTCACCAAGGCCCTGTACAACTGTAGCAACACCTCCCTGCCCCTGTATTCAAATCCCCTCGCTATGAAGGCCAACATGCCATTTGCTTTCTTAACCGCCTGCTGTACCTGCATGCTAACCTTCAATGACTGATGTACCATGACACCCAGGTCTCGTTGCACCTTCCCTTTTCCTAATCTGTCACCATTCAGATAATAGTCTGTCTCTCTGTTTTTACCACCAAAGTGGATAACCTCACATTTATCCACATTATACTTCATCTGCCATGCATTTGCCCACTCACCTAACCTATCCAAGTCACTCTGCAGCCTAATAGCATCCTCCTCGCAGCTCACACTGCCACCCAACTTAGTGTCATCTGCAAATTTGGAGATACTGCATTTAATCCCCTCGTCTAAATCATTAATGTACAATGTAAACAGCTGGGGCCCCAGCACAGAACCTTGCGGCACCCCACTAGTCACTGCCTGCCATTCTGAAAAGTACCCGTTTACTCCTACTCTTTGCTTCCTGTCTGACAACCAGTTCTCAATCCACGTCAGTACACTACCCCCAATCCCATGTGCTTTAACTTTGCACATTAATCTCTTGTGTGGGACCTTGTCGAAAGCCTTCTGAAAGTCCAAATATACCACATCAACTGGTTCTCCTTTGTCCACTTTACTGGAAACATCCTCAGAAAATTCCAGAAGATTTGTCAAGCATGATTTCCCTTTTACAAATCCATGCTGACTTGGACCTATCATGTCACCATTTTCCAGATGCACTGCTATGACATCCTTAATAATTGATTCCATCATTTTACCCACTACTGAGGTCAGGCTGACCGGTCTATAATTCCCTGTTTTCTCTCTCCCTCCTTTTTTAAAAAGTGGGGTTACATTGACTACCCTCCACTCCATAGGAACTGATCCAGAGTCAATGGAATGTTGGAAAATGACTGTCAATGCATCTGCTATTTCCAAGGCCACCTCCTTAAGTACTCTGGGATGCAGTCCATCAGGCCCTGGGGATTTATCGGCCTTCAATCCCATCAATTTCCCCAACACAATTTCCCGACTAATAAAGATTTCCCTCAGTTCCCCCTCCTTACTAGACCCTCTGACCCCTTTTATATCCAGAAGGTTGTTTGTATCCTCCTTAGTGAATACCGAACCAAAGTACTTGTTCAATTGGTCTGCCATTTCTTTGTTCCCCGTTATGACTTCTCCTGATTCTGACTGCAGGGGATCTACGTTTGTCTTTACTAACCTTTTTCTCTTTACATACCTATAGAAACTTTTGCAGTCCACCTTAATGTTCCCTGCAAGCTTCTTCTCGTACTCCATTTTCCCTGCCCTAATCAAACCCTTTGTCCTCCTCTGCTGAGTTCTAAATTTCTCCCAGTCCCCAGGTTCGCTGCTATTTCTGGCCAATTTGTATGCCACTTCCTTGGCTTTAATACTATCCCTGATTTCCCTAGATAGCCACGGTTGAGCCACCTTCCCTTTTTTATTTTTATGCCAGACAGGAATGTACAATTGTTGTAATTCATCCATGCGGTCTCTAAATGTCTGCCATTGCCCATCCCCACAGTCAACCCCTTCAGTATCATTCGCCAATCTATCCTAGCCAATTCACGCCTCATACCTTCAAAGTTAGCCTTCTTTAAGTTCTGGACCATGGTCTCTGAATTAACTGTTTCATTCTTCATCCTAATGCAGAATTCCACCATATTATGGTCACTCTTCCCCAAGGGGCCTCGCACAATGAGATTGCTAATTAATCCTCTCTCATTACACAACACCCAGTCTAAGATGGCCTCCCCCCTAGTTGGTTCCTCAACATATTGGTCTAGAAAACCATCCCTTATGCACTCCAGGAAATCCTCCTCCACCGTATTGCTTCCAGTTTGGCTAGCCCAATCTATGTGCATATTAAAGTCACCCATTATAACTGCTACACCTTTATTGCATGCACCCCTAATTTCCTGTTGATGCCCTCCCCAACATCCCTATTACTGTTTGGAGGTCTGTACACAACTCCTACTAACGTTTTTTGCCCTTTGGTGTTCTGCAGCTCTACCCATATAGATTCCACATCATCCAAGCTAATGTCTTTCCTAACTATTGCATTAATCTCCTCTTTAACCAACAATGCTACCCCACCTCCTTTTCCTTTTATTCTATCCTTCCTGAATGTTGAATACCCCTGAATGTTGAGTTCCCAGCCCTGATCATCCTGGAGCCACGTCTCCGTAATCCCAATCACATCATATTTATTAACATCTATTTGCACAATTAATTCATCCACCTTATTGCGGATACTCCTTGCATTAAGACACAAAGCCTTCAGGCTTGTTTTTTTAACACCCTTTGTCCTTTTAGAATTTTGCTGTACAGTGGCCCTTTTTGTTCTTTGCCTTGGGTTTCTCCGCCCTCCACTTTTCCTCATCTCCTTTCTGTCTTTTGCTTTTGCCTCCTTTTTGTTTCCCTCTGTCTCCCTGCATTGGTTCCCATCCCCCTGCCATATTAGTTTAAATCCTCCCCAACAGCACTAGCAAACACTCCCCCTAGCACATTGGTTCCGGTCCTGCCCAGGTGCAGACCGTCCGGTTTGTACTGGTCCCACCTACCCCAGTCCCAATGCCCCAGGAATTTGAATCCCTCCCTGTTGCACCACTGCTCAAGCCACGTATTCATCTGCGCTATCCTGCGATTCCTACTCTAACTATCACGTGGTACTGGTAGCAATCCCGAGATTACTACTTTTGAGGTCCTACTTTTTAATTTAGCTCCTAGCTCCTTAAATTCGTTTCGTAGGACCTCATCCCTTTTTTTACCTATGGCGTTGGTACCAATGTGCACCACGACAACTGGCTGTTCTCCCTCCCATTTCAGAATGTCCTGCACCCGCTCCGAGACATCCTTGACCCTTGCACCAGGGAGGCAACATACCATCCTGGAGTCTCGGTCGCGGCCGCAGAAACGCCTATCTATTCCCCTCACCATTGAATCCCCTATCACTATTGCTGTCCCACTCTTTTTCTTGCCCTCCTGTGCAGCAGAGCCAGCCACGGTGCCATGAACTTGGCTGCTGCTGCCCTCCCCTGATGAGTCATCCCCCTCAACAGTACTCAAAACAGTGTATCTGTTTTGCAGGGGGATGACCACAGGGGACCCCTGCACTACCTTCCTTGCACTACTCTTCCTGCTGGTCTTCCATTCCCTAGCTGGCTGTGGACCCTTTCCCTGCGGTAAGACCAACTCACTACACGTGCTACTCACGTCATTCTCAGCATCGTGGATGCTCCAGAGCGAATCCACCCTCAGCTCCAACTCCGCAACGCGGACAGTCAGGAGCTGGAGGTGGATACACTTCCTGCACACGTAGTCGTCAGGGACACCGGAAGTGTCCCTGAGTTCCCACATGGTACAGGAGGAGCATAACACCCGACCGAACTCTCCTGCCATGACTTAACCCTTAGATACACTTAAATTGGCAACAACAATGTTAAAAGTTATAGAAGAGAAAAAAGAAAAACTACTCACCAATCACCAGCCAATCACTTAACCCCTAGGCTGTGACGTCACCTTTGTTTCTTTCTTTGCCTTCTCCCTGTAGCTGCACCGGTACGCCTCTTGCCGAACCCGGACTCGCGCTGCTCCGAGCTCCCGCCTCCTCGACTGACTGCTCGAACTGCCTGACTCCCGCTGGCCTTTATAGGCCACTCGCCGACCCCGGACTCGCGCTGCTCCGAGCTCCCGCCTCCTCGACTGACTGCTCGAACTGCTCGACTCCCGCTGGCCTTTATAGGCCTCTCGCCGACCCCCCACTCACTACTGTCCCAACTCTGCCTTGTGCCCACCCGCGCCCCCCCCCACACCGGGACACGTCCCCCTTGTGCCCCCGCCCCCCCACACACACCTGGACATGTCCCACAACAGGACTTGTTCTCTTCCCCCCCCCCCCCCCCACCACCACACCCGGACACGCCCCCCTTGTGCCCCCCACCCGGACATGTCACCCGGACACACCCAACCCCCCCCCCCCCCAACCCAGACACTCCTCCTTGTACCCCCCCACACACCTGGACACTCCCCCTTGTGCCCCACCCCCTACACCTGGACACGTGTCTTCCCCACCCCCCCCACACCCGGACACTCCCCCTTGTCCCTCTTGTGCCCCCCCCACACCCAGACACTTCCCCCTTGTCCCATCCAGTGCCAACTTGCGGAATAGTATAAGTAAGTTTCCCTATTTATCTGTTGATTCAGTCCATTATCCCCAGGGACTGATAATATTGACCGATTAATGACTGTCACAGATAGTGACCCTGGTGGACCTTGTTTTTAAACAGGATGTACTTGGAATGGACAGGACATCAAGCTGATCATTCACTATGAAAGTGGTTTTGTGATGTCCCAGGACAGCCCAACCATAGACTCGGCCAACACCCTTTTCCAGTATCCATTTGAAAGGTTGAAGATGTCTGCTGACGATGGGATCAGGATGCTGTATTTGGACTTCGGGGGGCCAGAAGGAGAGCTGGTGAGTGCAGACTTCGTAAAATCTGATTTTTGACAGTACTTTCTGCAAATAAAGGGACTTGAGACTCCATTTTTAATGCTTATCCTCTTGTTTTTCACCCCTATCCTTTGGACCTTGAGACTTGCACAAATTTCCCAGCAGAGAACCAGCAGTGGACTCATTCTCAGCCTCGGATGTGAGTGGCCAGAGATGATGCAGAGTTAGATTGTGCCCCATTAACGAGAAGATTTGAGAATCCTACTCATCAATCCCGGCACAGGCATGGTGGGCCGAATAGCTGCCTTCTGTGCTGAGAGATTTCATTGCATTTCCCCATCTATCCTGAAACACTTGACCCTCATGAGTTTAGCTCCACTGATGCCAACTGCCCTCTGGTGTACATGAGGGAGAAGGGAATAGAGGGTTATGCTGATGGGGTTAGAAGAAGAGGCTGGTGACACGGACTGGTTGAGCCCGAATGGCTGGTTTCTGTGCTGTATATTCTATGTATTGATCGCTTCCCCCCGCTTCCCACATTTGTGATTGATTGTGTTGCAGGTTGCAATCTCTCTGCTGCTTTCTGTGTGTCTGCCATGACTTTCTCCATCTTTTCCAGCACCTGGACTTGCATTCATGCCCGAAACCTGCTGTCTTTGTTATACATTCATTTCTCTCGGCCAAAGTGACCCGGATGGGACTCTTAGTGTGAGGAAGGCTGTGATTGCCAGGAAAAATCTTGGGATCATTGCGCTCAACAAGACCAAAGACCATTGCTGCATCTCGGGGAATGGAACCTGCAAGAGCACAAAGACAGTGACTGGTGGGAGGCTACCAGCCTGTAGGAATGGGAGAAACCTCACGTATGATTATCGAATCCCATCCTGTAACAGAGACCTCCAGATATTGCTATTCGTTGCCAAATGTGCCTTTTTCTTATCAACTGAACTTCACACAATTTTTATAATTGTACATTAAGTTTATTGCTGTGAAGATAACACAGTTGCTTTAACTTTGGAGCATATAGTTTTGTAATTTGGTTTAAAAGATCTTATTAACGCGAGATACTGGTTCTGGTGTTGTCGCTGTGATTGGTGCAATACCTTCCAATCCAGGTTCATCGCTGCAATGTTTACAGCGTTGTCACTTAAACCAGCAAAAAAGGCACACGTGGGTGGCCTGAGACTCCGTTACCATGTTCATCTAATTCATTTATCACTGACGTGTTCTACATGTCTGCGCTTGCACCAGGACAGTGTCACTGGCCAGGACCTCCTGTTCATTATGAAGCTTTGATTGTGTAGCTTGGTCTCAATAAGTAGTAAATATCCTGAGGCAGCCGCATGCTCCAGCTATCGTCACGTCTGTATCTGATGTGAACTGATTGGATGTGCTGTCTGGTGGGGAAACGCTGATCCAACCTAAACCCGAGTGTTTTATGGTCCTTGGTATTTCCTAACATTTAATGTATGGTGGTCTTAAAATACTGCCCGGTGCCCAGGGGTTCTGGGGTCTGGGTAGTGCCCAGGGGTTCTGGGGCCCCGGTAGATCTGGGGCCCAGTGGATGGCTGGGGGTCCCAGTGGTTGGGGGGGTGGCGGTCTTGGTGGTGCCCAGGGGGCCTGGGGTCCCGATGGGTGGGGGGGCCCTGTGGGTTTGGGGTCCGGTGGGTGGGGAGGGGGTGGCCTCGGTGGGTCTGGGGTCCTGGTGTTTGGGGGGGGGTCCCTATGGGTCTGGGGTCCCGGTGGGGGTCTCGGTGGGTCTGGGGTCCAGGTGGTGCCCAGGGATAGGCCTGGGGTCCTGGTGGTTGGGAAGTCCCTGTGGGTCTAGGATCTCGGTACTGTCCAGCAGCAGCAGGCAAAGTGCAGGGACTATTCTCGTGAATCAGTCTGCAGTGTCACCCACTGGTAAGGAGGTTAGAGTAAACTTCACCAGGGTAATGTGTGGGGAGTGATGCCCCCATCCTGGGCGGGGGGTGACCGCCTCCTGGGCGCCCAGACATTGTCCTGCTGTCAATCCCCTTTGCGTGCGCCCCCCTGCACGGTGACCCCCGCTCCCGCCTCACCAGCACCAAGTATTGGAGGGGCTCTGAGATGCTAACATTACCTGTTACGAAGGTGTATTACTGTGCACTGCAGGCCATATGGGAAGAAACCCTAGTGCTGCGTTTGTAGTGCATTGGGTGATGGTCTTGGATCTTGTAGTCCACACTCAGCCATGTACCTGCTCTTGTAAACAGTGTTGGAAAGTGAGAAAGACTGACTTGAACAGAAGATCTTGAGACCACATTGCTGAATTGCTTGATGCTGAAAATATGTGATGTGATATCCAGACCCACGGAGGATTTAGAGATTGTGGATCAGAAGGAAGTATTCTGTGCACAAGGAGAGCTCCTCATAGCTGGCTCTGTCTGTGGCCACTCTTTCGAGCCATGTTTGCAAGATATGCAAATCACACACGAGTTTGCAGGATTTGGCAATTCAACTATGGATCTTTGCAGCAAAGCCTGCCCATGTACCAACTCACTGACCCTGCAGAGCTACTGGCCAGGGAATGGGAGGCCTGCCTTTGTTCAGGGATCTCTCTTCAGGCCCTGCAGGAAAGGGTAATTTTTCTGGTATTTAATTGCAATTTTTGAGGGGTTTTTAATATTTATCCACTGAGACCTGCTCTATATTTTCTGTTTCTTTTGAATGGATTTTTCTGGCATTAGTATAAGCCACATTAAAAATTGAAAAGATTCCCCGATTACAGGTGTGAAACTCGCTATGCAGATTACAGGTTATAGAATCATAGAAATTTACAGCGCAGAAGGAGGCCATTTCAGCCATCGTGTCCACGCCGGCTGACCAAGAACTATCCAGCCTAATCCCATTTTCCAGCTCTTGGTCCGTAGCCCTGTAGGTTACGGCACTTCAAGTGCACATCCAAGTATTTTTTAAATGTGCTGTGGGTTTCTGTCTCTACCACCCTTTCAGGCAGTGAGTTCCAGACCCCCACCATCTTCTGGCCGAAGAAATTTCCCCTCATATCTCCTCTGAACTTCCCCCTCATATCTCCTCTGAACTTCCCCCTCATATCTCCTCTGAACTTCCCCCTCATATCTCCTCTGAACTTCCCCCTCATATCTCCTCTGAACTTCCCCCTCATATCTCCTCTGAACTTCCCCCTCATATCTCCTCTGAACTTCCCCCTCATATCTCCTCTGAACTTCCCCCTCATATCTCCTCTGAACTTCCCCCTCATATCTCCTCTGAACTTCCCCCTCATATCTCCTCTGAACTTCCCCCTCATATCTCCTCTGAACTTCCCCCTCATATCTCCTCTGAACTTCCCCCTCATATCTCCTCTGAACTTCCCCCTCATATCTCCTCTGAACTTCCCCCTCATATCTCCTCTGAACTTCCCCCTCATATCTCCTCTGAACTTCCCCCTCATATCTCCTCTGAACTTCCCCCTCATATCTCCTCTGAACTTCCCCCTCATATCTCCTCTGAACTTCCCCCTCATATCTCCTCTGAACTTCCCCCTCATATCTCCTCTGAACTTCCCCCTCATATCTCCTCTGAACTTGCCCCTCATATCTCCTCTGAACTTGCCCCTCATATCTCCTCTGAACTTGCCCCTCATATCTCCTCTGAACTTGCCCCTCATATCTCCTCTGAACTTGCCCCTCATATCTCCTCTGAACTTGCCCCTCATATCTCCTCTGAACTTGCCCCTCATATCTCCTCTGAACTTGCCCCTCATATCTCCTCTGAACTTGCCCCTCATATCTCCTCTGAACTTGCCCCTCATATCTCCTCTGAACTTGCCCCTCATATCTCCTCTGAACTTGCCCCTCATATCTCCTCTGAACTTGCCCCTCATATCTCCTCTGAACTTGCCCCTCATATCTCCTCTGAACTTGCCCCTCATATCTCCTCTGAACTTGCCCCTCATATCTCCTCTGAACTTGCCCCTCATATCTCCTCTGAACTTGCCCCTCATATCTCCTCTGAACTTGCCCCTCATATCTCCTCTGAACTTGCCCCTCATATCTCCTCTGAACTTGCCCCTCATATCTCCTCTGAACTTGCCCCTCATATCTCCTCTGAACTTGCCCCTCATATCTCCTCTGAACTTGCCCCTCATATCTCCTCTGAACTTGCCCCTCATATCTCCTCTGAACTTGCCCCTCATATCTCCTCTGAACTTGCCCCTCATATCTCCTCTGAACTTGCCCCTCATATCTCCTCTGAACTTGCCCCTCATATCTCCTCTGAACTTGCCCCTCATAACTTTAAATCTATGCCCCCTGGTTGTTGAACACCCTGCAAGGGAAACAGATCCTTCCTATCCACTCTATCCAGGTTGTGACACTCACTGTCCCCGATTATATCTGTGAAACGCACTGTCCTCGATTGCAGGGGTGAAACTCACTGTCCTCGATGTACATGAACGATGGTGAAATGCGTTGGAACTTAAATTTACATACTTGAAGAAAGCTATTTTGTTGGTTTTGTGCTTCCTGCTCCCCGATTTACGCTAATTTATACCTACTTTAAATTCAGGCATTTCTACTGAGAGTGGGGAATTCTTGGGCATGACATGACATCGGCAAAATGGGCCCAATATTGGGCCTAACTTCCGAGTTGTGTCCAAGGAAGAGGCTCTGGACTCCGCGCTCACTCCCAGTGCCTTCCTGGAGACCGTGCTGATTCGCACCGTGACTAACACTACATCGACTCTGCACTTTACACGAACTCCCGACCTGAACTGCATGTCTAAACTCCTCAGCCCTGCCGTCAATCTGCAGTTTGGTTTCATTCTACCACATCACCTGTCACTCCGGTAACTGACTCAGCCTCACCTGTCATTCTGGTAACTGACTCAGCCTCACCTGTCACTCCGGTAACTGACCCAGCCTCACTCACCTGCCACTCAGGTAACTGACGCAGCCTCACTCACCTGCCACTCAGGTAACTGACGCAGCCTCACTCACCTGCCACTCAGGTAACTGACCCAGCCGCACTTTAAATGCGTGTTAAGTTACAAGAGCACAGCTCCAGCCCACAAAAGGTTACGAAGTAAGAATTTTCAGTTGGGAGCGTGACCTGTTCTGGGTCTACAGCAACAACACCAGGTGTGGAATGGTGAGCAAATTGCAGCAGCCTGCCTGTCAGCTGCTGAGTAATTACTGACAACAGTGGCATCTCATATTTACATAGCGCCTTTAATTTAGACAAACATCCCAAGGCATTTCACAGACACGTGTTTATTCGGAGTGCTGTAAATTGAACGGTGTCCCTGGGAGAAGGCGGCTTTGTTCTGTCACTGAAGGACTGACTGGTGACAACTTTAATGTTAGAAATGAAATTGGCTCCTGAGAATCATGGAGCAATCTCCCATTGCCAAGGAAATTCTATTTTTGTAACTGACTCTGTCCCCAGCGATTCACTTCAATCACTGACTGAAATACCAAAGTGAATAGAAGAGAAACAGCACCAGCTTTCCTTGGGCATTACCCAACCTGTATTATAGACAAAGGATTGTATCTGCAATGGTGCCTCTTTGTACAATACATGTATATAAATAGCATCAGCCATTTTACCTTTTCCGTTGGTCTCTTTTACTTCTGATTTCTAAAAGTGTTTGCTGATGCGAGTGGGGGGGTTGTGGTGGGAGGAGGGTAACGGCTTCTGTGGGAGAGGAGTAATGGATTCTGGGGGGAACAGGAAGAGTCATGGATTGAGGAAAAGGGGTAATGAATTCTGTGGGGGTGGACCCTATGGGGAAGGATAACTGACCCAATGGGGGAGGGTAACCAGGGATTCTGGGTGGGTGGGCGATGGAAAGGGATGACCGGGATTCTGGAGGAGAATGGGGATAGGTAACATGGATGCTGTGGGAGATGGGTAACGGACTCAGTGGGGGGGGGGGGGGTAACAGGGATTCTGGGGGAAATGTGCAACATGCATTCTGTTTAATGGGTGTGCTATGGGTCCAATGTTTTTGATAAGTGGGGGCAGCATGGTCTTGTTTGGAACTGCAATTTCAGTGAATATTATACTAGTTCCCTTTTCTCAGCATGAGGGATGAGCCAGTGTAATCATAGAATCACTAATGTCCTTTGGGGAAAGAAATCTGCTGCCCTTACCCAGTCTGCCTATATGTGTGACTCCAGACCCATAGCAATGTGGTTGACTCTTAACTGCCCTCATATCATAGAAACATAGAAAATAGGTGCAGGAGTAGGCCATTCGGCCCTTCGAGCCTGCACCACCATTCAATAAGATCATGGCTGATCATTCACCTCAGGACTCCTTTCCTGCTTTCTCTCCATACCCCTCGATCCCTTTAACTGTAAGGGCCATATCTAATTCCCTCTTGAATATATCCAATGAACTGGCATCAACAACTCTCTGCAGCAGGGAATTCCACAGGTTCACAACTCCGAGTGAAGAAGTTTCTCCTCATCTCAGTCCTAAATGGCCTAACCCTTATCCTAAGATTGTGTCCCCTGGTTCTGGACTTCCCCAACATCGGGAACATTCTACCCGCATCTAACCTGTCCCGTCCCGTCAGAATCTTACACGTTTCTATGAGATCCCCTCTCATCCTTATAAACACCAGTGTATAAAGGCCCAGTTGATCCAGCCTCTCATCATATATCAGTCCAGCCATCCCAGGAATCAGTCTGGTGAACCTTCGCTGCACTCCCTCAATAGGAAGAACGTCTTTCCTCCGATTAGGAGACCAAAACTGAACACAATATTCCAGGTGAGGCCTCACCAAGGTCCTGTACATCTGCAGCAAGACCTCCCTGCTCCTATACTCAAATCCCCGTGCTATGCAGGCCAACATGCTATTTGCCGCCTTCACCGCCTGCTGTACCTGCATGTCAACTTTCAATGACTGATGAACCATGACACCTAGGTCTCGTTGCACCTCCCCTTTTCCTAATCTGCCATCATCCAGATAATCTGCCTTCATGTTATTGCCTCCAAAATGGATATCCTCACATTTATCCACATTTGCCCACTCACCTAACCTGTCCAAATCACCCTGCAGCCTCTTAGCATCCTCCTCACACCGCCACCCAGTTTAGTGTCATCTGCAAACTTGGAGATATTACATTCAATTCCTTCATCCAAATCATTAATGTAAATTGTAAAGAGCTGGGGTCCCAGCACTGAGCCCTGCGGCACTCCACTAGTCCCTGCCTCCATTCCGAAAAGGACCCGTTTATCCCGACTCTCTGCTTCCTATCTGCCAACCAATTCCCTATCCATGCCAGTACATTACCCCCAATACAATGTGCTTTGATTTTGCACACCAATCTCTTATGTCAAAGGCCTTTTGAAAGTCCAAATACACCACATCCACTGGTTCTCCCTTGTCCACTCTACTAGTTACATCCTCAAAAATATTCCAGAAGATTTGTCAAACATGACTTCCCCTTCATAAATCCATGCTGACTTGGACCGATCCTGTCACTGCTTTCCAAGTGCGCTGCTATTTCATCCTTAATAATTGATTCCAACATTTTCCCCACTACTGATGTCCGGCTAACCGGTCTATAATCACCCGTTTTCTCTCTTCCCTCCTTTTTTAAAAAGTGGTGTTACTTTAGTTACCCTCCAGTCCATAGAAACTGATCCCGAGTTGATAGACTGTTGGAAAATGATCACCAATGCATCCATTATTTCTAGGGCCTTAAGTACTTTGGAATGCAGACAATCAGGCCCCAGGGATTTATCGGCCTGCAATCCCATCAATTTCCCCAACACAATTTCCCGCCTAATAAGGATATCATTCAGTTCCTCCTTCTCTCTAGACCCTCGGTTCCCTAGTACATCTGTAAGGTTATTTGTGTCTTCCTTCGTGAAGACAGAACCAAAGTATTTGTTCAATTGGTCTGCCATTTCTTTGTTCCCCATTATAAATTCACCTGAGTCCGGTTGCAAGGGACCTACGTTTGTCTTCACTAATCTTTTTCTCTTCACATATCTATAGAAGCTTTTGCAGTCCTTTTATGTTCCTGGCAATCTTCCTCTCGTACTCTATTTTCCCCCTCCTAATCAAACCCTTTGTCTTCCTCTGCTGAATTCTAAATTTCTCCCAATCCTCAGGTTTGCTGCTTTTTTTGACCAATTTATATGCCTCTTCCTTGGATCTAACACTAGCCTTAATTTTCCTTGTTAGCCACGGTTGAGCCACCTTCCCTGTTTTATTTTTACTCCAGACAGGGATGTACAATTGTTGAAGTTCATCCATGTGATCTATAAATGTTTGCCATTGCCTATCCACTGTCAACCCTTTAAGTATCATTTGCCAGTCTATTCTAGCTAATTCACACCTCATGCCGTCGAAGTTAGCTTTTCTTAAGTTCTGGACCCTAATTTCTGAATTAACTGTGTCACTCTCCATCTTAATAAAGAATTCTACCATATTATGGTCACTCTTCCCCAAGAGGCCTCGCACAACAAGATTGATAATTAGTCCTTTCTCATTACACATCACCCAGTCTAGGATGGCCAGCTCTCTAGTTGGTTCCTCAACATATTGGTCAAGAAAACCATCCCTAATACACTCCAGGAAATCCTCCTCCAACGCATTGCTACCAGTTTGGTTAGCCCAATCTATAAGTAAATTAAAGTCGCCCATGATAACTACTGTACCTTTATTGCACACATCCCTTATTTCTTGTTTGATGCTGTCCCCAACCTCACTACTACTGTTTGGCAGTCTGTACACAACTCCCACCAGCGTTTTCTGCCCTTTGGTATTCCGTAGCTCCACCCATACCGATTCCACATCATCCAAGCCAATGTCCTTCCTTACTATTGCATTAATTTCCTCTTTAACCAGTAATGCCACCCCGCTTCCTTTTCCTCTCTGCCTATCCTTCCTAAATGTTGAATACCCCTGGATGTTGAGTGCTCAGCCTTGGTCACCCTGGAGCCATGTCTCTGTGATGCCAATTACATCATATCCATTAACTGCTATCTGTGCAGTTAATTCGTTCATCTTATTCCAAATACTCCTCGCATTGAGGCACAGAGACTTCAGGCTTGTCTTTTTAACACACTTTGCCCCTTTAGAATTTTGCTGTAATGTGGTCCTTTTTATTTTTTGCCTTGGGTTTCTCTGCCCTCCACTTTTACTATTGTCCTTTCTATCTTTTGCCTCTGTCTCCCTTTTATTTCCCCCTGCCTCCCCAACAGCACTAGCAAACGCTCCCCCTAGGACATTGGTTCCGGTCCTGCCCAGGTGCAGACCGTCCGGTTTGTACTGGTCCCACCTACCCCAGAACCAGTTCAATGTCCCAGGAATTTGAATCCCTCCCTTCTACACCACTCCTCAAGCCACGCATTCATCTGAGCTATCCTGCGATTCCTACTCTCACTAGCACGTGGCACTGGTAGCAATCCTGAGATGACTACTTTTGAGATCCTACTTTTTAATTTGGCTCCAAGCTCCCTAAATTCTTCTCGTAGGCCCTCATCCCGTTTTTTTTACCTATATCATTGGTATCTATATGCACCACGACAACTGGCTGTTCACCCTCACTTTTCAGAATGTCCTGCACCCGCTCAGAGACATCCTTGACCCTTGCACCAGGGAGGCAACATACCATCATAGGGAATTGGGGGTGGGCAATAAATGCTGGCATTGTCAGCAATGCCCACATCCCATGATTGAATTTTTAAAAAAACTTGTACAGCACAGGAAGAGGCTATTTGGCCCATTGTGTCTGTACCGGCCCTTTGAAAGTTATCTAATTAGTCCCACTCCATTGCTCTTTCCCCATAGTTCTGCAATTTTTTTCCTTCAAATATTTATCCAATTCTCTTTTGAAAGTTACTATTGAATCTGTTTCCACCACCCTTTCAGGCAGCGCATTCCAGATCACAATAATTCACTGCGGGGAGAAAAAGTGTCTCCTCTCCCCCACTGTAAATGTATCTGATCCTCGTTACACTCACTGCTGAGATCTGTGCCGTGAAGTTTAAAGTATTCTCAAATCTGCCACTATCTGTAATCTGTCCAAAATGAGTACTACAGTGTATCCAGTTCAATCACCAGTCCACTACTGACATGACTCATCTCAATTGAAGGGAACAGTTGGCCTGTGAACCTGGGCTAACGGATGGACGCATCAACTAGGGCTCCTGCTATTGAATGGTGGCGCAGGCTCAAGGGTCTGTGTGGCCTACTCCTGCTGCTGGTCATTATCAGTAACCTCTGCCGATAAGTGTATAGGAAGATCTGATGGCTACGGACAGGTTTGGGTGTGATGCCCTCTATCACACCCAAAGCATTGGGGTAGAAAACATGGGTGCGAGTTTGTAGGCCCCCAAACAGTAGTGGTAATGTAGGGCACATTATAAATCAGGAAATTAGAGGTGCATGTAACACAGGTAATACAATAATCATGGGGGACTTTAATCTACACATTTACTGGGCAAACCAAATTTGCAGTAATCGTGTGGAGAACGAATTCCCAGAATGTATACAAGATGGTTCTCTAGATCATTATGTTGAGGAACCAACTAGAGAACAGGTTATTTTAGATCTGCAGATTATTTTAGTGCAATGGGAAATGATTCATTAATAACCTTGTGATTAAGGGGCCTTTAGAGAAGAGTGACCATAATATGATAGAATTTTACATTAAGTTTGAAAGAGATTTAGTTTATCTGAAACTAAGGTCTTAAATCTGAACAAAAGAAACTACATGGATATGAGGAAAGAGTTGACTAAGGTAGATTGGGAAACTACATTAAAAGGTAGACAAGCAATGGCTAGCATTTAAAGAATTAATATATAATTTACAACAAACATAAATTCCTTTAAAGCATAAACACCCCACAGGTAAAGTGATCCAACTGTGGCAAAAAGAGAAGTTAAAGATAGTATTAGATCAAAGGAAGAGGCTTATAATGTTGCCAAAAGATTTCAACAAAAGAGAACAAAGAAATTGATGAAGAAAGGGAAAATAGAATATGAGGGTAAACTAGCGAGAGACATAAACAGATGGTACAAGCTTCTGTAAGTATGTAAAAAGGAAAAAATTAGCAGAAGTAAATGTGGGTTCCTTACAGGCTGCGACAGAAGAAATTATAATGGGGAATAAGGAAATGGCAGAGAAATCAAACAAATACTTTGTGTCTGTCTTCACGGAAGAAGATACAAAAAACCTCCCAGATATAGTGGAGAACCAAGGATCTAGTGAGAATGAGGAATTGAAAGAAATTAATATTAGTAAAAAGAAAAATAGTCCTGCAGAAATTAATTGGACTGAAAGCCGATAAATCCCCTGGACCTGATGGCCGACACCCTAGAGTTTCGAAAGAGGTGGCTATAGAGATAGTGGCTGCGTTGGTTATCATTTTCCAAAATTCCATTGATTCTAGAATGTTTCCTGCAGATTGGAAGGTAGCTAAAGTAACCCCGTTATTTAAGAAAGGAGGGAGAGAGAAAACCTCCAACAGCACGAAACCCCCCACCCCCGCACCCCCCCCCCCCCCCCCCAAGATCTCTGCGTTTCTCAAATTCTGGCGCCTCACATCCCTGATTTTAATCACTCCACCATTGTCGGCCGTGCCTCTAGTAGCCCTGCGCCCTAAGCTCTGGAACTCCCACCTTAAATCTGTTAGAATTTTTTGAGATTATAACAGTAGGATAGATAAGGGGGAACCAATGGATGTGTATTTGGATTTTCAGAAGGCTTTTGATAAAGTGCCACACAAGAGGTTATTTATCTAAATTAGGTCTCATGGGATTGGGGGTAATATACTAACATGGATTGAGGATTGGTTAATGGACAGTAAACGGGGTGTAGGAATAAACGGATCATTTTGGGTTGGCAGACTGTAAGTAGTTGGGTGCCGCAAGGATCAGTGCTTGGGCCCCAACTATTCACAATCTATACCAATGATTTGGATGAGGGGACAAAATGTAACAGCATATATCCAAGTTTGCTGATGATACAAAGCTAGATGGGAATCTAAGTTGTGGAGGATGCAAAGAGGCTTCAAGGGGTTATAGACAGGCAAAGTGAATGGGCAAGAACATGGCAAATAGAATATAATGTGGAGAAATGTGAAGTTATCCACTTGGTAGGAAAAATAGAAAAGAGTATTTTTTAAATGGTGAGAGATTGGGAAATATTGGTGTTCAGAGGGAGCTGGGTGTCCTTGTACACAAATCACTGAAAGTTTACAGGTACGACAAGCAATTAAGAAAGCAAATAGTATGTTGAGGATTTGAGTGTAAAAATAAATACATCTTACGGCAATTATATCGGGCACTGGTGAGACCGCACCTGGAGTATTGTGTACAGTTTTGGTCTCCTTACCTAAGGAAGGATCTATTTGCCTTAGAGGGAGTGCAACAAAGGTTCACCAGACTGATTCCTGCGGGGGGGTGAAGGGGGGAATTGTCCTATGAGGAGAGATTAAATAGACTAGTCTGATATTCTCTAGAGTTTAGAACAATGAGAGGTGATCTCATTGAAACATAAAACATTCTTACAGGACTTGATAGGATAGATGCAGGGAGGATGTTTCCCTAGGCTGGGGAGTCCAGAACCAGGGGTCACAGTCTCAGAATAAGGGGTTGGCCATTTAGGACTGAGATGAGGAGAAATTTCTTCACTCAGAGGCTGGTGAATTTCTGGAATTCTCTACCCAGAGGACTGTGGAGGCTCAGTCTTTGAGTATACTCAAGGCAGAGATCGATAGATCGATATTAAGGGATATGGGGATAATGCAGGAAAGTGGAGTTGAGGTAGAAGATTGGCCATGATCTTATTGAATGGTGGAGCAGGCTTGAGGGGCCGAATGACCTACTACTCCACCTAATTCTTATGTTCTGTAGTTGAGTAGCTGCCATTTACTCGGGCTCACAGATATACCAGCGGATGATGGTGCCCATGGAACCTGTACCCTTGGGATCGTTGACAGCTTAAGGTGAGGGGGTGGGGGACGAGAAAAATGCTGCTGATAATGTGCATTTATATAGTGCCTTTAATGTAGGAAAATGTTGCAAGGTAAAATGAAGGAGATATTGAAGGGTGCCCAAAAGCTTGGTCAAAGAGATGGGTTGTACTTTGTTTATAAAGTAGGAATTGGATGCTGTGTCATTTAATAAAGTACCAACAACAAAATTGGGCCGAGGGCAGCTCTGTGTCGGAGCCGGCTGCAATGGCGGCGCTGGGCCGGGGTGGCGCTGTGGGGGGAGAGTGCAGTGGCGGCGCTGGGCCGGGGGTGGCGCTGTGTGGGGAGAGTGCAGTGGCGGCGCTAGGCCGGGGGTGGCGCTGTGTGGGGAGGGTGCAGTGGCGGCGCTGGGCCGGGGGTGGCGCTGTGTGGGGAGGGTGCGGGGGTGGCGCTGTGTGGGGAGGGTGCAGTGGCGGCGCTGGGCCGGAGGTGGCGCTGTGTGGGGAGGGTGCGGGGGTGGCGCTGTGTGGGGAGGGTGCAGTGGCGGCGCTGGGGCGGGGTGGCGCTGAGTTGGGGAGGGTGCAGTGGCGGCGCTGGGCCGGGGGTGGCGCTGTGTGGGGAGGGTGCGGGGGTGGCGCTGTGTGGGGAGGGTGCAGTGGCGGCGCTGGGCCGGGGGTGGCGCTGTGTGGGGAGGGTGCAGTGGCGGCGCTGGGCCGGAGGTGGCGCTGTGTGGGGAGGGTGCGGGGGTGGCGCTGTGTGGGGAGGGTGCAGTGGCGGCGCTGGGGCGGGGTGGCGCTGTGTGGGGAGGGTGCGGGGGTGGCGCTGTGTGGGGAGGGTGCAGTGGCGGCGCTGGAGCGGGGTGGCGCTGAGTTGGGGAGGGTGCAGTGGCGGCGCTGGGCCGGGGGTGGCGCTGTGTGAGGAGGGTGCGGGGGTGGCGCTGTGTGGGGAGGATGCAGTGGCGGCGCTGGGGCGGGGTGGCGCTGTGTGGGGAGGGTGCGGGGGTGGCGCTGTGTGGGGAGGGTGCAGTGGCGGCGCTGGGCCGGGGGTGGCGCTGTGTGGGGAGGGTGCAGTGGCGGCGCTGGGGCGGGGTGGCGCTGTGTGGGGAGGGTGCAGTGGCGGCGCTGGACCGGGCGAGGCCGTTCTTGTCTATGTTATGCTTTTCGGGACATTGTTGTTCTCAATTACGTCACTGAGTCGCTCCGCCCGCCGCCATCTTCCCGACTCTGGAGCCGCGGGCCCCGCCGAGCCCGAGCCGCGGGTAGCTGCCCGGCCTGGACCGATCTCCGCAGTCTGAGCGCCCGGAGATGTGAGATGTCCGCTCCCAACACCCTCCAGGTAAGGCGGCAGAGACGGAGGCCCGGCGGGTGGACAGCGCCCAGAGTCGGCACCGGGGCAGGGTAGCCACCCCCCCCCCCCCCGGGAGGGGTCGGGTGGCCCACCCTGAGAGGGAGGGGTCAGGGGCCGGGTACCCCCCGGGGAGGGGGTCAGGGGCAGGGTGGCCACCCCCCCCGGGAGGGGTCGGGTGGCCCACCCTGAGAGGGAGAGGGAGGGGTCAGGGGCCGGGTACCCCCCGGGGAGGGGGTCGGGCGGCCCCCGGTGAGGGGAGGAGGGTCAGGGGCCGGGCGGCCCCTGGGGAGGGGTCAGGCGGCCCCCGGGGAGGGGTGGGGGGGGTCAAGGGTTGGGTAGACTTGTGTTCTTGGAGTGGGTCGATGATTTGGGCTGGGAAGCTGCGGACACAATGTCCAAATCTGCTGATGGGATTGGCGGCAGGGAGTGTAGAAGAATTCAGGGGAACAGCTCGTGGGCAGACCGGCGGCAGATGCAGTTTGATGCAGATAAATGTGAGGGAATCATAGAATTTCACAGCACAGAAAGGTCATTCGGTCCATTGTGCCTGTGCTGGTTCTTTGGTTGCAATCTCCAATTAATCCTACTCCCCTGCTCTTTCCCCACTGCCCTGTAAAAATTTGCCTTCAAGTATTTGTCCAATTCCCTTTTGAGAGTTATTATTGAATCTGCTCCCACTGCCCTTTCAGGCAGCGCATTCCCGATCACAACAACTCGCTGCGTAAAAGAATTCTCTGCGTCTCCCCTCTGGTCCTTTTGCCAATCACCTTAAATCTGTGTCCTCTGGTTAATGAACCTCCTGCCACTGGAAACAGTTTCTCATTCCTTCATGATTTTGAACACCTCCATTAAATCTGCTCTTTACCTTCTCTGCTCTAAGGAGAACAATCCCAGCTTCTCGAGCCACTCCATGTAACTGAAGTCCCTCATCTCTGGTACTATTCCAGTAATGTCATCTGCAGCCTCTCCAAGGCCTTCACATCCTTCCTAAAGTGTGGTGCCCAGAATTGAACACAATATTCGAGCTCAGATCTAACCAGTGATTTATAAAGGTTTAGTATAAATTCCTTACTTTTGTGCTCTCTGTCTCTGCTAGTAAAGCCAAGGATCCCGAATGCTTTTTTAACAGCCTTCTCAATTTGTCTTGCTACCTTTATATACATGCACGGTCTCTCTGTTCCTGCACCCCCTTTAAAATTGTTTCAATTAGTTTACTGGCCCCAGTATTGGCACAGGAAGGAAGGAGCTGTACCGCTGGGAAGGGGTCTACCTAAACTGGAGTGGGATCAGTTTCCTAGTGGAATGAATAAATAAGGCCATCGATAGAACTTTAAACTAGGAGGGCCCAGGGGCAGCACGGGCCAGCCCACACTGTGATTTATGGATAGTAGGAGCATGTGTGCGCACTAGGTCTGCGTAGCAGAGCTTGGTCTCCAGTCGTCTTGGTTAACCCTTGCCACTGGATCAAGACCTAGCTCTGTCGAGCCCGTGTGGTGGCTGCTGTGCAACGGTCACCCCACAACTCTTTTGGAGTAAACCAAATCAACATTAAATCAAGTGCCCCCCCCCCCCGATCTGGGGGACACTCCAAACACTTTTCACGTGCCCTTTTTTTTTTGTTTTTATGGTGATTTTTGTGGGGTTTTTTGGGCACTAAAATCATAATTTTTTGCCACCCCACATTAAAGGAACCCACGCACAGGCATCTTCCACTCTTCAATATGTAGTTCGGGATCTAGAGTGTCAGGTCTCTCATTCAAGCGCCTGTGAACTCATCCCTTTTTGGTGTGGAAGTGGGTCATCCTTGATACGAGGGATTGCCTAATACTAAACTGGTAAGATGGGGAGAGGGAGCTTGTACAAATAACACAGGTCTGAAGATAAAATAAATAGACAGTGAGAGTAAAGGTCAGACCAAGGTAAGGAATAAGAGTAATATAACTGGTCAAGGAACAAATACAATTATAAAACAGAAGTGTGAAAGGAATGTTAAAAATAAAGTAAATGGAACAACTTTTGTGAATTAAACTGCATGTACAGCAATGTCCAAAACACCAAGTTCCTAGTCTCTCCCAATTGGAGGCAATCATCTGTATAGAGGAGCCAGATGTCGTAATAACTGAAACATGGCTATATAAACATGACTGGCATAATCAGAAAAATTAAAGAAAGAAGAAGGGGGCTTGGGGTAGCTGTATGAATGAGAGATAACACAATGGCATTAGAAAAAAGAGACATAACTAACAAGGTTAGAAACAAAATTCATATGGATAAAAATACAATGTCATCATCATCATAGGCAGCCCCTCGAAATCGAGGAAAACTTTCTTCCACTCTAAAACTGAGTTCTTAGGTGACTGAACAGTCCAATACGGGAATTACAGTCTCTGTCACAGGTGGGACAGACAGTGGTTGAAGGAAAGGGTGGGTAGGAAAACTCCTTCCGCTGCCTGCGCTTGTTTTCTGCATGCTCTCGGCGACGAGGCTCGAAGTGCTCAGCACCCTCCCAGATGCACTTCCTCCACTTAGGGCAGTCTTTGGCCAGGGACTCCCAGATGTTGGTGGGATGTTGCATTTTATCAAGGAGGCTTTGGGGGTGTCCTTGAAAAGTTTCCTCTGCCTGGGGCTCGCTTGCTGTGTAGGGATTGGTCACGCTAATGGGGGTGTTCTACAGACCACCGAATAATGGAAAGGATGTGGAGGAAGAAGTACGAGAGAAAATATGTGAAATGAGTAAAAGATATAGAATAATAATCACGGGAGATGTTAACTACCCCAAATTACCTGGCAAGAAGAGGTAGTGAAAATATACAGGGAATGAAGTTTTTGCTATATGTGCAGGACTTCTTTTTTACCCAGTATGTAAAAAGCCCAACAAGAGAAGGAGGGAGCACTGCTGGATCTAGTGATGGGAAATGAACCAGAACAGATAAGAGAAGTAAGCGTAGGGGAACAGCTTGGCGCCTCAGAAAAGATGCTGAGCGGATGTTTCCCCTGGTTGGAGAGTCTAGAACCAGGGGTCACAGTCTCAGGATAAGAGACGAGGAGGAATTTCTTCACTCAGAGGGTTGTGAATCTTTGGCATTCTCTGCCCCAGAGGGCTGTGGATGCTGAGTCATTGAACATATTCAAGGCTGAGATAGATTTTTGGACTCTCGTGGGATCGGGTGGGAAAGTGAAGTTGACCGAGGTTCAGCCATGATCTTACTGAATAGCGGAGCAGGTTCGAGGGGCCAAATGGCCTACTCCCTGTTCTTGTGTTCAATAGTAATCACAACATAATTAGGTTATAAGTAAGAAATTGGGGGGGGGGGAAAGCTGATTTTAAGGAGCTGAGAATGGAACCAGGGAAAATATATTGGAAAGATTTACTGATGAACACAGAAGTAGAATCGCAGTGGGAAACATTTAAAATGGTGAGCAATAGATTCCAGGAGAAATATATCCCATTAAGGAGGAAGAACAAACTAGCCAGTAATGACACGCCACGGATGAATAAAGAGATGAGGGCAACATTGAAACGAAGGAAAAAGGTATAGACTAAGTACAGAGACAACAAAGGAAAGGAAGACGAGAGGGAGCACGAAAAGGTTAGGGAAGAAGTCAAAAATCAATTAGGAAGGCAAAGAGAAACTGTGAAATTAAATTAGCAAAATGAACTGTAAAGTATTCGACAGACACAGATTTAAAAAAAAAATCAGGATAAGGACAAGGCCACGGAGGGTTACACACAATAAACTCGCAGGTAATGACAGCAAAATGGTAGAAATGTTAAATAATGACTTTGCCTCAGTATTTACCACGGAGACTAACAAGGTGAATATGACATTAGAAGAAGAGATCCAAAACGATATAAAGACATTTAAGATAGAAAGAGGGGAGATAATTGATAAACTAATGAAACTTAGAGTGGGTAAGACCTCTGGTCCGGATGGATTTTTCCACGCATATGAAAAGAAGCTAAGGAAGAGATAGCGGAGGTGTTATTACATATGTATAAACATTCATTAGAAAAGGGATAGTGCCAGAGGACTGGCAGACAACTTATCTTTAAAAAGGGAAATAGAACAAGTCTAGGAAACGATAGACCAGTTAGCTTACTGTCAGTGGTAGGAAAGATAATGGAATTCTTACAATAGAAAAACATCTAGAAACGAAAAATATAATTGAGTAGTCAGCACGGATTCCAAAAGGGAAAGTCATGCTTGACCAACCTTATTGAATTCTTTGAAGAAGTAACAAAGAGTAGACCAGGGTAATGCAGTAGATGTAATATATTTAGATTTACAAAACACCTTCGATAAGGTTCAGCATTGTAGACTCATGACTATGGTTCGAACATGTAGAGAGTGGGGACAAGTAGCAGAATGGATAGCAAGCTGGCTGCAAAACAGAGAGTAGCGGTTATAGGTGAAAAGTGGTGTTCGTCAAGGATCGGTGCTGAGACCACTGTTGTTCACCATTTATGTAAACAATTTGGACTCAGAATTGGAGGTACAAGGAAGACATTAATAAATTTGTAGACCAAAGTTAGACCGCACTTGGCGTACTGTGACCAGTTCTGTTCTCCATATTATAAGAAGGATATAGAGGCACTGATGAAGGAGCAAAAAAGATTAACAAGAATGATACCAAAACTGAGAGGTAACACCTATCAGGAAAGTTACAGGCTAGGGTTCTTTTCTCTAGAAAAGCGAAGACTGAAGGGTGACCTGAATAGAGGTCTTTAAGTTTATGAAAGGGTTTGATAGGGTAGACGTAGAGAAGATGTTTCCACTTGCGGGGGAGACCAGAACTAGAGGACATAAAAATAAGATAGTCCCGAATAAATCCAATCGGGAATTCAGGAGAAACTTCTTTACCCAAAGAGCGGTGAGAATGTGGAACTCCTTGCCACAGGGAGTAGTTGAGGTGAATAGTACAGATCCTTTTAAGGGGAAGCTAGATAAACATGAGAGAGAAAGGAATAGAAGGACATGCTGTTGGGTTAGATGAAGAGGGGTGGGAGGGTGGTTGATAAACACCGGCACGGACCTGTTGGGCCGAATGGCCTGTTTCTCTGCTGTAAATGCTATGTAAGAGTCTGTATGTTGCCTCTCCTCATTCTTCCTGCTAAAATGTATCACATCACACTTCTACATAAGAAATAGGAGCAGAAGTAGGCCATTCGGCCCCTCGAGCCTGCTCCGCCATTTAATACAATCATGGCTGATCCGATCATGGACTCAGGTTCACTTCCCTGCCCGCTCCCCATAACCCCTTATCCCCTTATCAGTTAAGAAACTGTCTATCCCTGTCTTAAATTTATTCAATGTCCCAGCTTCCACAGCTCTCTGAGGCAGCGAATTCCACAGATTTGCAACCCTCTGAGAGAAGAAACTCTTCCTCATCTCAGTTTTAAATGGGTGGCCCCTTATTCTAAGATTATGCCCTCTAGTTCTAGTCTCCCTTATCAATGGAAACATTCTCTTGCATCCACCTTGTCAAGCCCCCTCATAAGATCACCTCTCATTCTTCTGAATTCCAATGAGTAGAGGCCCAACCTCCTCAACCTTTCCTCATAAGTCAAGCCCCTCATCTCCGGAATCACTGTGTTAAATTTCATCTGCCATGTGTCTGCCCATGTCACCAGTCTGTCTGTGTCCTCCTGAAGTCTGTTCCTATTCTCCTCATTGTTTACCACATTTCTGAGTTTCATGCCATCTACAGATTTTGAGATGATGCCCTGTATACCCAAGTCCAGGTCATTCATAAATATCAAAAAGAGCAGTGGTCCCAATACCAGCCCCTGGGGAACACCACTGTATACTTCTCGACAGCCTGAAAAACAAATGCTCACTACTCTCTGCTTCTGTCCCTTAGCCAATTTCGTATCCATACTGCCATTGTCCCTTTAATCCTTGCTATAATTTTGCTAACAAGTCTGTTATGTGCTACTTTGTCAAATGCTTTTTGACAGTCCATAATGTGTGAGTGTACACTCGTTGGAAAGACTGAAGAGTGTGGATGAGTGGCAAACAATGTTTAATCCGTGAAAGTTTAAGGAAATAAAACCATTTAGAAGTTCAGTTGATCAGGTTTTATTGGGGCATCGAGTACAAGAGAAAAGAAGTAATGATGAATTTGTATCAACATTACTTAGACTCTGCAGTTTTGGGTGCTCCATTATAGAAAGAACATTTAAGATTTTGTTGTGATTGGTGCGATGTGACAAGTGGTGTTCTATACTCAGCTTTTCACCGTATTTAGAAACCTAGAAAATAGGTGCAGGAGTAGGCCATTCGGCCCTTCGAGTCTGCACCACCATTCAATATGATCATGGCTGATGCCATGACTTGGATGAAGGAATAGAGAATTGTAACTGACACTAAGTTGGGCACAGTAAGTTGTGCTGATGGGAGCAGGAAGACTGATTAAGTGAGTGGGATAAACTGTGGCAGATGGAGTTCAATGCGAGGTCATTCACTTAAACCTAGGAAAGACAATTCGGAATATTTTCTTAATTGAGAGAGACTAGGAACTTGGAGGAGCAAAGAGATTTGGGTGGCCAAGTATACATCACTAAAAACCATTCCACAGGTACAAAAAGTAATGAGAGAGGATTAATTAGCAATCTCGTTGTGCGAGGCCCCTTGGGGAAGAGTGACCATAATATGGTGGAATTCTGCATTAGGATGGAGAATGAAACAGTTAATTCAGAGACCATGGTCCAGAACTTAAAGAAGGGTAACTTTGAAGGTATGAGGCGTGAATTGGCTAGGATAGATTGGCGAATGATACTGAAGGGGTTGACTGTGGATGGGCAATGGCAGACATTTAGAGACCGCATGGATGAACTACAACAATTGTACATTCCTGTCTGGCGTAAAAATAAAAAAGGGAAGGTGGCTCAACCGTGGCTATCAAGGGAAATCAGGGATAGTATTAAAGCCAAGGAAGTGGCATACAAATTGGCCAGAAATAGCAGCGAACCCGGGGACTGGGAGAAATTTAGAACTCAGCAGAGGAGGACAAAGGGTTTGATTAGGGCAGGGAAAATGGAGTATGAGAAGAAGCTTGCAGGGAACATTAAGACAGATTGCAAAAGTTTCTATAGATATGTAAAGAGAAAAAGGTTAGTAAAGACAAACGTAGGTCCCCTGCAGTCAGAATCAGGGGAAGTCATAACGGGGAACAAAGAAATGGCGGACCAATTGAACAAGTACTTTGGTTCGGTATTCACTGAGGAGGACACAAACAACCTTCCGGATATAAAAGGGGTCGGAGGGTCTAGTAAGGAGGAGGAACTGAGGGAAATCCTTATTAGTCGGGAAATTGTGTTGGGGAAACTGATGGGATTGAAGGCCGCTAAATCCCCAGGGCCTGATGGACTGCATCCCAGAGTACTTAAGGAAGTGGCCTTGGAAATAGTGGATGCATTGACAGTCATTTTCCAACATTCCATTGACTCTGGATCAGTTCCTATGGAGTGGAGGGTAGTCAATGTAACCCCACTTTTTAAAAAAGGAGAGAGAGAGAAAACAGGGAATTATAGACCGGTCAGCCTGACATCGGTAGTGGGTAAAATGATGGAATCAATTATTAAGGATGTCATAGCAGTGCATTTGGAAAGAGGTGATATGATAGGTCCAAGTCAGCATGGATTTGTGAAAGGGAAATCATGCTTGACAAATCTTCTGGAATTTTTTGAGGATGTTTCCAGTAGAGTGGACAAGGGAGAACCAGTTGATGTGGTATATTTGGACTTTCAGAAGGCTTTCGACAAGGTCCCACACAAGAGATTAATGTGCAAAGTTAAAGCACATGGGATTTGGGGTAGTGTGCTGACATGGATTGAGAACTGGTTGTCAGACAGGAAGCAAAGAGTAGGAGTAAATGGGTACTTTTCAGAATGGCAGGCAGTGACTAGTGGGGTACCGCAAGGTTCTGTGCTGGGGCCCCAGCTGTTTACACTGTACATTAATGATTTAGACGAGGGGATTAAATGTAGTATCTCCAAATTTGCGGATGACACTAAGTTGGGTGGCAGTGTGAGCTGCGAGGAGGATGCTATGAGGCTGCAGAGCGACTTGGATAGGTTAGGTGAGTGGGCAAATGCATGGCAGATGAAGTATAATGTGGATAAATGTGAGGTGATCCACTTTGGTCGTAAAAACAGAGAAACAGACTATTATCTGAATGGTGGCAGATTAGGAGAAGGGGAGGTGCAAAGAGACCTGGGTGTCATGGTACATCAGTCATTGAAGGTTGGCATGCAGGTACAGCAGACGGTTAAGAAAGCAAATGGCATGTTGGCCTTCATAGCGAGGGGATTTGAGTACAGGGGCAGGGAGGTGTTGCTACAGTTGTACAGGGCCTTGGTGAGGCCACACCTGGAGTATTGTGTACAGTTTTGGTCTCCTAACCTGAGGTAGGACATTCTTGCTATTGAGGGAGTGCAGCGAAGGTTCACCAGACTGATTCCCGGAATGGCGGGACTGATCTATCAAGAAAGACTGGATCAACTGGGCTTGTATTCACTGGAGTTCAGAAGAATGAGAGGGGACCTCATAGAAACGTTTAAAATTCTGATGGGGTTAGACAGGTTAGATGCAGGAAGAATGTTCCCAATGTTGGGGAAGTCCAGAACCAGGGGACACAGTCTAAGGATAAGGGGTAAGCCATTTAGGACCAAGATGAGGAGGAATTTCTTCACCCAGAGAGTGGTGAACCTGTGGAATTCTCTACCACAGAAAGTTGTTGAGGCCAGTTCACTGAATATATTCAAAAAGGAGTTAGATGAAGTCCTTACTACTAGGGGAATCAAGGGGTATGGTGAGAAAGCAGGAATGGGGTACTGAAGTTGCATGTTCAGCCTTGAACTCATTGAATGGCGGTGCAGGCTCGAAGGGCCGAATGGCCTACTCCTGAACCTATTTTCTATGTTTCTATGTTTCTAGAATGGTTACAGTGCAGAAGGAGGCCATTTGACCCGTCGAGCCCGTGCCGGCTCTCTGCAAGAGCACTAGGCTTGTCCCTTGCCCCGTAGCCCTGCAATTTTTTTTTCCTTAAGTATTTATCCAACTCCCTTTTGAAAGCAGTGATTGAGTCTGCCTCCACCACCCTATCAAGCAGCGCATCCCAGATCCTAACCACTCGCTGCGTAAAAGAGTTTTTCCTCATGTCGCCTCTGGTTCTTCTGCCAATCACTTTAAATCCGTGTCCTCTGGATCTCGATCTGTCTGCCAATGGGAACAGTTTCTCTCGATCTACTCTGTCCAGACCCCCCATGATTTTGAGCACCTCGGCTCATGGTGGTTACCTCATGAGGACTGGAATACGAAGGGCAGGAAGTGAAGCTTCAGGTGTACAGCTGTACAGAGCCTTGGTCAGACCCCACCTGGAGAACTGCGTTCGGTTCTGGGCACCACACCTGAGGAAGGACATATTGGCCTCGGAGGGGGAACAGCACAGACTCACCAGATTGGTACTAGGGCTTAAAGGGTTAAATTATGAGCACAGGTCACACAAACTTGGATTGGATTTCTTTGAGGGTGCTCAAATTGAGGTGTTTCAATTGATAACGGGATTTGATCGTTTTCCACGGCTGACCCAGAGGCTATTATTGCCCACCAGTAACCCACTAAGTAAGGCCACGGGATTATTGCCCTTTTTACATCCTTTTTTATTTACATTGTTTGTTCTGATTGGTGTGTTGGTTTCAGTGCCACCCAACTGACCCGTGCTCCATAATCCTCTCTTTGAATTCTGCCAAAGTCTGCCGTCTAACAGCGGCCCAGTGTAGTGTTGGTTCTGTCCTTTTGCTGTGAACATAGACGATGTTGGATCAGACCGTGCCTTGTGCAGACACCTCTGTCAGATTGACTTGAAGTCTTCATTCACCGCCTCACACTTACAGATGTGAGAGGGGCTGAGCGGCTGAGCAGATGTGAGGAGCGGCTGAGCAGATGAAATGTGGCAGCTCCTGTGCTGCTCTTGTTGCTCGCGCTATTGAGCACATGCTGGATCTTTATCGAACATGTGGCACCACCGACTCATGTCATGGCAGTGTTTTACTGAACCACATGGCTTCCCCAGAACCAGTCAGACTGCACCGCAATCCTCTGGTGGCTAGAGGCGATTCATTCACTGAAGTTTCTATGAGGCAGATGATCCATTTTGTTTGTACCAACACAACAGGTTAAGTGAGAATGGTCTCGGTAATGCTGATTGTTTAATATTTATCCTCTCCCGGGAGGGAGCTGGACACTGACGTATCTCATTTTTAACTATTTCAGAAAGCTATTGACCTCGTAACTAAAGCCACAGAAGAAGACAAGGCGAAGAATTACGACGAGGCATTGAGGCTGTATCAGCATGCAGTGGAGTATTTCCTGCACGCCATTAAATGTGAGAGTTCTCCAGTGTCTCCCTATCCAGGGTGGTGATTGCTTGTTTGCACAATGTAGTTACTGTAGGTTTCTTGGGGAGGTTTGTATTAATATGCTGTGGGCTGAAGGGTTCCAATTGATTCCTCGGCTCGGTGGTAAGACGCTGCCCAGTGCATCGCTGAGTCACACAGGTCATGAGAGATTTTTATACATTTTTGGGATGTGGGCGTTGCTGGCAAGGTCGGCATTTATTGCCCATTTTTAGTTTCCAGAGACAGCAGTGATGTAACCTAGTGACTTGCTAGGCCACTTCAGAGTGCAGTTACAACTCAACCACGTTGGTTGTGGGACTGCAGTCACATAGAGGGCAAAGACGGCAGATTTCCTTCCCTAAAGGATATTAGTGAACCAGTTGGGTTACCAGCTGTTAATTTCCAGATTCTTTTCTAACTAAATTTAAATTCACAAAGTGCCGTGATGGGATTTGAACTTTCACTTTCTGGATTATTAGTCCAGTAACAGAACCACTACACATCGCACCCTTCATATCCAATCCCTGGCCTGTGCTGAATTAGTAGATCTCAGATTAAGCACCAGTGGGTCATTACATTCGGCCTAAGCACCACTGAGTTAGAGAGAGGGGAAATCAACCAGGGTTCATAGAAACATAAAAAATAGGTGCAGGAGTAGGCCATCTGGCCCTTCGAGCCTGCACCACCATTCAATAAGATCATGGCAGATCATTCCCTCAGTACCCCTTTCTTGCTTTCTCTCCATACCCCTTGATCCCTTTAGCCATAAGAGCCACATCTAACTTCCTCTCGAATATATCTAACGAACGCGCATCAACAACTCTCTGCGGCAGGGAATTCCACAGGTTAACAACTCTCTGAGTGAAGAAGTTTCTCCTCATCTCTGTCCTAAATGGCCTACCCCTTATCCTTAGACTGTGTCCCCTGGTTCTGGACTTCCCCAACATCGGGAACATTCTTCCCGCATCCAACCTGTCCAGTCCCGTCAGAATCTTATACGTTTCTATGAGATCCCCTCTCATCCTTCTAAACTCCAGTGTATAAAGGCCCAGTTGATCCAGTCTCTCCTCATATGTCAGTCCAGCCATCCCTGGAATCAGTTTGGTGAACCTTCGCTGCACTCCCTCAATAGCAAGAACGTCCTTCCTCAGATTAGGAGACCAAAACTGAACACAATATTCCAGGTGAGGTCTCACCAAGGCCCTGTACAACTGCAGTAAAACCTCCCTGCTCCTATACTCAAATCCCCTAGCTATGAAGGCCAACATGCCATTTGCCTTCTTCACTGCCTGCTGTACCTGCATGCCAACTTTCAATGACTGAGGAACCATGACACCCAGGTCTCGTTGCACCTCCCCTTTTCCTAATCTGCCGCCATTCAGATAATATTCTGCCTTCGTGTTTTTGCCCCCAAAGTGGATAACCTCACATTTATCCACATTATACTGCATCTGCCATGCATTTGCCCACTCATCTAACCTGTCCAAGTCACCCTGAAGCCTTTTAGCGTCCTCTTCACAGCTCACACCGCCACCCAGTTTAGTGTCATCTGCAAACTTGGAGATATTATACTCAATTCCTTCATCCAAATTGTTAATGTATATTGTAAAGAGCTGGGGTCCCAGCACTGAGCCCTGCGGCACTCCACTAGTCACTGCCTGCCATTCTGAAAAGGACCAGTTTATCCCGACTCTCTCCTTCCTATCTGCCAAACAGTTCTCTATCCACGTCAGTACATTACCCCGAATACCATGTGCTTTGATTTTGCACACCAATCTCTTGTGTGGGACCTTGTCAAAAGCCCTTTGAAAGTCCAAATACATCCACTCTGCTAGTTACATCCTCAAAAAATTCCAGAAGATTCGTCAAGCTTGATTTCCCTTTCATAAATCTATGCTCACTTGGACCGATCCTGTCACTGCTTTCCAAATGCACTGCTATTTCATCCTTAATGATTGATTCCAACATTTTTCCCATTACTGATGTCAGGCTAACCGGTCTATAATTACCCGTGTTCTCTCTCTCCCTCCTTTTTTGAAAAAGTGATGTTAATTTAGCTACCCTCCAGTCCATAGGAACTGATCCAGAGTCAATAGACTGTCTAAAATGATCACCAATGCATCTACTATTTCTAGGGCCACTTGCTTAAGTACTCTGGGATACAGACTATCAGGCCCCGGGGATTTATCGGCCTTCAATCCCATCAATTTCCCTAACACAATTTCCCGCCTAATAAAGATATCCTTCAGTTCCTCCTTCTCAGTAGACCCACTGTCCCCTAGTACATTCGGAAGGTTATTTGTGCCTTCCTTTGTGAAGACAGAACCAAAGTATTTGTTCAATTGGTCTGCCATTTCTTTGTTCCCCATTATAAATTCACCTGAATCTGTCTGCAAGGGACCTACGTTTGTCTTCAATAATCTTTTTCTCTTCACATATTTATAGAAGCTTTTGCAGCCAGTTTTTATGTTCCCTGCAAGCTTCCTCTCGTACTCTATTTTCCCCCTCTTAATTAAACCCTTAGTCCTCCTCTGTGAATTCTAAATTTCTCCCAGTCCTCAGGTTTGTTGCTTTTTCTAGCCAATTTGTATGCCTCTTCCTTAGTTTTAACACTATCCATAATTTCCCTTGTTAGCCACGGTTGAGCCACCTTACCCGTTTTATTTTTACTCCAGACAGGGATGTACAATTGCTGAAGTTCATCCATGTGATCTTTAAATGTTTGCCATTGCTTATCCACCGTCAACACTTTAAGTATCCTTTGCCAATCTATTCTAGCCATGTCGAAGTTACCTTTCCTTAAGTTCAGGACCCTAGTTTCCGAATTAACTGTGTCACTCTCCATCTTAATAAAGAATTCTACCATATTATGGTCACTCTTTCCCAAGGGGCCTTGCACAGCAAGATTGCTAATTAGTCCCTTCTCATTACACATCACCCAGTCTAGGATGGCCTGCTCTCTAGTTGGTTCCTCGACATATTGGTCTGGAAAACCATCCCTAATACACTCCAGGAAATCCTCCTCCACCGCATTGCTACCAGTTTGGTTAGCCCAATCAATATGTGGATTAAAGTCGCCCATGATAACTGCTGTACCTTTATTGCACACATCCCTTATTTCTTGTTTGATGCTGTCCCCAACCTCACTACTACTATTTGGTGGTCTGTACACAACTCCCACTAGCGTTTTCTGCCCTTTGGTATTCCGTAGCTCCACCCATACCGATTCCACATCATCCAAGCCAACGTCCCTCCTTACTATTGCAATAATTTCCTCTTTAACTAGCAACACCACCCCCGCCTCCTTTTCCTTTCTGACTATCCTTCCTAAATGTTGACTACCCCTGGATGTTGAGTTCCCAGCCTTGGTCACCCTGGAGCCATGTCTCCGTGATGCCAATTACATCATAACTGCTATATGCGCAGTTAATACGTCCACCTTATTCCGAATACTCCTCGCATTGAGGCACAGAGCCTTCAGGCTTGTCTTTTTAACACATTTGCCCCTTTAGAATTTTTCTATATTGTGGCCCTTTTTGTTTTTTGCCTTGGGTTTCTCTGCTCTCCACTTTTGCTATTCTCCTTTCTATCTTTTGCTTCTGCTTCCATTTTATGGGTCAGCCTGGGTTCCTGCTCCTGATCACTGACCAGTGACCCCTGGGTTAGAGAAAGGGGAAATCAGCCAGTGATCCCTGGGATAGTGTGTGGAGATTCAGGTTCCTGCTCCTGTGTGAACATCGGGTGAGAAGCGGATTGGATCGGGCTGCGATGCCCCCAGTGATCGAGAAGTCTGATGACACTCGCTGTCTGTGCTCATACAATACGAGTGGCAATGTGGGCAAGATACCAGCGGATATCTGGAGACTCGACGCCACTGGATGGTGTGTAATAACAGCCTAATGATGTCACAAGTACACGCAGAAACGCTTCCTGTGCGACTGGTAACTGCGTCCCCTTCCTGTGCGACCAGTAACTGCATCCACTTCCTGTGCAACCGGTAATTGCGTCCCTTCCTTGTGCGACCGGTAACTGGGTCCCCTTCCTGGGATACTGGAAGTGGAGGGACCATTCCCCCTCTGAGGGTTACTGCAATAAAGATATTCCACTGTTCCCGTTACAGATGAGGCTCATGGGGAAAAGGCGAAGGAGAGTATTCGAGCCAAATGTGTTCAGTACTTGGACAGAGCAGAAAAACTGAAGGAATATTTAAAAAACAAAGACAAACGTGGCAAGAAGCCAGTGAAAGAGGCACAACAAAATGACAAGGGGTAAGGACGGGGGATTGTTGATGGGGAGAAACAGCCCCGTGGGTTACTGATGGGGAGACGAGCAGATACATTGCTGAGGTGGGGGAGGCGGGCACATGTATTGCTGGTGGTGGGGGGGAGGGGAGTAACGGAGCTGCATGGATATTTTTGCTCTGTGGCTCTGAGAGACGTTATTGCCCTTTTCTCGTTACCAGGCAACTGAGTGGCCACATGTTAAAAGTGTGTAAGTTTGAAGGAAGAACTGAAGTCCAGGGAACTTTTCACCCCAGAGGTAATGGATTTATGGACCAAGTTACAGGGAAGTGAAGATCTAAATGGGGTTGACAGACAATCGGGTGTGTTTTGGAAGGGCTTGAGGGTATAGTGAGAAGGTGGTTGGGTGGAGTGATTGGGTGCGTAGATGGAGTTGGTGCGGTCAGTGGGTGGAAGGATAGAGTCGGGCAGGATGGTAGGATCGGGGGGGGCGAGAGGGTGGAGACGGGAGGGCGGGGTTGAGGGGGGCGCGGGAGGGTGGGATTTGGGGGTGGGATTTGAGGGATAGATGTGTGTTATTGGCAGTTTTTTCCCCCTTTGTTTTCCCTGGTATTTCTCTGTTTTCCAGTTTGGTTCAATATTTTCTCTCTGAAATGACCTTTTATATTGAACAGTTTCCTGCTTCTCTGTTCAGTACATCCTTCTACCCATTAACTTCCGTTTTATTTTTCTTTCCCCAAACCCAGCCTTTTTTCCTGCATTATGTCCCTCTGTGAAGATGCTGCGATTCACGTGTCTTAATTTCTCTCTCAGCAGCGACAGTGACAGTGAGGGAGAGAATCCAGAGAAGAAGAAACTGCAGGAGCAGCTGATGGGTGAGTGAGACTCCTCGCAGGGTCACCGTCGGCGCGCAGGGGGCCCCGGTCACCGTCACCGCGCAGGGGGCCCCGGTCACCGTCGCCGCGCAGGGGGCCCCAGTCGCCGTCGCCGCGCAGGGGGCCCCGGTCGCCGTCGCCGCGCAGGGGGCCCCGGTCGCCGTCGCCGCGCAGGGGGCCCCGGTCGCCGTCGCCGCGCAGGGGGCCCCGGTCACCGCGCAGGGAGCCCCGTCACCGCGCAGGGGGCCCCGTCACCGCGCAGGGGGCCCCGGTCGCCGTCACCGCGCATGGAGCCCCGGTTGCCGCCACAGTCTAGCTGGGCTGTGTCAAGGATTTCTACACATGGGTGAGAATTTTAAATTGGAGGTGTTGCCGGACCGGGAGCTAACGTGTGTCATCGAGCACAGATGTTGCGTGAACGGAACTTGATGCGAGTTAGGAGACGGGGCGGCAGAGTTTTGGACGAACTGAAGTTTACGGAGGGTGGAAGATGGGCAGCCAATCAGGAGAACTTTGGAGTAGTCGATGTAGAGGTTACAAAGGCATGGATGAGGGTTTCAGCAGCGGATGGGCTGAGGCAGGGCCGGAGACGGGTGATGTTATGGAGTTGGAAGTAGGTGGTCTTTGTAACGGAGTGTATATGTGGTCGGAAGCTCATCCCAGAGTCAAATAGGACGCGAGGTTGCGAACCGTCTGGTTCAGCCTCGGACAGTGGCCAAGGAGGGAGTTGGAATTTGTGGCAGGGATTCAGGACTGGATGTTGGACCAGCAGCATGACAAATCAGCCGATGGAAGGGCTGAGAGAGGTTGGTGGTGAGGTAGAGCTGGATATCGTCAGTGTACAGATGGAACCTGGTGTGTCTTTGGATGATGCCACTGAGGATTAGCATGAAGATGAGGAGGGGGAGCGAACCTAGGATGGGTGCTTGGGGGACTCCAGAGGTAATGGTGTTGGGGGTGCTGGAAGAGAAGCCATTTCTAGATCACGGAGGCGAGACATTGGAGGAGCATGGTGTGGTCAACCAATTTAAAGGTTGTTGCGATGTCGTAAGGGATGAGGAAGGATAGTGCACCATGGTCACTTTGTTACTTTGGTTAGAGCTGTTGTACTGTGGCAGGAGCGGAAATCTGACCAGATAGTGGTGGGATCAATAGAATTGGGGGAAATAGAGCTGGCTGTCATCAGCATATTTGTATATAATGTGCCTACAGACGATGACGCCAAGGGAAGCTTATAGATGGGGGAGAAACGGGGGCAAAGGACAGACTGAAGTGGCGAGCTGATTTTATGGAGGCTGGATGAGAATCAGTTGCTGAGGATGTACCAGGATGAGTGGAAGCCAAGGAAAGGAGGTGGATGGCCCGGGTCAGATCGTGCCGAGATCTGATTCACACGGGGCTGGGGGAGATGGACACAGAGCTGGAAGGCACCAACCGAGATCCAAAATAACAGCGACAGCCCTTCATACTTCCCCCAAACTGAGATATCTCTGAGCATCCAACTGTCAATCAAAAATATAACTGAGCATCAGCTACGTGACTTCAGTTGAGCAACATTTTGCCCATCCATTTAATCCTTTGACAGTGCATCATCCGATTAGCCCCGAGAGCAGCTCTCTGCTTCCTAATTGTTCCGCACATCACTGCGCTGGTCTGCCCTGCAGAACAAAGCTTCTTTCTGCTGGTGCATCAGGAGATTCATCTCCATTCTACAAACATAATATCCATCACCCTTCAGAGGGTCCACAACTTGATATTTATATTAAAAAAACAGTCGCACTTTTCCAATATGGAGCGGGTGGGAGTCTGTCGTTGTCACTGCTGTTGTCAGCTGGTGTGTTGTTGTTGTATCACAGGTGCTATTGTGATGGAGAAGCCCAACGTGCGATGGAATGATGTGGCAGGGTTGGAGGTCGCAAAGGAAGCCTTGAAGGAAGCTGTGATTTTACCCATCAAGTTCCCTCATCTGTTCACCGGTATGTGTTTGTATCGCGTGGAGGTTCTTCAAGCTCAGCACCTGCTCCATCTTCCGATCGTGTATTTCCTGCCTTTTCCCTACTCGCTGACAAGTCCTGACACACAATCCCATGTTTGGTTGCAGCTCAGGTGCCCATCCTGTGTGAATCAGTTCCTGAATGTCATGAAACTATTTGACTGTTCAAATAAGGCATGGTAACAGAACACCAACTTGCATTTATATAATATCTTTAAAGTCCCAAGGCACTTCATGGGCTATAGAAAATAGACCCCAACCCTCGAGGGAGATATTAGGAGGGAATGGTCTTCGAGGGGCTTCGAGAGAGATTTTTAAAGGAGGAGTGTGGAGAGTTATTGGAGGGACTTTGTAGTTAGCTGACGGCTGTGTGCCCATGAGTGGGGTGAGGGAGGGTTTATGCGGTTTTAGGGCTACAGGAGGGTGTGCAGATATAGTGGGACGATGCCATGAGGAATTTAATGAGGCTACGGTTTTTAAACTTGCGCCGTTGGGGAATGAGGGAGTTAACGCAGGTCAGTAAGAGCTGGGCTGCCGAGTGACTTGCTGCCTGCCAGGATACTGCAGAAGTTTTGTTGAAAATGGGAGCCAGCAAGGCAAAGGTTGGAGCAATTGGGTCTAAAGATGACTGAGGCCTCCAAAAGGATATCGGGAGGTGGAGTGAAGGCAGGCAGTGTTTCAACTGTGAACAAATGCCTCTCCCTTTCTCTCTAACCATCTCCAGCTCGACAAATCACCCTCTACACAACCCCACTCCCAGCACTGCCCCCCCCCACTCCCAGCACTGCCCCCCCCCCCCACTCCCAGCACTGCCCACTCCCAGCACTGCCCCCCCCACTCCCAGCACTGCCCCCCCCCCCACTCCCAGCACTGCCCCCCCCCACTCCCAGCACTGCCCCCCCCCACTCCCAGCACTGCCCCCCCCACTCCCAGCACTGCCCCCCCCCCACTCCCAGCACTGCCCCCCCCCCCACTCCCAGCACTGCCCCCCCCCCACTCCCAGCACTGCCCCCCCCCACTCCCAGCACTGCCCCCCCCCACTCCCAGCACTGCCCCCCCCCACTCCCAGCACTGCCCCCCCCCACTCCCAGCACTGCCCCCCCCCACTCCCAGCACTGCCCCCCCCCACTCCCAGCACTGCCCCCCCCCACTCCCAGCACTGCCCCCCCCCACTCCCAGCACTGCCCCCCCCCACTCCCAGCACTGCCCCCCCCACTCCCAGCACTGCCCCCCCCCACTCCCAGCACTGCCCCCCCCCACTCCCAGCACTGCCCCCCCCCACTCCCAGCACTGCCCCCCCCCACTCCCAGCACTGCCCCCCCCCACTCCCAGCACTGCCCCCCCCCACTCCCAGCACTGCCCCCCCCCACTCCCAGCACTGCCCCCCCCACTCCCAGCACTGCCCCCCCCCACTCCCAGCACTGCCCCCCCCCACTCCCAGCACTGCCCCCCCCCACTCCCAGCACTGCCCCCCCCCACTCCCAGCACTGCCCCCCCCCACTCCCAGCACTGCCCCCCCCCCCACTCCCAGCACTGCCCCCCCCCCCCCACTCCCAGCACTGCCCCCCCCCCACTCCCAGCACTGCCCCCCCCCCACTCCCAGCACTGCCCCCCCCCACTCCCAGCACTGCCCCCCCCCACTCCCAGCACTGCCCCCCCCCACTCCCAGCACTGCCCCCCCCCACTCCCAGCACTGCCCCCCCCCCACTCCCAGCACTGCCCCCCCCCCACTCCCAGCACTGCCCCCCCCCACTCCCAGCACTGCCCCCCCCCACTCCCAGCACTGCCCCCCCCACTCCCAGCACTGCCCCCCCCACTCCCAGCACTGCCCCCCCCACTCCCAGCACTGCCCCCCCCACTCCCAGCACTGCCCCCCCCCCCACTCCCAGCACTGCCCCCCCCCCCAGCACTGCCCCCCCCCCCCCCCACTCCCAGCACTGCCCCCCCCCCCCACTCCCAGCACTGCCCCCCCCCCCACTCCCAGCACTGCCCCCCCCGCTCCCAGCACTGCCCCCCCCCCCCCCCCGCTCCCAGCACTGCCCCCCCCCCTCTGCTCCCAGCACTGCCCCCCCCCGCTCCCAGCACTGCCCCCCCGCTCCCAGCACTGCCCCCCCCCGCTCCCAGCACTGCCCCCCCCCACTCCCAGCACTGCCCCCCCCCGCTCCCAGCACTGCCCCCCCCCCGCTCCCAGCACTGCCCCCCCCCGCTCCCAGCACTGCCCCCCCCCCCACTCCCAGCACTGCCCCCCCCCCACTCCCAGCACTGCCCCCCCCCACTCCCAGCACTGCACCCCCCCCACTCCCAGCACTGCCCCCCCCACTCCCAGCACTGCCCCCCCCCACTCCCAGCACTGCCCTCCCCACTCCCAGCACTGCCCCCTCCCCACTCCCAGCACTGCCCCCCCCCCACTCCCAGCACTGCCCCCCCCCCACTCCCAGCACTGCCCCCCCACTCCCACACTGCTGTCCCCCCCCCCCCCCCCCCCGCAGTCCACTGGCAAAATCACCTCTCAGCTCAGCAAAATTGGCTATTTTCCATTTTCGAACTTTTATTCCTGATCTATCCTTGTCCTTTTCCATATCTACCTTAAATCTAACTGAATTATGGTTACCATAAATGCTCTCCCACTGATGCCCCTTCCAACTGCCCGCACCCCTGGCGAGGATATTGGTCCCGGCTTTGTTGAGGTGCAACCCGTCCGGCTTGTACAGATCCCACCTCCCTCAGGAATCTCAAGCCCTCCTTCCTGCACCATCTCTCCAGCCACGCATTCTTCTGCTCTATCCTCCTGTTTCTGTACTCACTAGCTCGTGGCACCGGGAGTAATCTGGTGCTGACTACCTTTGAGGTCCTTTTTTTAAAATCTCTCTCGTAGCTCCCTAAACTATGCCTACAGGACCTCATCCTGCTTTCTACCTAGTTCATTGGTCCCGATATGGACCATGACCTCTGGCTGTTCACGCTCTCCCCCCAGGGTGTCTTGCAGCCGCTCGGTGACATCCTTGACCCTGGCACCAGGGAGGCAGCATACCATCCTGGAGTCACATCTACGGCCGCAGAAACTATTGAATCCCCTACCACTATAGCTCTTCCATTCTTCTTCCTCCCCCCATGCAGTTGAGCCACCCGTGGTGCCGTGGGCTTGGCTCTGGCTGCACTCCTCAGCAGCACCATCGCCCTCACTAGTACTCAGAAGAGAATACCGATCGGAGAGCGAGATGGACTCGGGACCCCCTGCGCTACCTAGTGCTCCTCTTCTGTCTGGCGGTCAACCACTCCCTCTCTACCTGCACTCTCTTAAGCTGCGGGGTGACCACCTCTAGAAACGTGCTAGCCACGTAACTCTCAGCCTCACTGATGCACCGCAGTGACTCCAGCCGCCGCTCAAGCTCCGAAACCCGGAACTCGAGCTGCAGTAGCTGGTGACACTTCCTGCGCATGTGGTCGTCCAGGCTACGGGAAGCGTCTAGGACTTCCCACATGGCACAGGATATGCGTTCCACAGGACTGAGCTGATCTGCCATGCTTCTATTTAATACACTAAGATCTAACCCGGCAGAAATAATTTAAAAAAAAACATTCACCAACCTCATACCAATCAGTTCTTTCCCTCTATTTTATAGGTTATGAACTAACAGCAGAAATAAAGTTAAAATGATGCCCCCTTGTTCTGGACACCCCCACAAGAGGAAATCGTTTCTCTCTATCTACCTTATCGAATCCCTTTATCATTATAAATAGCTCAATTAAATCACCACTTAATCTGCTATACTCAAGGGAATACAAGCAAAGTTCATGCAACCTGTTTGTGCCCTGGTATCATTCTGATGCTAATCCTGGCTCACTTTTTACACAACACCAAACCACAGTTGGACTCCTGGCTTAATGGTAAACAAGGCGTGAGGGATGTGCTGCTAAGTATTCAAGTAATCAACGACTTGCGTTGATATAGCCCTTTAATGCAGAAAAATGCCCCAAAAATGGCCACTGATATTAAGAGAGGTGAAAGTGATGGGTTTTAAGAAGGGGCTTGAAGGAGGAGAGAGGCGGGTGGAGGGGTTTCGGCATGGGATTCCAGAGCTTCAGGCCTAGGTGGCTGCAGACATGATATGAACAGTAGGGGGGGGGGGGCTGATAGGCACGAGATTGCAATCTGAGGATCGCAGAGTTGGGGGCTGCGTAGAGTTGGGGGAGCTGGGTGCGTAGATCATGGCTGATCTTGTGAGAAGGCTCACCACCACCATTGGGAAATCAATGTCGGAGATGTTAGCTCAGGGCTGGAAGTTGCTCCTCTGTTCAGCTATTCACTGATTCTGGAGGAGTTCCGGCTGTAACACCAGGACGATCTTGGGTCCTGAGCTGGGTCCGGGAAAAACCCCAAAGCAGGAATCTTGTCTACGTGCCAGTGGTTGCATCTGCAACCTGCCGGAAGCTGTTCCTTCGTCGAAGCTAACTATACCTGGGGCACGCTGAATTCTGAGCAACAGTAGACAATGTTTGGAAGCGCCATTCTTGCTTTGCTGCTATTTCCCAGCCAGTGGTGAGGTAAATCAGAGGGATGCAAGTAATCCAGGCAGCAGAGGCCTCCCCACCTGTCTCTTTGTAAAATGTGCTCTGTGTAAGCAGGTGACATCACAAGCTGCCGGCAGAAGATTGATTTGTCCAGCCAGCAGTGAACTAGGGCCAGCAATGTGCAACTTCAGAGCAAAAGGAACGGAACAGAGTTTAATTTCTTTCAGTGTTCAAAAGAAATTTGATTTAGGTTGGAAGAATATCGATGTAACTGAACCGATGACAACCTGTGTTTCTTATTCCCATCCTGGAGCCTGGCAGGAGTGTACTTAATCTGTCACAATCCCACTAACTGCCGTGGCTGTCTGATCTAATTGTTGTTGTGATCTTTTCATTTTTGTAGGCAAACGAACTCCTTGGCGTGGGATTTTGCTCTTTGGTCCACCAGGTACGGGAAAGTCCTACCTGGCCAAAGCTGTAGCAACAGAGGCCAATAACTCCACGTTCTTCTCTGTGTCTTCATCTGACCTCATGTCCAAATGGTTAGGAGAGAGTGAGAAGTAAGTGGCATCTCAAATATCTGGACTTCATGAGCTTCTGAGTTAAAAGCAGGTTCTGTTTTTCTAGACACTATGATCAAGCTCGCAGAAGATACCCTTTGCATCTTTGCTATCGTACACTGTGGTTAGGGAATACCCAGCTCTACCTCCCCACCACTTCTCTCGACCCCTCCACGGTCTCTAAATTGTCCGACTGCTTGTCCGACATCCAGTTCTGGATGAGCAGAAATTTTCTCCCAATTGACTATTGGGAAAACCGAAGCCATTGTTTTCGGACCCCGCCACAAACTCCTTTCGCTAGACCCTGACTCCATCCCTCTCCCCAACTTCTGTCTGAGGCTGAACCAGGCTGTTTGCAACCGTGGTGCCATATTTGACCCTGAAAAGAGCTTCAACCACATATGCGCAGCATAACTAAGACCACCTATTTCCACCTCCGTAACATCGCCCGTCTCTGCCCTTGCCTCAGCTCATCCGCTGCTGAAACCCTCATCCATGCCTTTGTTACCTCTAGACTTGACTGTTCCAACGCACTCCTGGCTGGCCTCCCACATTCTCCCCTACGTAAACGAGAGGTGATCCAAAACTCGGCTGCCCGTGTCCTAACTCGCACCAAATCCCGCTCACCCATCACCCCTGTGCTCGCTGACCTACACGAGCTTCCGGTTAAGCAATGCCTCGATTTCAAAATTTTCATCCATATTTTCAAATCTCTTCATGCCCTCGGCCCTCCCTATCTCTCTAATCTCCTCCAGCTCCACAACCTCCCAAGGTGTCTGCGCTGCTCTAATTCTACCCTCCTGAGCATCCCTGATTATAATCGCTCAGCCATCGGTGGTCGAGCCTTCTGCCTCGGCCCCAAGCTCTGGAAAATATAGACAAAGAAAATAGGTGCAGGAGTAGGCCATTCGGCCCTTCTAGCCTGCACCGCCATTCAATGAGTTCATGGCTGAACATGCAACTTCAGTACCCACTTCCTGCTTTCTCGCCATACCCCTTGATCCCCCGAGTAGTAACGACTTCATCTAACTCCTTTTTGAATATATTTAGTGAATTGGCCTCAACAACTTTCTGTGGTAGAGAATTCCACAGGTTCACCACTCTCTGGGTGAAGAAGTTTCTCCTCATCTCGGTCCTAAATGGCTTACCCCTTATCCTTAGACTGTGACCCCTGGTTCTGGACTTCCCCAACATTGGGAACATTCTTCCTGCATCTAACCTGTCTAAACCCATCAGAATTTTAAACGTTTCTATGAGGTCCCCTCTCATTCTTCTGAACTCCAGTGAATACAAGCCCAGTTGATCCAGTCTTTCTTGATAGGTCAGTCCCGCCACCCCGGGAATCAGTCTGGTGAACCTTCGCTGCACTCCCTCAATAGCAAGAATGTCCTTCCTCAGGTTAGGAGATCAAAACTGTACACAATATTCCAGGTGTGGCCTCACCAAGGCCCTGTACAACTGTAGCAACACCTCCCTGCCCCTGTACTCAAATCCCCTTGCTATGAAGGCCAACATGCCATTTGCTTTCTTAACCGCCTGCTGTACCTGCATGCCAACCTTCAATGACTGATGTACCATGACACCCAGGTCTCGTTGCACCACCTCTTTTCCTAATCTGTCTGTCTCTCTGTTTTTACCACCAAAGTGGATCACCTCACATTTATCCACATTATACTTTATCTGCCATGCATTTGCCCACTCACCTAACCTATCCAAGTCGCTCTGCAGCCTCATAGCATCCTCCTCGCAGCTCACACTGCCACCCAACTTAGTGTCATCCGCAAATTTGGAGATACTACATTTAATCCCCTCGTCGAAATCATTAATGTACAGTGTAAACAGCTGGGGCCCCAGCACAGAACCTTGCGGTACCCCACTAGTCACTGCCTGCCATTCTGAAAAGTACCAATTTACTCCTACTCTTTGCTTCCTGTCTGACAACCATTTCTCAATCCATGTCAGCACACTACCCCCAATCCCATGTGCTTTAACTTTGCACATTAATCTCTTGTGTGGGACCTTGTCGAAAGCCTTCTGAAAGTCCAAATATACCACATCAACTGGTTCTCCCTTGTCCACTCTACTGGAAACATCCTCAAAAAATTCCAGAAGATTTGTCAAGCATGATTTCCCTTTCACAAATCCATGCTGACTTGGACCTATCATGTCACCTCTTTCCAAATGCGCTGCTATGACATCCTTAATAATTGATTCCATCATTTTACCCACTACTGAGGTCAGGCTGACCGGTCTATAATTCCCTGTTATCTCTCTCCCTCCCTAAACCTCTCTGCCTCTCTACCTCTCTCATCCTCCTTCAAGACGCTTCTTAAAACCTACCTCTTTGACCAAGCTTTTGGTCACCTGCGCTAATTTCGACTTATGTGGCTTGGTGTCAAATTATTTTATCTCGTAATACTCCTGTGAAGCGCCTTGGGACGCTTCAGTAAGTTGAAGGCGCTATATAAATACAAGTTGTTGTTGGTGCCTGTTGACGTGGGCAGAACCAAAAAGCCATCAGTCCAATCCCAGGTAGTCCCCTAATCTCTTTCTGTCAGAGGAACAGGACGTAATTTTGAAACTCAAACTATTATAAATGAATGCAGAACCCATTTGCAGAGTGAGGATACTATGGGATAATGGGGGGAGGGGGGGGGGTGCTAAAGAATTGGGAGCAAGGAGCTAGAGCTGGTGTGACTACTAAAATAATGGCGCAAACTCAATAACTGGTCTCCAGTGTAAGATGAATGAGCTGAGGAAAGATTAAGCTTTGCAGTGAAAGATGCTGAAAGTGAGGCCAGAGGATAGAAATGGAAATCACCAAAAAATATCATGATAAACCATCTTTACTCAGCAGGAGAAATATTTAGGATAATCTACCAAACAGAAAATAGAGGTAAAAATCTTGAGGTTAGTGAGAGCGAGTTATCGACCTTTGTTGGTTCCTCTCATCACCTTATGTGATGGTTGCATCTCCCTTTAAGGGTTTGGTACACTTACTGAGGTGAGCTCTGCATTATCAGGGAAAGCACCTGACCCTTGCTATCTGTCCGTCTCTGCTTCCTCCACAAGGTCTGGTTCACCCTCAGCAAACCCTGGTCAGGTACTTGGGGCTGCCTCTCCCAAGGAGATTGCAGGTACTTTGGCAGCAATAGCTGACTGTCCAGCTCCGATGATAAATGGCTGAGGTTCCAGCACAAGGAAAGGTGGCAGTGCCTACAAGGAGTTTGTAAAGCGGGTCAGCACAGGGGAGTAGACGCATACTGTGGGCGAGGGGCTCCCCTAAGATTTCACAGAGTGCTTTTTAAATCCTTTTCTTTGTGAGATGGACTGGGTAATCCTGTCCCCTTTCACCCCCCTCAGACTTGTGAAGAATCTGTTTGAGTTGGCGCGGCAGCACAAACCCTCCATCATATTTATCGACGAAGTCGATTCCCTTTGTGGATCCAGGAACGAGAATGAGAGTGAAGCTGCCAGGCGCATCAAAACTGAATTTCTGGTCCAGATGCAAGGTATGACGGAAGCCTTTTAACCCTCGAAGCCATGTCCCTCAGAGGCTGGTTCACTCTGAGTCAGATTGGTGCTCATTACAGACAGCACCTCATCATCATAGGCAGTCCCTCACAATCAAGGAAGACTTGCTTCCACTCCAAAAGTGAGTTCTCAGGTGACTGAACAGTCCAATTCGGGAATTACAGTCTCTGTCACAGGTGGGACAGACAGTGGTTGAAGGAAAGGGAGGGTGGGACTGGTTTGCCGCACGCTCCTTCCGCTGCCTGCGCTTGATTTCTGCATGCTCTCGGCGACGAGACTCGAGGTGCTCAGCGCTCTCCCGGATGCTCTTCCGCACCTAATGTTACATTGATCTCTCGCTTGAATTTCTGGGCACGAGTTCAACGCTAACACCTGTGGCATTGTAGAGGTGACAGACTCCTGTGCCAGACACACCGCTAACATTGCCCAGCATTATCTAGTTTAAGCGAGAGGTGGGCGTGTGGTGATGGGCCCAGCATCATCAAAGAATATCTTTTATTTTGCTTTTATAAACATGTTCAATTACTTTTTCTTTTACATGTTTGGATGAATGATATGCTCATGAAGATGAGGATGTCAGTGCTGGGAATAGAATCTAACACCCAACATATAAATGTTGGCAATATGAACTAAATGGTACAATTTTAAAAGGAGTGCAGGACCGAGAGACCCGAGGGTGTATGTATACAAATCATGGAAGGTGACAGGACAAGTCAGCATGGATTTGTGAAAGGGAGATCATGCTTGACAAATCTTCTGGAATTTTTTGAGGATGTTTCCAGTAAAATGGACAAAGGAGAACCAGTTGATGTGGAATATTTGGACTTTCAGAAGGCTTTCGACAAGGTCCCACACAGGAGATTAATGTGCAAAGTTAAAGCACATGGGATTGGGGGTAGTGTGCTGACGTGGATTGAGAACTGGTTGTCAGACAGGAAGCAAAAAGTAGGAGTAAATGGGTACTTTTCAGAATGGCAGGCAGTGACTAGTGGGGTACCGCAAGGTTCTGTGCTGGGGCCCCAGCTGTTTACATTGTACATTAATGATTTAGACGAGGGGATTAAATATAGTATCTCCAAATTTGCGGATGACACTAAGTTGGGTGGCAGTGTGAGCTGCGAGGAGGATGCTATGAGGCTGCAGAGTGACTTGGATAGGTTAGGTGAGTGGGCAAATGCGTGGCAGATGAAGTATAATGTGGATAAATGTGAGGTTATCCACTTTGGTGGTAAAAACAGAGAGACAGACATTATCTGAATGGTGACAGATTAGGAAGGGGGAAGGTGCAGCGAGACCTGGGTGTCATGGTACATCAGTCATTGAAGGTTGGCATGCAGGTACAGCAGGCGGTTAAGAAAGCAAATGGCATGTTGGCCTTCATAGCGAGGGGATTTGAGTACAGGGGCAGGGAGGTGTTGCTACAGTTGTATAGGGCCTTGGTGAGGCCACACCTGGAGTATTGTGTACAGTTTTGGTCTCTTAACTTGAGGAAGGACGTTCTTGCTATTGAGGGAGTGCAGCGAAGATTCACCAGACTGATTCCCAGGATGGTGGGACTGACCTATCAAGAAAGACTGGATCAACTGGGCTTGTATTCACTGGAGTTCAGAAGAGTGAGAGGGGACCTCATAGAAACATTTAAAATTCTGACGGGTTTGGACAGGTTAGATGCAGGAAGAATGTTCCCAATGTTGGGGAAGTCCAGAACCAGGGGTCACAGTCTAAGGATAAGGGGTAAGCCATTTGGGACCGAGATGAGGAGAAACATCTTCACCCAGAGAGTGGTGAACCTCTGGAATTCTCTACCACAGAAAGTAGTTGAGGCCAATTCACTAAATATATTCAAAAGGGAGTTAGATGAAGTCCTTACTACTCGGGGGATCAAGGGGTATGGCGAGAAAGCAGGAAGAGGGTACTGAAGTTTCATATTCAGCCATGAACTCATTGAATGGCGGTGCAGGCTAGAAGGGCTGAATGGCCTGCTCCTGCACCTATTTTCTATGTTTCTATGTTTCTAGGACAAACTCAGAATGCTGTTAAAAATGCATATGCGATCTTTGGCTTTATTAATAGATGCGCAGAGTACAAAAGTAAGGACATTATGCTAAATAAATCACTAGTTAGGCCTCTGCTGGAGTTTTGAGGTCAATTCTGGGGACCACACTTTAGGAAGGGTGCCAAGGCATTGGAGAGGGTGCAGAAGATATTTCTAGAGTGGTACCAGAGATGAGGGACTTCAATTCTGAGAAGAGACTGCAGAAGCTGAGGTTGCTCTCCTTGGAGTAGAGAAGGTTAAGGAGAAATTTATTGGAGGTGCTCGAGATTATATGGAGTTTTGATAGAGTAGATAAGAAGAAACTTTCTACTGACAGGAGGGTTGGTAACCAGATTTAAGAAATTGGCAACAAAAATCCAGGGGGATAATTAGGAGAATTTTTTAATGAGGGGAGTTATGATCTGGAATGCACTGCGTGAAAATGTGATGGAAGCACATTCAATAGTAACTTTCAAAAGGGAATTGGATATTTACATGAAATTTTGCAGGGCCGTGAGGAAAGAGAATGGGCCTAATTGAACAGCTCCTTCAAAGAGCCAGCTCAGACGCGATAGGCCGAATGGCCTCCTGTGCTGTATGATTCCATGACATCCTATTTGGCCAAGAGGAGCACTTGTTGCATGGCTCGCACTTCAGATTGTGCTGGCTTGTGCCCGATATCGTGAGCGTGGCAACGAAACAGAGCATTCAAGGGCCTCACTTCAGCCATGGAAGAGCCACATGCAGCTCCCAAGAGGCTGGTTGGCTACCCTTACTCTCATCAAGCACACTCAGCTCATGTATGGCACGAATTAGACAGAGTAAGGCTCTCTCAACAACAAACAACAGTTTCGGTTTGGCACTCTTGCTGTCGTTCTGTTCTGAGTGAAGGTGACTATTTGTGCTGAATCAACAGTTTTGTCCTGTGGGTCCACATGCTCTGGAAACTGGGTTAAATCTTTGCAGTCAGTTAAGAGAGATTGTCATCCATCAATCTCTACCAGGTTCAAACACAGGGTGCAGATTAAATTAAGAGTTTAGGGAATGGATTTTGTGAAGAGGGTCAGCTGGAATTGTAGTGAAAAAAACACCAATTGGAAAGCAGACTGCACCTGATGGTGGATGGGAAAGTAGATCAAGGAATGCAGGTGAAGTGAGCAGAGTTACGCCAGTGACCCCTGGTCTGGTCAGCTGAGCCAGTGTAAGTGATAGAATTGGAGTGGGTGGTGATTATACAGAGACGGGAATGGGTCTCGGCTAAAGCTACCCTTGTGTTTTCCCCAAAGTGCCAGTTCTCTCCGAGCGAGTGGGTTTGGGATGAGCTATTCAGCAGATTGGGTAGTTATTCTTTGCATTTCAACACATTTTAATCCATAAAAAAGCAACTACTGAATAAAATCTAACCAGCTTACTGTGTATTTAGGGCTCTAGAATCCTCTGTGTCTGATTCAAAAATGATTTGTTTGCCTAACTTCAGGTGTTGGGAATAGTAGTGATGGAATCTTGGTTCTGGGAGCGACGAACATCCCGTGGGTGCTGGATTCTGCCATTAGGAGAAGGTCAGCCTTCAATTTGTGCTGCTTCATGCAGAATATTGCAGATAGTTTCATTGGTTACATTGGTGAAATCATTTAAAAGTTCGCTCATTGATCTGGTTGTTTGTGTTGAGGTTTGAGAAACGGATTTACATCCCACTGCCCGAGGAGCCAGCGAGAGTGCACATGTTCAAACTGCACCTGGGCTCAACTCCATACTGCCTGACAGAGGCTGACTTCAGGGAACTTGGCAGGAAAACCGAAGGATATTCAGGAGCAGACATTTGTATCATTGTACGCGATGCATTAATGCAGCCAGTCCGGAAAGTGCAATCAGCAACCCATTTTAAAAAGGTAAATAGTTAATCTTTTACTGGCAGTCACAATCTCCTTCCAAATATCCCACTGGTTCAGCCAAGCCCTTGACCTTGGACCTTAAACCTGATCCTGGTGGTCTGGACCTGGGAATTGAGGAAGCAAATGGAAGAGCAACAAATTTTCATGTAGGAATGAGAGACTGAAGTCATTGTTTATATGCCGGAAATGGGAGTTCTAGACACAGGGATTGTTAGATCTCTTAATTGCCAATGAAATACGAACTCCGATTGTAGTTTTAATGTCACTTTATTTTGGCAGACAGCAACAAGCTCTTGGCTTTAAGCCAGGTCTTTGTCCTTCTGAGACCACATGGTCAAAATGGCTGTATTTATACCTGGATCAATTTACAGAAAAGTACTCGCCTTCTTTGACCTTATTGGCTCAATTAATAGTCTTTTAATCTTTTAATTGGCTTGCTACCCAAGGTACTAAAAGGTCAAGTTGATTGATGACTTAATGCAACATGCTCCCACTCACGTAGCATCTCTGACTTGTTGTCTGTGAATTTTCACAGCCTGTCTAAATGCAGCCTGTTTGAATTCTCTCTCAGGGATCAAACACTTATAAGTTTAGCAAGGGTTTAAGGAATATCCGCTCAAACAATGCTTTGTTGCAGAAGATCACACGTTACAGACATTAAGCTCAACTTTCTAGATCTCTTCCTCCAGCTGCTTTTTCTAATTTCGCGTTACGATCAACATTCCCGTTAAGTTGCGCAGCAGTCTGGAGGTCCCACGCAGGCCACTCACCGGCTTTCCAGTGGGAATAACCGCGCATGCGCGAGATTTGAACGGGCCGCAATGCCAGTTAAAGGGCCCGCACATGGAAAATTAAATTACAGAGAAGATTGGTTACAGTCGTGCCCATTTGATGTCTTTCTGACTACGTTAGTCACACACTTTGCACCAGTTCACACCAGTCTTGATCAAGGAGTAACATCTGTTACCCATGGTTGCAGACCGAGCAACTAGCGTTTAGTTTAAGCAAAATTTGCCGATGATACCAAACTTGGATACCAATTGACTAACAGGACATAGATAGGTTGGCAGAATGGGCAGACAAGTGGCAGATGGAATTTAGTACAGAGAAGTGTGAGGTGATGCATTTTGGCAGAAGGGATAGGAGGAGACACTATAGACTTAATGGCACAGTTCTAAAGAGTGTGCAGGGACAGAGGGACCTGGGGCTTCATGTACATAGATCTTTGAAGGTGGCTGGACATATTGAGAGAGTAGTTAGCAGAGCATATGGGATTTTGGGCTTCATAAATAGAGGAATTGAGTACAGAAGCAGGGACGTTATGCTGAACCTTTATAAAGTTCTGGTTAGGCCACAACTAGAGTATTGCGTCCAGTTCTGGTCACCAGACTTTAGGAAGGCTATGTAGGTCCTCGAGAGGATGCAGAGGAGATTTACCAGAATGATTCCAGGGATGAGGGATTTTAGCTGCAAGGTTAGGTTGGAGAAACTGGGGTTCTCCTTGGAGCAAAGGAGGTTGAGGGGAGATTTGATCGAGTTGTACAAGATGATGACAGCTTTGGATAAGGTAGACAGAGAAAGGTTGTTCCCATTAGCTGATGGTACAAGGACTAGGGGACACAGATTTAAGTTTTTGGGCAAGCGATACAGGGGGAGATGTGAGGAAGAACTTTTTTACTCAGTGAGTGGTAATGACCTGGAACTCACTGCCTTACAAGGGTGGTGGAAGCAGAGACGATCAATGATTTCAAAAGGAAATTGGATAGGCACGTGAGGGGAAAAAACTTGCATAGACCGGGGGAATGGGACTGACTGCATTGCTCTAGAGAACCAGCATGGACTGGATGGGCCGAAGGCCTCCTTCTGTGCCGTAATAACTCTATGACTCTACGTAGAAAAATGTGAAGTGATAGATTTTGAAAGTAACAATACGGAAAGGCAATTCACTTTTAATTGGTAAGTTTTTAAATGGAATAGAGGAGCAGAAGGACTTGATGCAGATAAAGGTGGCAGCACAAACAGATAAGGTCATAAAACCCAAAGAATCCTTGGCTTTTGTATCTCGAGGCAGAGAATACAAAAGCAAGGAGGTAATGTTGGGGCTTGTACAGGACCTTGGTTAGGCCATGGGTGCAGTACTGTATCCAGAGAGAGACAGAGAGAGGGGGGGGGGGTTCAGACAGAGAGAGGGGGGGGGGGTTCAGACAGAGAGAGGGGGGGGGGGTTCAGACAGAGAGAGGGGGGGGGGGTCCCAGACTGAGAGAGAGGGTGGGGGACCCCAGACTGAGAGAGAGGGTGGGGGACCCCAGACTGAGAGAGAGGGGGAGGACCCCAGACTGAGAGAGAGGGGGGGGACCCCAGACTGAGAGAGAGGGGGGGGGACCCCAGACTGAGAGAGGGGGGGGGACCCCAGACTGAGAGAGAGGGGGGGGACCCCAGACTGAGAGAGAGGGGGGGGACCCCAGACTGAGAGAGAGGGGGGGGACCCCAGACTGAGAGAGAGGGGGGGGACCCCAGACTGAGAGAGAGGGGGGGGACCCTAGACTGAGAGAGAGGGGGGGGACCCCAGACTGAGAGAGAGGGGGGGGACCCCAGACTGAGAGAGAGGGGGGGGACCCCAGACTGAGAGAGAGGGGGGGGACCCCAGACTGAGAGAGAGGGGGGGGACCCCAGACTGAGAGAGAGGGGGGGGACCCCAGACTGAGAGAGAGGGGGGGGACCCCAGACTGAGAGAGAGGGGGGGGGCCCAGACTGAGAGAGAGGGGGGGGACCCCAGACTGAGAGAGGGGGGGGGGCCCAGACTGAGAGAGGGGGGGGACCCCGAATGAGAAAGGGGGGGGGGACCCCAGACTGAGAGAGAGGGGGGGACCCCGAATGAGAAAGGGGGGGGGGAACCCCAGACTGAGAGAGAGGGTGGGGGACCCCAGACTGAGAGAGAGGGGGGGAGACCCCAGACTGAGAGAGAGGGGGGGGCCCAGACTGAGAGAGGGGGGGGGACCCCAGACTGAGAGAGGGGGGGACCCCAGACTGAGAGAGGGGGGGGACCCCGACTGAGGGGGGGGGGGCACAGACTGAGAAAGGGGGGGGGGCCCAGACTGAGAGAGGGGGGGGAGCCCAGACTCCGAGAGGGATTGTTGAAGCAGAGTCTGTAAATTTAAAAGAGGGATATTAAAGGTTATGGGGAGTGAGCAGGAGAGTGGGATTAGACCTGGAGAGTTATTAAAGGGTACGGGGAGAATGGATTTAGACTGGGTGGGATATTAAAGGTTACGGGGAGTGGGATTAGACAGGGTGGAGAAAACACTGACGAAGTTAGTGTCTAAAGGCCCGTTTCCCTGCTCAGAGATGGTGCGGCTGTACCAGGAGTGAGGTATTGAACTAGAACAAATCTGTAATAGCTTTTCCTGTTCAACGCTCTGATAAAATTTTTGAATCAGTCATTAAGTGATAAGGGCTCTGACCAGAATATAACATCATCACTGGGTCAAAATCCTAGAACGCCCACCAACCGAACTGCACCCATCGTGGGAGCACCGGCACCCCATGGTCTGCAGTAATGTCAGTCATGCCCACATCCCGAGGAATGATTTAAAAAATGTATTTTTCTATCCTCCACCCTGCCTGAAATGGGGTTTCATTCCCTGGATGGTTGTTTGCCTTTTTCTCTCATGCGCCCTGGCTACTGTTATCCATTGTAACATTGAGGCTCCTTATGGCCACGATCACTTCCTCGCCACTTCCTGTTTCTCTGAGCTTTTTACTGATTGGTGGAGCACATGTGTTTACGACACTGTTACGACACATGGTCCTGCTATTCGACCAGGACCATGTCCCCTCGCCCCATTTCCCTCCCTCTCTCCCCTCCCCTCAGTTCCCCCCTCGCCTTGTTCCTCCTCCCCCCGCACCGTCGTCCTCTCGCTCCGTTCCTCCCTCCTCCCGCCCCGTTCCTTCTCCGTCCCCTCGCCCTGTTCCTCCCTCGCCCCATTCCTCCCCCCTCCCGTTCCCTCGCCCGTACCTTCCCCACCTCCTCCCTTTGTCCTCCCCAGTCCCCTCTCCCGTGTCCTCGCCCCCTCCTCCCCCTCCTTGCCCCTGTCCCCTCCCCCATTCCTTTGCCCCATTCCCCCCATCCCCTCTCCCTGTTTCCCCCCCCCCCCCATCCTTTCCCCCCTTCCTCTCGCCCCATTACCTTTTATACAAGATTGAGTAGGTTGGGCCTATAGTCTCTGGAGTTTAGAAGAATAAGGGGTAATCTAATTGAAACAAGATTCTGAGGGGGATTGACATGGTAGATGCTGAGAGGTTGTTTCTCATATTTTCCTCTGGCTGGAGTATCTAGAACTATAAGCACAGAGTCTCAGGATAAGGGGTCAGCTATTTAAGACCGAGATGAGGAGGAAATTCTTCACTGAGGATGCTGAGTCTCTGAGTATATTCAAGGCTGAGTTGGATAGATTTTTGGAGTCGAGGGGAATTGAGGGATATGGAGATCAGATGGGAAAGTGTTGGAAGTCGATGATCAGCCATGATCTTATTGAATGGTGGAGCGGGCTCGAGGGGCCGAATGGCCTACTCCTCCTATTTCTTGCGTATATTTGTCTTTTTCAAATACTCACAATTTCCCTTTTAATAATGTTAGTCTCTAATTCGATAGTCTCTTGTGCTAAAACATTCTGATCGTCTCCGTGTGAAAAGATTTCTTCCTACCCGTTCACCCGTTCATTCTCTCCGTTACTGTTTCACCAGCCAGTGGGAACAATCTTCCACTATTTACCCCCACAAAACATTCCATTATTTTAAGAACCTCCATTAGTTTCCTTCTTTAACCTTTTCGGTTTCACTGAAAAAGGCCCCAATTCTTTGACTTTAGAAATACAACATTTTATTCCTGGTCCCATTCCAGTGCATCTTCACTCTGCCCTCTATGGCTCTGGTACCCTTCCTGAATTCCCCAAACTGCACGCAGAACTCCAGCTGTGGCCTGATCAATGTTTGTTTTATAAATTCAGCATCGCTTCCTTGTTTCTATATCCAGTGCCCCGGTGTATAAAACCCATCACTGCGTTTATACCCGACTGCTGAGTGCGACAGTAGTAATGCCCAGATTTCCACAAACTAGCTCATTTAGAAATGATTGAGATGCTTTGCTCTCCGTTGTCATGGAGATGTAGTGTTAACTGTCTGATCTCTTCCTCATTAGGTTCGAGGACCATCCAGGACAAATCCAAATGTCATAGTGGACGACCTTTTGACGCCCTGTTCTCCTGGTGACCCGGCCGCCATCGAGATGACCTGGGTGGATGTTCCCAGTGATAAGCTGCTGGAGCCTGTGGTTTGCATGGTAACGCTGCCTCTCCTTGTGCCCCCATTGTGTTGTGTACCCGCATGCTGCTAACAATGCAATGGCTGCAACGCAGAGAAGGGGGTGGAATTGATGATGCCAATTCGAGGTCAGTTGGACCTTTGCACAGTTAGCCGAGCGGAAAAGCAAGATTTTATTGGGAATGAAGAATTTTATTTTTCAGCTGACTGGTGTCAAGGCAGAGTGACCCTATGCCAGGCATATATGTGTGGCTCTGCCCCCACCCCCCCGTGTCTGTCCGCACCCCTCAGTGTCTCTCTCTCTTTCCCCCCCCCCCCCCCCCCTGTGTGTCTGGTGTCGTCCGTTCTCCACCCCCCCCCCCCCCCATGTCTGTGTCCACCCCCCTCCCCCCCTTGTCTTTGTGTCCCCCCGACCCCCCGGTGTCTGTCTATCCCCCCTCCCCCCGTATCGTTCCCCTACCCCTACCCCTCTCCCGTACCCGTATCTGTCCCTCCACTCTTACTGCCCCCCCCATACCCCGCACCAGTCTTTGAGCCCCTGGGTGTGCTTATGTGTTAGGTTCTTTTCCTGCTCTGCTGTACAGCGTGGGAACCGATGTGTGAGCTGTGGCTGATCTCCTGCCTCGGGCTGTATCACAGAACAGTTAAATACAAAGGAATCCAGATAATTTTTGCATTCTTGATCTCCCGCCGCTCCCTCCCCAATCTCTGCGTTATGTCTGTGCTCTAATGGGTGCCGGGTGTCTGCTGCCAGCCCGTGGCTTGTGCTTCTGTCACTGCCTCGTGCGACAGCACAGCCGAGGGCCGAAGAGCCAGGTCTGTGGCAAAGCTTCCTTCTGTCATTCCAAACTCTGCTGCTCTTTGTGTAAATCAGATCTTCATTCACAGATCGGGGTAAGTTTGGAGGTTGCGTTCCCCGTGATTTGCCCTCCTCGATCCTAACCCCTGAACTCTCCTCTTTCTTTGTGCAGTCTGACATGCTACGCTCGCAGGTCACGACTCGGCCCACCGTCAATGCCGAGGATCTTCTAAAGGTGAAGAAATTTACAGAAGACTTTGGGCAGGAAGGCTGAGCCTTCTGTTAAACTCCTTAATCTGCCAGTTGATTCCTACTCCTGAAACCGCGAGGAATTGTACGATCTGGAGCCGAGTGTGAAACTAACTGGAGATGGAATCGCCTTGAGATCGGGAGAGGAACGAGTCTCACAGACGCTGCCATTTCATTTGCCTATTTAAAAAAAAAAGCTGAATTTTGTTTTGCTGAAGACTTTGTGCTGTCCATTAGTAACCAGGTTTCAGGCAGAAATATCCCAGCATGACCTTCACACTCCTACAGAACTGGGGAAATGCCCAGTGGATTCACCTCTTCCCTGCTTCTGTAAGAGTTTCAGAGATTCCTTTTATTCACTGATTGAGAGCCTTAAAATAAAATACCGATCTTTCGCTGATCCTTGTTCACAGTTCAGGTTTCAGAGCTTTATTCTCACTGGGTTTCATTTTTCAGGCAGAGTTACTGAGAAAGGGGAGTTATAAGGGCTGGCGTTTTGGCCATTCTCTGATCTGTCTGACTTTGTGTGGGGAGTGAAGAGCAAGTATTCATTCAGCAGTTAAAGGGTTAATTATGCACAAACTAGAATGTGTTAAACTGGGTCAGATTCCCAGCTAAGACAATGGCCATTTCTTAGCTGGGATTCATTGAATGACGGTGCAGGCTCGAAGGCCTACTCCAGCACCTATTTTCTATGTTTCTGTGACAGGAGATGTTCTGTAGGAGTCTAAACTACTAGGGAATGAGAATATTTCACTGACTGTTGGAGGAGAGAATGTGGGGTGGCCCTGGTTCTGGCTCCAGGCTTTATGTTAAACCTTTATAAAACACTGGTTAGGCCCCAGCTGGAGTATTGTGGCCAATTCTGGGCACCGCACCACAGGAAGAATGTCAAGGCCTTGGAGAGGGTGCAGAAGAGATTTACGAGAATGGTTCCAGGGTTGAGGGACTTCAGTTATGTGGAGAGACTGGAGAAGCTGGAGTTGTTCTCCTTGGAGCAGAGGTGGTTAAGGGTAAATTTGATAGAGGTGTTCAAAATCATAAGGGGTTTTGATAGAGTAAATGGGGAGAAGCTGTTTCCAGTGGCAGGAGGGTCAGTAACCAGAGGGCACAGATTTAAGGTGATTGGCGAAAGAAACAGAGGGGAGGTAAGAATTTTTTTACGCAGCAAGTTGTTGTGATCGGGAACGCGCTGCCTGAAAGGGCGGTGGGAGCAGATTCAATAGTAACTTTCAAAAGGGAAACGGATTAATACTTGAAGGGGGAAAATTTGCAGGTCTGTGGGGAAAGAGCAGGGGAGTGGGACTAATCGGATCACACTTTCACAGAGACGGCACAAGCACAATGGGCCGAATGGCCACCTTCTGTGCTGTAAGATTCTATAACGTGACACTTCCAAATGCATTTACCTGAGATGGTGATAAAAAGAAAACCGGAATAAAACATTTCGCTTTTGAAACGTACACAACAGGTGTCAGCCTCTGGAGAGGCAGGTTAAACGCTCATTAATTTTCGATTCTGTTGTATGTCTCCAAAGCAGCTTTTTTTAAAGTTTTATTTACAAAATACTTAAATGGAATGAATGTGAGGCACAAAACAGTCCAATGATGGTTTCTGTTGAACTGTTACTGAGCAGTGTAGCTTCTCAGCATCACCGCTGCACATGGAGCACTCTGTGTAAATTATCTCAACTGCACATCAGACTAACAAATAGAAAAGCTCTAGTCAGAACAGCCGTGGTGTGAGTTTGGCAGTCAGGGTGGAGCTGCACAGTACCTAACTGATACAGACCAGCCATTGAGTATGAGTCACTGTTCACACTCTGGTGCTTACGTTGGGAAATGGCCCACCGACTAGGTGAGCAACAACCTGATGTACTCATTATCGGCCAACATCCCAGACTCCAGATGTGGGAGCAGTGATATACCATTGGTGGGATTGGCACTAGGAATCTTCAACGTTGGCTCCGAATCCCACAGGCTGGCCCCCTCCCCTTTATTATGAATCGTGCTTCTCCATGTTGACTGAGGGAAGGAGGGCACAGAATATAATCCACCATTGACTGAGCTGGCCCAGTCCTGGAGGACATAATTAGCAACTGGGCTTGTAGCACTGCTGCCAACAGTCTGACTGGTCTGCGCTGCCCATCCAGGCCTGGTGACATAAAGCAGCCACACGGTTAGAGAATTAAGCAAGGCATGGAGAGGCAGGAGAAATTTATATTGGGGAAACAAGGGAATGGCTTTAAACAAATATTTTGTATCTGTCTTCACAGCAGAAGACGCAGAAATCATATCAAAAATAGTGGGGAATCAAGGGACTAATGAGAACGAGGAACTTAAAGTAATTAATATCAGTCGAGGAAAAGTACTTGAGAAACAAATGGGACGAAAAGCCGACAGGGTTCTAAAAGAGGTGGGTGGCTGCAGAGATAGTGGATGCACTGGTTGTGATCTTCCAACATTACCTAGATTTTGGAACGGTTCCCACTGATTGGAACATAGCAAACGTAAACCCACAAGTCAAGAAAGGAGGGAGAGAGAAAACTGGCAACTACAGACCAGTTTTTTGAGGATGTAACTAACAGGGTACATAAAAGGGGAACCGGTGCATGTATATTTGGATTTCCAAAAGGCATTCGATAAGGTGCCACATAAAAGTTTGTTAAGCAAGATAAGAGGCACATGGGGTTGGGGGTAATGTATTAGCATGGATAGAGAATTGGTTAACGGATAGACAACAGTAGGAATAAATGGGTCATTTTCCGTTGACAGGCTGTAACTAGTGGGGTGTCGCAAAGATCAATGTTGGGGCCTCAGCTATTTACAATCTATATTGACCTCGATGAAGGGACCAAGTGTTATGTATCCAAGTTTGCTGATGATACCAAGCTTAGTGGGAAAGTAAGCTGTGAGGAGGAGACAAAAGAGCCTGCAAGCAATACAGAGCCACAAAGGTGAGTGGGCAATAAGGTGGCAGATGGAGAATAATGTGGGGAAGTGTGAGGTTATTCATTTTGGTAGGAAGAATCGAAAAGCAGAATAATTTTCACAGTGAGAAACTATTAAATGTTGGTGTTCAGAGAGATTTAGGGATCCTTGTTCAGGAAACAAAGTTAGCATGCAGGTACAGCAAGCAATTAGAAAGGCAAATTGCATGTTGGCCTTTATGCAAGCGAGTTGGAGTACAAGAGTAAGGAAGTTTTACTACAATTGTACAGGGCTTTGGTGAGACCACAGCTGGAGTACTGCAAACAGTTTTGGTCTCCTTATCTGAGGAAGGATATACTTACTTCAGAGGTGATGCAACAAAGGATCACTCGATTGATCTCTGGGATGAGGGGGTTATCTTCTGATGAGAGATTGTGTAGAATGGGCCTCTACTCTCGAGTTTAGAAGAATGAGACGTGTTCTCATTGAAACATATAAGAATCTGTGCGGGATTAACAGGGTAGATGCTGAGAGGTTGTATCCCCTGGCTGGAGATTCTAACACTAAGGCACAGTCTCAGAATAAGGAGTCGGCCATTTAAGACTGAGATGAGGAGGAATTTCTTCACTCAGGGTTGTGAATCTTTAGAATTCTCTACCCTAGAGGACTGTGGATGTTGAGTATATTCAACAACTTGTATTTATATAGCACCTTTAATGAAGTCCCAAGGCGCTTCACGGGAGTATTATGAGATAAAACAATTTGACACCAAGTCGCGTAAGTAGAAATTAGCGCAAGTGATCAAAAGCTTGGTCAAAGAGGTAGGTTTTAAGGAGACAAAAGCAAAATACTGCGGATGCTGGAATCTGAAATAAAAACAGAAAATGCTGAAAATATTCGCGGGTCAGGCAGCATCTGTGGAGAGAGATAAAGAGTTAATGGTTCGATGACCCTTGAAGGAGGTAAGAGAGGCGGAGAGGTTTAGGCAGGGAATTCCAGAGCTTGGGGCCTAAGCAACAGAAGGCATGGCCACCAATGGTTGAGCGATTATAATCAGGATTGTTCAAGAGGGCAGAATTAGAGGAGCGCAAACATCTCGGGGGGGGGGGGAAAGGGGAGAGGGGGCAGTTGTGGAGCTGGAGGAGATTACAGAGATAGGGAGGGGCGAGGGCCATGGAGGGATTTAAAAAATAAGGATGATAATTTTGAAATCAAGGCGTTGCTTAACCGGAAGCCAATGTAGGTTAGCGAGCACAGGACTGATGGGTGAGCAGGACTTGGTGCGAGTTAGGACACGGGTAGTCGAGTTTTGGATCACCTCTAGTTTACGTAGGATAGAATGTGGGAGGCCAGCCAGGAGTGCGTTGGAACAGTCAAGTCTAGAGGGATAAAAGGCATGGATGAGGGCTTCAGCAGCATTTGAGCCAAGGCAAGGGCGGAGACAGGCAATGTTACGGAGGTGGAAATAGGCAGTCTTCGTTATGCAGAGGTTGGAGAGAGGGATGGGGTCAGTGGCTAGAGAATGGAGTTTGTGGTGGGGACCGAAAACAATGGCTTTGATCTTCCCAATATTAATTGGAGAAAATTTCTGCTTATCCAAAACTGTATGTCGGACAAGCAGTCTGATAATTTAGAGACCAAGGAGGGGTCGAGAGAAGTGGTATTGAGGTAGAGCTGGGTGTCCTCAGCGCACATGTGGAAACTGACGCTGTGTTTTTTTTGGATGATGTCACCAAGGGGCAACATGTAGATGAGAAATAGGAGGGGACTGAGGATAGATCCTTCGGGGACACCAGAGGTAACGATGCGGGAGTGGGAAGAGAAGTAGTTGCTGGTGATTCTCTGGCTACGGTTAGCTAGATAAGAATGGAACCAGGCAAGTGCAGTCCCACCCAGCTGGACAATGGTGGAGAGGTGTTGGAGAAGGATAGAGTGGTCAACAGTGTCAAAGGCTGCAGACAAATCAAGGACAAAGGATGTCATTTGTGACTTTGAGAGCCATTTCGGTACTGTGGCAGGTGCGGAATCCAGATTGGAGTTATTCAAACATGAAATTGCGGGAAAGGTGGGCATAGATTTGGGAGGCGACAACATGTTCAAGGACTTTGGAGAGGAAATGGAGGTTGGAGATGAAGCGGTAGTTTGCAAGGACGTAAGGGTCGAGGTTTTTTTTGAGGGGTGATGACGGCAGATTTGAGGGAGAGGGGGACAGTGCCTGAGGAACCGTTAAACGATGTCAGCTAACATGGGAGCCAGACAAAGAAGTTGGGTGGTCAGCAGTTTGGTGGGAATAGGGTCAAGGGAGCAGGAAGTGGGGCTCATGGACAGGATAAGTTCAGAAAGGTCATGAGGGGAGATCAGAAAGAAGCTGGAGAAAGATGTGAGGTCAGGGCTAGGGCAGGAGGGATCCTTAAGGAAGTTTGACCTGGTGGGCTAGAGGAAGGATGGTCTCAATCTTAGAGACAAAGAAGTCCATGAGTTCACACTTATTGTTGGAGGTGAGGGTGGAGACTGGTTTAATAAGGTGGTTTGCAGTGGAGAATAGAAGTCGGATTTATCTTCATGTTCCAAAATGATTCTGGAATAGTGAGCAATTTTGGCAGATGAAAGTAGGACCTGATGGTGTTTGATGTGGTTCAGCCAGATCTGGCAGTGAATGGCTAAACCAATTGTCCGCCATATCCGTTGAAGTCTGCGTCCCTTAGACTTAAGGGAGTGAAGGTCAGGGCTGTACTGGGGGAACAACCAGGGTGAGAGAGAGTAATTGTTTTAACAGGGACTTGGGTGGTGAGGGTGTGATTGAGCAGAACGGTAACTGCAGAAATGTCATGGTGAATGGAGGGCCAAAGGCTGGGCAGTTGGAAGTTATTAAGTGCAATTGTAAGAGAGTCGGGAGAGAGTCTTCTCCCGGGGTGGACACAGAAGGAGGATGTAGGTGGAGAGCAATATGAGGAAGTGGTCAGAGATGGCATTATTTGCGATTGACATAATGGGAGTAGCGAGGCCACGAGAGATGGCAAGGTTGAGGGGGTGTCCGTGAATATGGGTTGGGGATTTAACTGGAGGGAGAGATTAAGGGAGGATAGCAGGCGAGTGAACGTGGAAGAGCATGATGAATTAAGATGGAGGTTGAAATCACTGAGGATGAGAAATCGTTTGGTGCAGAGGCAGGACAGTAGTGAAGAAATATCGGTAATAACATTTTTATGCTACTTGGGTGGGTGGTAGAGAACATAAATTTTAAATGAGAGATGAGAGGGGTGGAATAGGGTGAGATGCTCAAAGAAGGAGAAAGTACTGGTGGAGTAGGGGGAACAGATCAAGGTGTGATTTGGTGATGAGAGCCACACCGCCACCACAGCGGTCTGGGCGGGGCAAGTGGTGGAATGTATAGCCAGGCGGGGAGACTTCATTTAAGGGTAAAGTGTCATCATCCCTCAGCCAGATTTCCGTCAGGGCCATAATGTAGATGCCATCATCGACGATAAGCTCATGGATGAGAAGGGCCTTGTTCGCAAGCGAACGGACTTTCTGGAGGGAGAGGCAATATAAACTAAAGGTTACAATTCTTAAGGGAGTGCATGAACAGAAAGACCTGGGGGTTGTATGTGACAGGGCAGGTTGAGAAAGTGGTTTAAAAAAAGCATATGGAATCCTAGGCTTCAAAAATAGAGGCAGAGAGTACAAAAGCAAGGAAGTTATTATGGACCTGTATAAAGCACTGGTTTGGCCTCAACTGGAGTAGTGTGTGCAATTCTGGGTACGCTTTTTTGGAAGGATGTAAAGGCCTTAAGGAGGGTGCAGAAAAGATTTATGAGAATGGTTCCAAGGATAAGGGACTTCAGCTACATGGATGGGCTGGAGAAGCTGGGGTTGTTCTCCTTGGAGCAGAGAAGGTTGAGAGGAGATTTGATAGAGGTGTTCAAAATCATGAGGGGTCTAGACAGAGTAGATAGAAATAAATTGTTCCCATTGGTGGGAGGGTTGAGAACCAGAAGATACAGATTTAAGGTGCTTGGCAGAAGAACCAAAGGTGACATGAGGAAAAACATTTCTACACAGCAAAAGGTTAGGATCTGGAATTCACTGAAAGGGCGGTGAGGGGAGACTCAATCGTGGCTTTCAAAAGAGAATTGGAGAAGTACCTGAAGGAAAAGAAATTGCTGGGCTACGGGGAAAGGGTGGGGAAGTGGAACTAGCTGAAACATAGAAATTTACAGCGCAGAAGGAGGCCATTTCGGCCCATTGTGTTCGGGCCGGCCGACAAAGAGCCACCCGGCCCTTGGGCACCAGCCCTAAAGGTTACATATAAACTTATGAACAGTGAACAATAGCAGAAATCTGAAGAGAATCCGGCCCAACTAGTCCACCCCATGTATCGCAACCTTTTACACTCCACCCCAACGGGAGCCATGTGATCTCCTGGGAAAGACAATAAAACAAGTAAAACCCAGACCAATTGAGAAAAAAAATCTGGGAAAATTCGACTCTGACCCATCCAGGCGATCGAAACTAGTCCAGGAGATCACACTAGACAAATTAGATTCCCTGAAGTACTTACCATCGTATCTGCGCCAGCTAATATCCGGTCTAATCCCACTTACCAGCTCTAGGTCTGTAACCCTGCAGGTTACGGCACTTCAAGTGCCCATCCAAGCACCTTTTAAATGTGGTGAGGGTTTCTGCCTCTACCACCCTTGCAGAGTGAGTTCCAGACCCCCACAACCCTCTGCGTGAAAAATCTTCCGCTCAAATCAGCTCCTAAACCTTCCACCAACCACTTTAAAACTATGCCCCCTCGTAATTAACCCCTCCACCAAGGGAAATAGGCCCTTGCTATCCACTATATCCAGGTCCCTTAAAATTTTATACACCTCAATAAGGTCAGCCCTCAGCCTCCTCTGTTCCAAGCAGAACAAATCTAGTCTAACCAATTTGTTCTCTCATTCTCCATTCCAGGCAGCATCATCGTAGATTTCCTCTGCACCCTCTCCAGTGCAATCACATCCTTCCTATAATACGCAACCAGAACTGCACCCAGTATTCCAGCTGTGGCCTAACCAGTGTATTATATAATTTAAGCATAACCTCCCTGCTCTTGTATTCTATGCCTCGGCCAATAAAAGCAAGCATTCCGTATGTCTTCTTAACCACCTTATCCACCTGGCCTGCTACTTTCAGGCATCTATGGATAAGTACTCCAAGGTCCCTTTGTTCATCTACACTTCTAAGTGGCCTACCATTTAATGTGTATTCCCTTTCCTTATTAGCCCTCCCCAAATGCTCCGAATTAAATTCCATTTACCACGGTTCTGCCCACCTGACCTGTAGATTGATATCCTCCTGCAGTCCATGACTTTCCTCTTCATTATCAACACACAGCCAATTTTAGTGTCATCTGCAAACTTCTTAATCATACCCCCATATTCAAATCTAGATCATTGACGTATACCACAAAAAGCAAGGGACCCAGTACTGAGCCCTGCGGATCCCCACTGGAAACATCCTTCCAGTCACAAAAACATCCATCAACCATTACCCTTTGCTTCCTACATCGAAGGCAATTTTGGATCCAACTTGCCACTTTGCCCTAGATCCTATGGGCTTTAACCTTCATGACCAGTCTACCATGTAGGACCTTATCAAAAGCTTTGCTAAAGTCCATATGCACTACATCGTACGCCCTACCCTCATTGATTATTTTGAGGAGGTAACCGAGAGGATCAATCAGGTTAGTCAAGCTCGTCCCTTAACAAATCCGTGCTGTCCCCAATTAATCCTTGCCTTTCCAAATGTAGAATTATCCTGTCTTTCAGGATTTTTTCCAATAATTTTTCCCACCACTGAGGTTAGGCTGACAGGCCTGTAATTACTCGGCCTATCCCTTTCTCCCTTCTTAAACAAGGGTACCACATTAGCAGTCCTCCAGCACCATGCCTAAATCCAAAGAGGACTGAAAAATGATGGTCAAGGCCTCTGCTATTTCCTCTTTTGCTTCGCTCAACAGCCTGGGATGCATATTATCCAGGCCTGGGGACTTATCCACTTTCATAGCTACTAAACCCCTTAATACCTCCTCTCTCACTATGTTTATTTCATCCAGAATTTCACACTCCTCCTCGATAGTAGTATCTGCATTGCCCCTTTCCTTTGTGAAAACAGATGCAAAGTTTTCATTAAGAACCATACCAACATCTTCCGCCTCCACACAGAGATTACCCTCATGGGCTCTAATAGGCTTTACCCTTTCTTTAATTATCCTCTTACTCTTAATATATGGAATATATTTATTGAACATCTTTTGGTGTTCCTTAATTTTACTTGCCAAGAATTTTTCATGCTCTCTCTTAGCATTCTTAATATCCTTTTTAATTTCACCTCTGAACTTTGTATATTCCTCCAGAGATTCTGCAGTATTTAGCAGTCGGTATATGACATAAGCTTCCCTTTTTTTCCCTTTATCCTCCCCTGTAAGTTCCTAGACATCCAGGGGCTCCAGAATTGTTATTCCCATCCTTTTCTTTAAGGGCACATGTTTGGCCTGAACGCTCTGGATCTCCTCCTTGAATGGCTCCCACTGTTCCGATAACCTACAAGTAGGTGATTCCAGTCCATTGTGGCCAAATCACTTCTCAACTTAGCTTTTCCCCAATTTGTGACTTTTATTCCAGGTCTATCCTTGTCCTTATCCATAATTACCTTGAATTTGACTGAATTATGGTCACAGGCACCCAAGTGTTCTCCCACGGATACCCCTTCCATCTGCCCAGCTTCATTCCCCAAAACTAAATCCAGAACCGCCCCCTCCCGCTTGAGCCAGGGATTCCCAGGTGCCCGTAGGGATGTTACACTTAATCAAGGAGACTTTGATGGTGTCCTTGAAATGTTTCCTCTGTCCACCTGGGGATCAATTGTCATGTAGGAGTTCCGAATAGAGCACTTGCTTAGGGAGTCTCGAGTCGGACATGCGGACGACGTGTCCGCCCAATGGAACTGGTTGAGTGTGGTCAGTACTTCGATGCTGGGGATGTTGGCCTGAGCGAGAACACTGACATTGGCATGTCTATCCTCACAGTGGATTTACAGGATCTTGCAGAGGCAGCATTTGTAGTACTTCTCCAGCACTTTGAGATGTCTGCTGTATATAGTCCACGCCTCTGAGCCATATAGGAGGGTGGGTATCACTACTGACCTGCAGACCATAAGCTTGGTGCTAGATTAGAGGTCCTGGTCTTCAAACACTCTCTTCCTCAGGCGACCAAAGGCTGCGCTGGCACATTGGAGACAGTGTTGGACCTCATCATTGATGTCTGTCCTTGCTGATAGTAGATTCCCGAGGTATGGAAAATGGTCCACATTGTCCAAGGCCGAGCCGTGGATTTTGATGACCGGGGGGCAGTGCTGTGTGACGGGGTCAGGTTGGTGGAGGACCTTTATCTTACGGATATTTATTGCAAGGCCCATGCTTTCATACACCTCGGCGAAGGTGTAGACGATGACTTGGAGTTCAGCCTCTGAGAGTGCGCAGACGCAAGTGTTGTCTGCGTACTGTAGTTCGATGACAGAGGATGGGACAACCTTGGATCTAGCCTGGAGGTAACATAGGTTGAACAGGTTCCCATTGGTTCTATAGTTCCACTCCAGCTTGTTGCATTGCAGCAAGGAATATGGGGAAGAGCGTTGGTGTGATGACACAGCTCCGCTTGACCCTGGTCCGGACATTGATTGGGTCAGTGGTGGATCCGTTGGTGAGGATCACGGCTTGCATGTTGTCATGGAGCAGGCGGAGGATGGTGACAAACCTTTTTTGGGCAGCTGAAACGGAGGACGATGCTCCATAGTCCCTCACGGTTGACAGTGTCAAAGGCCTTTGTGAGGTCAAAGAAGGCCATGTAAAAGGGTTGGTGCTGTTCCCTGCATTTCTCTTGGTCTTCACCGCATGATAACTACATGTCCGTTGTACTCCTCAGTGGACAGAATCCGCATTGTGACTCTGGGAGGAGCTCTTCAGCCACAGGAAGAAGACGGTCGAGAAGGATTCTTGCGATGACTTTCCCAGTGGCCAACAGCAGGGGGATTCCTCTGTAGTTGCCGCAGTCAGACTTGTCCCCTTTTTTGAAGATGGTCACGATTACGGCATCTCTGAGATCTCCTGGCATGCTCTCCTCCTTCCAGATGAGAGATGAGGTCATGCATTCATGCCAATAGTGCTTCTCTACCATACTTTAGTGCCTCGGCGGGGATTCTATCTGGTCCTGATGCCTTGTGTAGGGCTGGGGTTTTGCCGAGATGGTGGCGGGTAGCATGCTGTGGGATGGAGTTGAGGACACTCGTGTCAAAGGTAGCGTCTCGATTAAGGAAATCTTCAAAGTGCTCCTTCCAGCAGGCCCTGAATGCCTCGGTATCCTTAATGAGTGCCTATCCATTCTTGGCTAGTTGTGGGGTGGGGCCTTGGGTCATAGGTGGCCTTGACTGAAGAATCCTCGCACATCATGGTTGCCGGACAGCTGCTGGATCTCCTGTGCTTTCTCCACTCACCATCTATTCTTTATATCATGGGTTTTTTGTTGGACCTCGGCCTTCAGCCGCCTGTAGATCTGCTTTGCTGCTCCCAAGTTGGGTTGCTGCTTTAAGTTCAGAAATGCCCTGCGCTTGCGCTTAGCTCCTGGTCATTCTCGTCAAACCAGTCTTGGTGTTTCCTGGTTGAGTGACCGATCGCTTCTTCGCAGGTGCTGATTATGGAGGCCCTGAGGGCAGACCAGGCGCTGTGGTCATTCTGTGTCTCAGGGTCATCGAGGGTCACCAGGTTGGTCATCATCATAGGCAGTCCCTCAGAATCGAGGCAGACTTGCTTCCACTCTTATCATTTCTTTGGTGGCTGTACAGTCCAATATGAGAACCACAGTATCTGTCACATGTGGGACAGATAGTCGTTGAGGGAAGGGGCAGGCAGGGAGCCTGGTTTGCCGCATGCTCTTTCCGCTGCCTGCGCTTGTTTTCTGCATGCTCTCGGCGACGATACTCGAGATGCTCAGCGCCCTCCCGATGCACTTCCTCCACGTAAGGTGGTCTTTGGCCAGGGACTCCCAGGTGTCAGTGGGGATGTTGCACTTTATAAGCGAGGCTTTGAGGGTGTTTTTGTAACGTTTCCGCTGCCCGCCTTTGGCTCGTTTGCTGTGAAGGAGTTCAGAGTAGAGCGCTTGCTTTGGGAATCTCGTGTCTGGCATGCGAACTATGTGGCCTGCCCAGCAGAGCTGATCAAGTGTGGTCAGTGCTTCGAGGCTGGGGATGTTGGCCTGGTCGCGGACGCTAACGTTGGTGCATCTGTCCCCCCAGGAGATTTGTAGGAACTTGCGGAGACATCGTTGGTGGTATTTCTCCAGCGACTTGAGGTGTCTACTGTACATGGTCCATGTTTCTGAGCCATACCGGAGGGCAGGTATTACTACAGCCCTGTAGACCATGAGCTTGGTGACAGTTTTGAGGGCCTGGTCTTCAAACACTCTTTTCCTCAGGCGGCCAAAGGTTGCACTGGTACACTGGAGACGGTGTTGGATCTCATCATCAATGCCTGCTCTTGCATAAAGGAAGCTCCCGAGATAAGGGAAGTGACCCACATTGTCCAGGGCCGCGCCGTGGATCTTGATGACTGGGGGGCAGTGCTGTGCAGTGAGGGCAGGCTGGTGGAGGACCTTTGTCTTACTGATGTTTAGTGCAAGGCCCATGCTTTCGTACGCCTCAGTAAATACGTCGACTATGTCCTGGAGTTCAGGCTCTGCATGTGCGCAGACGCAGGCATCGTCCGTACCAGATCGGTAGTGAGGCGCTGGCTGTATAGGGCTTTCTTAACTGAGTCTTTTGAGTGCCCCGTTGTTGATTTTTCTGTGGCATTGTTTCTGTTACCTGCCACTGATTTGAGGCTGAATTGTTGTTAATGACGAAGTGGATTAGGCGGTGGTCCGTCCAGCAGTTGTCAGCTCCTGCAACGGCGCGGGTGATGCACATGTCTTTGCAGTCCCTCGCTCGTAGTCAAATAGATGCCAGTGCTGCCACGATGCCTTGTACTTGTCCCTCTGACAGAACAAGGTGTTGGTGATGAGAAGGTCATGTTCTAGGAATTTTGTCAGGAGCAGGGTACTGCTGGAGTTGGTTTCCCTACCCCCTCTCTGCCGATCATGCCTCCCCAGAGGTTTGTGTCCTTACCCACTCTGGCGTTGAAATCGCCGATGAGGATCAGTTTGTCTTCCATAGGGATGTGGGATTGTTCAAGGCTGGAGTAAAATTCCCCTTTGGTCTCATCTGTTGCGTCGAGTGTTGGGGGCATATGCGCTGATGACTGTGGCACACTGGTTTCGGGCTAGGGTGAGCCGGAGTCACGAGACGTTTGCTTATCCCGCAGTGGGAGTCTCTGAGACTGCCCACTAGCTCATTCTTGATGGCGAAGCCAACTCCATGGAGGCGGCGTTCTTTTTTGGTTTATCTTTCCAGAAGGTGTAACCACCACCTTGCTATAGACATACTATAGACTGTGCGATCGCTTAGCCCGATCAACGGATCAGATCAAAGCTCTGCAGTCCTGCCACATCCAGTCGTGAATGGGGGTGGACAGTTAAACAAGGAGGATGAATATCCCCATCCTCAATGATGATGGAGCCTAGCACACAAGTGCAAAAGACAAGGTTGATTCGTTTGCAACCATCTTCAGCCAGAAGTGCCGAGTGGATGATCCATATCGGCTTCCTGAGGTCCCCACTATCACAAAAACCAGTCTTCAGCCAATTCGATTCGCTGCACGTGATATCAGGAATCAGCTGAGCGCACTGGATACAGCAATGGCTAAGGGTTCCCAACAACATCCCCGCTATCGTGATGACTTGTGCTCCAGAACTAGCCACGCCTCTAGCCAAGCTGTTCCAGTACAGCTGCAGCACTGGCATCGAGCCGACTATGTGGAAAACTGCCCAGGTATGTCCTGCCCACAAAAAGCAGGACAAATCCAATCCAGCCAATTACCGCCCCATCAGTCTACTCTCAATCATCAGCAAAGTGATGGAAGGTGTCGTCAACAGTGCTATCAAGCAGCACTTACTCACCAATAACCTGCTCACCGATGCCCAGTTTAGCTTCCGCCAGGATCACTCCACTCCACACCTCATTACAGCCTTGGTCCAAACATGGACAAAAAAGCTGAATTCCAGACGTGAGGTGACCGCCCTTGACATCAAAGCAACATGTAACCGAGTTGGCATCAAGCAGCCCTAGTAAAACTGAAGTCAATGGAAATCAGAGGGGAAACTCTTCACTGGCTGGAGTCATACCTAGTACAAAGGAAGATGGTTGTGGTTGTTGGAGGTCAATCATCCCAGACCCAGGACATCGCTACAGGAGTTCCTCAGGGCAGTGTCCTAGGCCTAACCATCTTCAGCTGCTTCATCAATGACCTTCCCTCCATCATAAGGTCAGAAGCGGGGATATTCGCTGATGACTGCAGTGTTCAGTTCCATTCGCAACTCCTCAGAAAATGAAGCAGTCCATACCCGCATGCAGCAAGACCTGAGCGACATTCAGGCTTGGGCTGAAAAGTGGCAAGTAACATTCACATCAAACAAGTGCCAGACAATGACCATCTCCAACAAGCGAGAGTCTAACCACCTCCACTTGATATTCAACGGCATTACCATCACCGAATCCCCCACCATCAACATCCTGGGGGGGGGGGGGGGGGGGGGGAGAGGGGGGGTCACCATTGACCAGAAACTTAACTGGACCAGCCACATAAATACTGTGGCAACAGCAGGTCAGAGGCTGGGTATTTTGTGACGAATGGTTCACCTCCTGACTCCCCAAAGCCTTTCCACCATCTACAAGGTGAAGGAACACTCTCCACGCGCTTGGATGAGTGCAGCTCCAACACTCAAGCAGCTCGACACCATCCAGGACAAAGCAGCCCGTTTGATCAGCACCCCATCCCACCACCTTAAACATTCACTCCCTCCACCAAAAGATGCACTGCAGCAACTCGCTAAGGCTTCTTCGGCAGCACCTCCCAGACCAGCTAGAAGGACAAGGGCAGCAGGCTCATGGGAGCATCATCACCTGCAAGTTCTCCTCCAAGTCACACACCATCCCGACTTGAAAATATATCGTTGTTCCTTCATCGTTGCTGGGTCAAAGTCGTGGAACTCTCTCCCTAAGCACTGTGGGAGTTCCTTCACCACAATGACTACAGCGGTTCAAGACAGCTCACCACCAACTTCTCAAGGGTAATTAGGGACGGGCAATAAATGCTGGCCTTGCCAGCAATGCCCACATCCCAGAACAAATATTTAAAAAAAAAAATAATGTGCCCTCAATTCCATGGTTAACAGTCTCTTATCAAATGCCTTCTAGAAGTCCATATAAATAACACCCATAGATATTTCCCTGTCCATTACTTTAGTCACCTCTTCAAAAAATTCAATCAGGTTTGTCAGGCATGACCTACCTTTCACAAATCCATGCTGGCCGTCTCTGATCAACTGAAAGTTTGAGGTGTTCAGTCTCCAGGACTACGAAATTGGTGTCCGGTAAGGTCTGCCCATTTATTGGCGGTCCCTGGACGGCACCTACTTTTTTGGTGCCCACTGCCACCAGGTCACATCGGGAGCCATTTTCAGCGAGGTTGTGTGGACGGCACCAGCAGGCAGTGGGCGCCGGCATCAGTGACTGGCAGGTGCAGGCCTGTCGAATCGGAGAACTCCGGAGGCCCTGCAACGCGCATGCGCGAGGTATTTATTGTAGTCTTTTCACCCACTTGACGCCATTTCGGCCATGTTTGAGGCTGATGGGACATCTGCACATGCGCTTAAAGGCACACCACTCTCTTGCAGCTGGGAGTGGGAGGGGAGAGAGTGTGAGTCTGACTTGGAGTGGAGAGGGGACAGTCTGAGTTGGAGAGGGGACATTGAGTGCCATAAAGTCTTGAGCAGCCATTCCTTTAATCATTGAGGATGTTTGGGCAACGATCCGCAACTGTGAAAACCAGGCCCAGAGGTCCCTGGTTTAATGAGGAGGAGTTGGAGGAGCTAGTAATGGAGGTGGAGCGCAGGCACAAAGAGCTCACCTGGGATGGTTGTGGCAAGCCTCCACCACCACAATACCGACACATTTGGAGAGAGATTGCTGAGATCGTGTCCTCAATGGGCATCGTTGAGCGGGACAGGGACCAATGCAGGAAACGGAACGATTTGGCGGCAGTGGCAAGAGTGAGTAAAAATTTATTGCGCCCCTCCTGTCCAACTCCAAAAAGGTTGTGCGCCAGATGTGTGTGTGGGGCATCAGTAAAGGGGCTAAAGGTTGCAACGCTTCTTTGTGCAGAAGAAAAATGCATCCAAGGCAGCAAGCCTGTTTGCGATGGGAGGGGACCCAGCAGAGGTGCTAGAATTGAGCAGGCTGGAGGAGCGTGCGTTTGCATTGGTGGGTGACACCACCGTGAAACCACAAAGGTTGATGCAGATCCAATGCTATAGCATAGCACGGTAATACTAATCTCCGCTAGAGCTTCCTGGATGACTAAAGATAGAGAGATTAAAATGAGACAGAAAAAGGAGGCTTATGACAAATATAAGCTTCTTAATACAGTAGAGAACCAAGCTGAATATAGAAAGTACAGAAGAGATCTAAAAAACAGAATAAGAGGGGCAAAGAGAGAGTATGAGAATAGATCCGTGGTTGACATAAAAGGGAACACATAAGTCTCTTATAAACACATAAATAGTAAAAGGATAGTCAAAGAAAGACTTTCATTTATAGAGCGCCTTTCACGACCACCAGATGTCTCAAAAGTGCTTTACATCCAATGGAGTACTTTGAGTGTAGTCACTGTTGTAATGTGGGAAACACGGCAGCCAATTTGCGCACAGCAAGCTCTCACAAACAGCAATGTAATAATGACCAGATAATCTGTTTTGTTATGTTGATTGAGGGATAAATATTGGGCAGGACACTGGGGATAACTCCCCTGCTCTTCACAATTGTGCCATGGGATCTTTTATGTCGACCTGAAAGAGCAGACGGGGCCTTGGTTTAACGTCTCATCCGAAAGACGACACCTAACAGTGTGGCACTCCCTCAGCACTGCATTGGAGTGTCAGCCTAGATTTTTGTGCTCAAGTCTCTGGTGTGAGACTTGAACTCACAACCTGCTGACTCAGAGGTGAGTGTGCTGCCCACTGAGCCACAGCTGACACTAAGGTTGTCAAAGGAAGGTTGAGGCTGATTAGGGACCAAAAAGGACATCTCCTTGTGGAGGCAAAGGGCATGGCTGAGACACTAAATGAGTATTTTGCATCTGTCTTCATGAGAGAAGAGAATGCTGCCAATGTAGCATTCTCTTCTCTTAGGCAGTCCCTCGGCGTCAAGGATGACTCGAGGTAGCAGTAGTGACATTGGATAGGATAAAAATAGATAAAGAGGAGGTAGTTAAAAGGTTGCCAGTCCTCAAAGTAGCAAAGTCACCCAGTACAGATGGGTTGCATCCCAGATTACCGAGGGAAGTAAAGGTGGAAATTGCGGAGGGCTCTGACCACAATCTTCCAATCTTCCTTAGATTATGGGGTGTGCCAGAGGACTGGATGATTGCAAACGTTACACCCCTGTTCAAAAAAGGGGAGGGGAATAAACCCGGCTACCAGAGGCCATCAGTCAGCGATGGGGAAACTTTTAGAGACAATCACAGAATCAGAATCATAGAAATTTACAGCACAGGAGGCTGTTCCGGCCGACAAAGAGCTATCCAGCCTAATCCTACTTTCCAGCTCTTGGTCTGTAGCCTTGTGGGTTACGGCACTTCAAGTGCACATCCAAGTACTTCTTAAACGTGACGAGGGTTTCTGCCTCTACTATTCTTGCAGGCAGTGAATTCCGACCCCCACCACCGTCTGGGTGAAAAAAGTTATCCTCAACTCCCCTCCAATCCTTCTACTAATTACTTTAAATCTATGCCCCCTGGTTGTTGACCTCTCTGCTAGGGGAAATAGATCCTTCCAATCCATTCTATCTAGGCCACTCAGAATTTTATACACCTCAATCAAGGCTCCCCTCAACCTCCTCTGTTCCAAAGAAAACCCCAGCCTATCCAATCTTTCCTCAAAGCTAAAATTCGCCAGTCCTGGCAACATGGGAATACCACCACCTTCACGTTCCCCTCCAAGTCACACACCATTCTGATTTGGAGGTATATCACCTTTTCTTCATCGTCGCTGGGTCACAATCCTGGAACTCCCTCCCTAACAGCACTGTGGGAGCACCTTCACCACACGGACTGCAGCGGTTCAAGGCGGCGGCTCACCACCACCTTCTCAAGGGCAATGAGGGATGGGCAATAAATGCTGGTGTTGCTAGCGATACCCACATCCCATGAACGAATAAAGACATTTTTTTGAAGGGGGTGCAGGAACAAAAGGACCTTGGGGGTGCACGTATTGAAATCTTTGAAGGTAGCAGGACAAGTTGAGAAAGCTGTTAAAAAAGCATAAGGAGTCCTTGGCTTTATTAATAGAGGCAGAGTACAAAAACTAGGAAGGCATGCTAAACCATTATAAAACACTGGTTAGGCCCCAGCTGTAGTATTGTGTCCAATTCTGAGCACCACACTTTAGAAGGATGTCAAGGCTCTGAAGAGGATGCAGAGGAGATTTACTAGAATGGTACCAGGACGAGGGACTTCTGTTATGTGCAGAGACTGGAGAAGCTGGGGTTATTCTCCTTGCAGCAGAGGTGGTTAAGGGAGATTTAATTGAGGTGTTCAAAATCATGAATGGTTTTAATAGAGTAGCTAAGGAGAAACTGTTTCCAGTGGCAGAATGGTCGGTAACCAGAGGACACAGATTTAAGGTGATTGGCAGAAGAATCAGAGGCGACATGAGGACATATTTTTTTTAACGCAGCAAGTTGGTGTGACCTAGACATTCCCTGAAAGGGCAGGGGAAGCAGACTCAATGGTAACATGCAAACAAGAATAGGATAAATTCTTGAAGGGAAAAAAAACACAGGGTTATGGTGAAAGCGCAGAGGAGTGGGACTAATTGGATAGCTCTACTAAAGAGCCGGCACAGCAATGATGGTCGAATAGCCTTCTTCTTTGCCATCTGATTCTATGATTCGACAGTGGAGGAATTTGGGACATGGGGACATAACCTTAAAAATCAGAGACAGGCCATTCAGGAGCGAAGTTAGCAAAAGGTGATAGAAGCGTGGAACTCTCTCCCACGAAAAGCAGCTCAATTAAACACTGCAATTTTTAAAATCTCCTCCTCATTTTCAAATCCCTCCATGGCCTCGCCCCTCTCCATCTCTCCAAACTCCTCCAGCCCCACAACCCTCTAAGATATCTGCACTCATCTAATTCTGGCTTATTGAGCATCCTGATTTTAAATGCTCCACTATTAGCAGCCGTGCCTTCAGCTGCCTGGGTCATAAGCTCTGGAATTCCCTCCCTAAACTTCCCTGCTTCGCTATCTCTTTCTTTCTTTATGAAGCTCCTAAAAACCTACCTCTTTGACCAAGCTTTTGGTCATCCTCCCCAACATCTCATGTGGCATGGTCAAATTTTGTTTGATAATGCTCCTGTGAAACACCTTGGGACATTTTACTACGTTAAAGGTAAAGTTGTTGTTGTTGTTAAATCGGAGACCGCTATATTTTTGCTAGTCAAGGGTATTAATGAATATGAAGCCAGGGCGGATGGATGGAGTTAAGATACAGATCAGCCATGATCTCACTGAATGTAGAAACATGCTCGAGGGCCTGAACGGCCTCCTCCTGTTCCTATGTACCCACCTACTAGAGGTCGGAGTCTGTGATTAAATAGATGGGGGGTCACAGATTAAATCAAAGGTAAAACGTTTTTGTTGTCTGACAGTTTTTGAAAGTTTATTTTCCAAATTAAATAATCAAATTACTGATCAAATAATAATCAGATATAGCGATACACCCTGAAACAGCCCCAAACCCCAAAACAGCCTCAAACTCTGCAGAAAGGGCAGCAGTAACAGGGAAACCTCACAATGATTGTTTGTGTAAAGACGATCGCTTTTAAAGAAGGCGTCCCTGAACCCAGAGGCAAGAGGCAGCACCTGTGGGAGTTGGGGTCTGCGCGGAGATACTTGCAGCTCGGCTGATCAGGAATCTTTAAATGGATAAAATCGATGACCCTGCAACCTGGAGGAAGCAAATAAAACATTGAATTAATTCACCTCATTCGCCAGGATTTATTTGTATATTATCTGAGACCATATGTTATTCAACACGAGCCACCCAGTCTAATCCCACTCTCCCCCTCACACTTTAATATCCCACCCAGTCTAATCCCATTCTCCCCCTCACATCCCGTACCCTTTAATATCCCACCCAGTCTAATCCCACTCTCCCCCTCACACCCCGTACCCTTTAATATCCCACCCAGTCTAATCCCACTCTCCCCCTCACACCCCATACCCTTTAATATCCCACCCAGTCTAATCCCACTCTGATGTTCACTCCACAACCCGCCCCCACGGTGAGGATAAGACCACATTTGACCGACTTACATATTTAACTGACAAACCCTCCAGTTCTTGTTTAATGCGAGCAGCGACTGTAAGTCCTCCTCCATCAGCTCAAAGTCAAAAATCTGTAACAAAAACAAGACAATGTCAAGATGAAGCTTTGCAAACCCTCAGACAAGAGAGCACTGGCCTCTTCACCATCTGTGGCAGCTGCTACCAGTGTTTCCCACCCTCTCCTGAAGCAGGACTTTGTACCGAAGCCCCAGAGGCTGGAGGAGGGGGTAGGGCAGCAAGACCCGAGAGTTCGACCTGCACATCCGGCCCCTCTCTTGCCCCGGGATGCTGAAGACAATTGCAGTTTATCAAATATCAAACCTGGTCAGTGACCAAAGCTGCCCGTTACCCAGAGAGTTTAGAGTTTTGTTTGAAGTCAGAATCCCTAAGCATGAATGGTTAACTTAGTCTACCTTATGCCCTGGAGAGATGATCCCTCTCAAGCGATATAGGATCGTGTAATGGGATCTCTGGGGTGTGTGTTGGTGCAAGATTGGTGCAGGTAACGGAGGTACTGAATGTGTAGTAAAAGGAGATGGTTTCTGAATCGCAACAGTTCCATAGAATCGGAAATACTTTCCTTCTCTGCCACCCGTGTGTCGGGATTCAGTCCCCAGGGGCCAGCCTTCCCCCCTCCCCAGCCCCGCCTCCCCCTTCCCCCCACAGCCCTCCCTTTTCCTCGCACTACTGTTCCTGAGCAGCACAGAGTGTACGGACACAGGAAAAAGATCAAACTCCAAAAGGGCCACTGAACGTTATACTCTCAGCATCAGTGGATCAAAGCATGTTCCACTATTTCCACCCTTTGATTGGGTGACCGGGTGGGGTGCTTCCATTGGCCAAGCGACCAGGTGGGTTGCTCCCATTGGCCGAGCGACCAGGTGGGGCCGAGCGACTGGATGGGCTGCTGCCATTGGCCGAGCGACCGGGTGGCTGTCTGTGAGAAGTTTACCTCAGCGTTCTCCCTGATCCTTGCTGGCGAAACGCTCTTTGGAATAGTTGCTATATTTCTCTGGACATGAAAACGCAACAAGACCTGTGTACAACAAAGGACAATTAGTTCCAAGGGAGAGACGGGTGCAGAGTGCGGATGTGTGTGGGACTCTTGACCAGGCACATGAGGCCTCTTTCTTCACTGGAGAACCATGGAGAGAAATTAGCAAAATAAAGCAAGCTTGGCAAACAGCTACAAGAACTGTGAAGGACTTCCTGAAGATAGACAGGTGCGCAGGGTGGGCAGGCAGGCAGGAAGATGCAATTTAATGTAGAGAAGTGTGAGGTAATATATTTTGGGAGAATAAAGAATGAGTGAAAAGCCAATGGAAACACACTGAAGAATGTGGTGAAGAGAGACACCCCAGGATTAGAAACAGAATCCCCTGAAGGTGCGAGTGCAGATGGATAAACCCATGTTTTGGTTTTATAAATAGGGATAGAGATTACAAGAATACAGAAGTGATCATGATTTTTTTGTAACATTGGTGAGGTCATAGAGAGACTGTGGTTAGTTTTAGGTGCCAGTGTCACCTCTGGCTCAGTGGGTCGCACCTTCGCCTCTGAGTCAGAAGGTTGTGGGTTCAAGTCCCACTCCAGGGACTTGAGCACAAAAAATCTAGGCTGACACTCCCAGTGCAGTGCTGATGGAGCACTGCACTGTCGGAAGTGCCGTCATTTGGAGGAGACGTTAAACCGAGGTCCCGTCTGCTCTCTCAAGTGGACGTAAAAGATCCCATGGCACTATTTCGAAGGAGAGCAGGGGAGTTATCCCTGGTGCCAATATTTATCCCTCAATCAACTTAAAAAAAACAGATTATCTGGTCATTATCACATTGCTGTTTGTGGGAGCTTGCTGTGCGCAAATTGGCTGCCGCATTTCCTACATTACAGCAGTGAATACACTTCAAAAAGTACTTCATTGGCATAATGCACTTTGAGCCATCAGGTGGTGGTGAAAGGTGCTATATAAATCCAGTCTTTTTTCATCATAGAAAGGACATTCAGGGCACTGTGAGGAGAGGGTTAGGAGAAATTTCTTTTCACAGAGGATTGTTGAGAGCATGGAACACCTTAACACGGGAGGATTTTATTAAGGGAAAATGAGATAACTATTTGACGCAGAGTAAGATACAAAGTAATGGGGAGAGTGGGACAGTGGGATTAGGTTGGGATTGATACAGGGCTATGGGGAGTGAGTGGGGCAGTGGGATTAGGTTGGGATTGATACAGGACTACGGGGAGTGAGTGGGGCAGTGGGATTAGGTTGGGATTGATACAGAGCTATGGGGACTGGGCGGGGCAGTGGGATTAGGTTGGGATTGATACAGGGCTATGGGGAGAGTGGGGCAGTGCGCTTAGGTTGGGATTGATACAGCATTGGCTGTCAACCATTCAAGTCTTAATCTGAGTTTTCACAATTAGAGTGTGCTTCCGTTTCTCGATCCTGACTTTGTAAATTAGCTTTTTAATCAATGTCCCACAATCATCGCACCTGGGCTGGGCTCTTCCTATGCTTCTCTGCAATCACTTTCACCACTGGATCCTTGAGAAGGTCCTTTGGATCAGCAGAATCATTCACTCTGTAACAGTAAGTTATTGATAAATTCATCATTCTATTCATGAACTCAACCTGCATCTCATGCAGAATTTCTCAAATTCCTACAGAAAATATAGGACTTGTGCTGGCTTTGCTTCAGATACCAAGATGACCCGAGGGCTGGTAACTGTCTGAGGCTGAACCACACTGTTTGCAACCTTAGTGTCATATTTGACCAAGATGAGCTTCCGACCACATATCTGCGCCATCACTGAAACCGCCTATTTCCACCTCCGTAACATCGCTGGACTCCGCCCTTGCCTCAGCTCATCTGCTGCTGAAACCCTCATCCATGCCTTTGTTACCTTTAGACTGAACTACTCCAACTCACTCCTGGCTGGTCTCCCACATTTTACCCTCCGTAAACTACAGGTGATCCAAAACTCTGCAGCTCGTGTCCTAACTCGCACCAAGTCCCGATCACACATCACCCCCTGTGCTCGCTGACCTACATTGGCTCCCGGTGAAACAATGTCTTGGTTTTAAAAGTTCTCATCCCTGTTTTCAGATATCTCCATGGCCTCACCCCTCCCTATTTCTGTAACCTCCTCCAGCCACACAACCCTCCAGTTCAATTCTGGCCCCTTGCGCATCCCTGATTATAATCACTCCAACATTGGCGGCTGCGCCTTCAACTGCCTGGGCCCTAAGCTCTGGAGTTTCCCCTGAAACATCGCTACCTCTCTCTCCTCCCTTAAGACACTGTTTAAAACCTACCTCTGTGACCATCTGCCCCAATATCTCCTTATGTGGTTCAGTGTCAAATTTTGTTTGATTACACCCTGTGAAGCGCCTCGAGATGTTGTACTACGTTAAAGGCGCTATATAAATGCAATGTGTTATTGTTGTGTGAAGTAAATGGGATGATACTGACCCATATAGACAAGGATGATCCCAGGCACTGGACTAGTGAGGCAGAAACACCCCAGGTCCTGTGGGCAGGTTTAGGGCGAGGGCAGAAAGGGCTGAGCTGTGATGCTTACTTGTACTTGCACATGGAGGACGGTGTTTGGGCATGAGACACCGCCTTCAGGAAGGAGGAACGGTGGGGGAGGATAATTGAAGGAAAGTATGGAACCGCCAATGAGCTTGCGCGAGCCGCTGTAATCTGTTCCCCATTTATCTAATCACAGAGTTACATAATCATCATAGGCAACCCCTTGAAATCGAGGAAGACTTGCTTCCATTCTAAAAGTGAGTGCTCAGGTGACTGAACAGTCCGATACGGGAATTACAGTCTCTGTCACAGGTGGGACAGACAGTGGTTGAGGGTAAGGGAGGGTGGGACAGGTTTGCCGCACGCTCCTTCCGCTGCCTGCGCTTGATTTCTGCATACTCTCGGCGACGAGACTCAAGGAGCTCAGCACCCTCCCGGATGCTCTTCCTCCACTTAGGGCGGTCTTTGGCCAGGGACTCCCAGGTGTCGGTGGGGATGTTGCATTTTTATCAAGGAGGCTTTGAGGGTGTCCTTGAAACGTTTCCTCTGCCCTGGTGGGGATCGCTTGCCGTGTAGGAGTTCCGAGTAGAGCGCTTGCTTTGGGAGTCTTGTGTCGGGCATATGGACGATGTGGCCCACCCAACGGAGCTGGTCGAGTGTGGTCAGTGCTTCGATGCTGGGGATGTTGGCCTGATCGAGAACACTGACGTTGGTGCATCTGTCCTCCCAGGGGATTTGCAGGATCTTGCAGAGACAGCGTTGGTGGTATTTCAACAGCGATTTGAGGTGTCTACTGTATATGGTCCACATCTCTGAGCCATATAGGAGGGCGGGTATCACTACAGCCCTGTAGACCATAAGCTTGGTGCCAGATTTGAGGGCCTGATCTTTGCACACTCTTCCTCAGGCGACCGAAGGCTGCGCTGGCACACTGGAGGCGGTGTTGGACCTCATCTTCGATGTCTGCCCTTGCTGATAGTAGGCTCCCGAGGTATGGAAAGTGGTCCACGTTGTCCAAGGCCGTGCCATGGATTTTGATGACCGGGGGACAGTGCTGTGTGGTGGGGTCAGGTTGGTGGAGGGCCTTTGTCTTACGGATGTTTAGTGTAAGGCTCATGCTTTCGTACGCCTCAGTGAAGATGTTGACGATGGCTTGGAGTTCAGCCTCTGTGTGTGCGCAGGCGCAAGCGTCATCCGTGTACTGTAGCTCGATGACAGAAGTTGGGATGGTCTTGGATCTGGCCTGGAGGCAACGAAGGTTGAACAGGTTCCCACTGGTTCAATAGTTTAGTTCAACTTCAGTGGGGTGCTTGTTGAACGTGAGATGGAGCATTGCAGCGAGAAAGATCGAGAAGAGGGTTGGCGCAATGACGCAGCCCTGCTTGACCCTGGTCCGGACGTGGATTGGGTCTGTGGTGGATCTGTTGGTCAGGATCACGGTTTGCATGTCGCCGTGGAGCAGGCAGAAGATGGCGACAAACTTTTGGGGATTAACAGTGTCAAAGGCTGTTGTGAGGTCAAAGAAGGCCATGTACAAGGGTCAGTGCTGTTCCCTGCATTTCTCTTGCAGTTGTCGCGTCGTGAAGATCATGTCTGTTGTAACCCGTATACGCACAGATACACAGACAGAGAGACACACAGACTACACACACAAACCCAGAGACAGAGAGGCACGCCCACACACATAGAAACACACAAACCTACAGACAGACACGCCGCACAGAGACACGCCTGCACAGACAGAGACAGACAGAAGGACGCGGGCACGGAGACAGAGGGACGCGGGCACGGAGACAGAGGGACGCGGGCACGGAGACAGAGGGACGCGGGCACGGAGACAGAGGGACGCGGGCACGGAGACAGAGGGACGCGGGCACGGAGACAGAGGGACGCGGGCACGGAGACAGAGGGACGCGGGCACGGAGACAGAGGGACGCGGGCATGGAGACACAGGGACGCGGGCACGGAGACACAGGGACGCGGGCACGGAGACAGAGAGACGCGGGCACGGAGACAGAGAGACGCGGGCACGGAGACAGAGACAGAGGCACACATGGAGAGACAGAGAGAGACACACACACACACACACACAGACAGAGAGAGAGGCACACACAGAGACAGAGAGAGAGAGAGAGACACATACAGAGACAGAGAGAGAGAGAGAGAGACACACACACACACACACACACACACACACACAAACACACACACACACACACAGACAGGGAGACACACACAGAGACAGGGAGACACACAGCCAATACTCTTGTGAGGGCCATAATCTATGGTCACAGACTCCTCCCCATTTATCAAATCCTCTGAAGAATTGAAGAAACAAAAGAAGATTCTCAAAATGAAGCTTTGTACCAAAATTATCCAACGGCACAATCTTTTGATTTTGTGGATATTCCCAAGGCCCCAGAAGCATAGAATAAATATTCTTTTGCACAGCACGTAATCGTCTCTATCGCTTTCTGAACTTCAGATATTCAGCAAGCTCTCTTTAATAAGCAAATTGATACAGTGAGAACTCTCCTGTGGAAATCACATCAGGTCTGGTCTGACACTCTTTAGTTCAATTTCTCCAGTTCTGTCATCACAGATGATCAAACCTAGGGAGTGGCAATGGAACATTGAAAGGACAATGTCAACAGTAGGGCTTCTTACTGTCTCATACTCACTTGGACTGAATGCGACCAGGAGACCCGAGTGGGCTAAATGCTGTCACCGTGATGTCTCTGGACGAACAGAACTCCACCAGCTCAGGCTGAGTCAGGTACGGATGAAGTTCCACCTGTAAATAAAATTGACATGAAGAAAGAAGCCAAAAAATGATTACCGTGAGACACCTGACACTGCACACCAGCACTTGGTGATTCCTGTACTTGAACCTCTAAACCTCTTTGCTCCTCCACAGTTTCTAGTTTCTCACAATTAAGAAAATATTCTGATTTGTCTTTCTCAGATCCAAAGTGGATGCTCTCACAGTTCCCCACACTGAAATCCATCTCCACAGCTTTGCCCATTCCCTTAGTCTGCCTATGGCCCATTGCAAATATTTTGTATGTGTCTTCACAGTAGAAGACACAAAAAGCAAACCAAAAATAGTGGGAAACCAAGAGGCCAATGGGAGTAATTCATATCAATAGACAAAAAGTATGATAAACTCATGGGACTAAAAGCCAACAAGTCCCCTGGATCCGATGGGCTACATCCTAGGGTTCGAAAAGAGATGGTTCCAGAGATAGTGGATGCATTGGTGTGATATTCCAAAATTCCCTAGATTCTGGAACAGCCCCAGTGGATTGGAAGACAGCGAATGTAACTCCGCTATTCAAGAAAGGCGAGAGAGAAAACAGAGAACTACAGGCCAGTTAGCCTGAAATTAGTCATGGGGAAAATGCTGGAATCCATTATTATGCAAGTGATAACAGGGCACTTAAAAATCATAGCATGATTAGGAAGAGTCAATGTGGCTTTATGAAAGGGAAATCGTGTTTGACAAAGTTATTAAGAGTGTTTTGGGGATGTGACTAGCAGAGGAAAGGGGAGCCAGTGGATGTAGTATATTGCATGCGATAAGGTGTTACATAAAAGGTTGCTACACAAGAAAAAGGCTCATGGGGTTGGGGGTAATATATTAGCATGGGCAGAGGTTTGGATAATGGACAGAAAACAGTCATTTTCCGCTTGGCAGGCTGTATCTAGTGGGGTGCCACAGGGATCAGTGCTTGGGCTTCAGCTATTTACAATCTATATTAATGACTTAAAAAAAAATTTGCTCCTGGGATGTGGGCGTCTCTGGCATAGCCAGCATTTATTGCCCATCCCTAAGTGCCCTTGAGAAGGTGGTGGTGAGCCACCTACTTGAACCGCTGCAGTCCGTGGGGTGAAGGTACTCCCAACAGTGCAATATATTTCCAAGTCAGGATGGTGTGTGACTTGGAAGGGAACTTGGAGGTGATGGTGTTCCCATGCACCTGCTGCCCTTGTCCTTCTAGGTGGTGGGAGCTGCGGGTTTGGAAGGTGCTGTCGAAGAAGCCTTAGAATCATAGAACGGTTAGAGCACAGAAGGAGGCCATTCGGCCCGTCGAGCCCATGGCGGCTCTCTGGAAGAGTACATCAGCAAGTCCCACTCCCCCACGCTTTCCCCGCAGCCTTGGCGAATTGCTGCAGTGTATCTTGTAGATGATACACACTGCAGCCACGGTGTGCCGGTGGTGGAGGGAGTGAATGTTGAAGGTGGTGGATGGGGTGCTAATCACGCGGGCTGCTTTGTCCTGGATGGTGTTGAGCTTCTTGAGTGTTGTTGGAACTGCACTCATCCAGGCAAGTGGAGCGTATTCCATCACACTCCTGACTTGTGCCTTGTAGATGGTGGAAAGGCTTTGCGGAGTCAGGAGGTGAGACACTCGCCACAGAATACCCAGCCTCTGACCTTCTCTTGTAGCCACAGTATTTATATGGCTGGTCATAGAAGAAGGGACTGAGTGCAATGTATCAAAGTTTGCTGATGATACAAAGCTAGTTGGGAAAGTAAGCAGCGAGGAGCACACAAATGAGTCTGCAAAGGGATTAAGTGAGTGGGAAATAAGAACATAAGAAATAGGAGCAGGAGTAGGTCAAACGGCCTCTCGAGTCTGCTCCGCCATTCAATAAGATCATGGCTGATCTGATCATGGACTCAGCTCCATTTCCCTGCCCACTCCCCATAACCCCTAATCATTCCAGAAGCTGTCTATTTCTGTCTTAAATTTATTCAATGTCCACAGCTCTCTGAGGCAGTAAATTCCTTCTCATCTCTGTTTTAAATGGGTGGCCCCTTATTTTAAGATCATGCCCTCTTGTTCTAGTCTCCCCCATCAGTGGAAACATTCTCTCTGCATCCACCTTTTCAAGCCCCTTCATAATCTTATACGTTTCGATAAGATCACCTCTCATTCTTCTGAATTCCAATGAGTAGAGGCCCAACCTACTCAACCTTTCCTCGTAAGTCAACTCCCTCATTTCCGGAATCAATCTAATGAACCTTCTCTAACTGCCTCCAAAGCAATTATATCCTTTCGTAAATATGGAAACCAAATAAGGTGACAGATGGAGTATAATGATGGAAAATGTGAGGTTATTCAGTTTGGTAGGAAGAATAGAATAGAAAAACAGAATATTTTTTAATTGGAGAGAAACTGTTAAATGTTGGTGTTCAGAGAGATTTAGGTGTCCTCGTTCAGGAAACAGAGACTTTGCATGCAGGTACAGCATGCAATAAGGAAGGCAAATGGCATGTTGGCCTTTATTGCAAGAGGGTTGGAGTATAAGGGTAAGGAAGTCCTGCTACAATTGTACAGGGCCTCGGTGAGACCACTCCTGGAGCACTGTGCACAGTTTTGGCCACAGTTTTATCTGAGGAAGGACATACTTGCATTAGGTGGTGCAACGAAGGTTCACCCTGGAATGAGAGGGTTGTCCGATGAGTAGAGATTGAGTAGAATGGGCCCATACTCTCTGGAGTTTATAAGAATGAGATTCTTGAAACATACAAGATTTTGAGGGGACTGACAGGGTAGATACTGAGAGGTTATTTTCTCTGACTGGAGAGTCTAGAACTAGGGACCATAGTTTCAGGATAACCGTCATTTAAGACTGCGATGAGGAGGAATTTTTTCACTCAGAGGGTTGTGAATCTTTGGAATTCTCTGCCCCAAAGGGCTGCAGATGCAGAATTGATGAGTATATCGAAGGCTGAGATAGATAGGTATTTGGACTCGAGGATAATCAACAGATATGGGGATTGGTGGGAAAGTGGAGTTTAGGTCGAAGATCAGCTATGATCTCATCGAATGGCGGAGCAGGCTCGAGGGGCTGTATGGCCTACTCCTGCTCCTAATTCTTATGTCCTTATGTAACTTCCTGTTCCCACACACAAAATGCCAGCAACACACTCAAGCAGAGACAGACCCGCACATGCACACACAGACAGACGTACCTGCACGCACCAACATGCACAGGCACAGACAAACGTCCACATATTAGTACAAACGGAAGATACTGCGGATGCTGGAAATCTGAAATAAAAACAGAAAATGCTGGAAACACTCAGCAGGTCAGGCAGCATTGTGGAGAGAGAGAGAGAGAGACAGAGTTAATGTTTCAGGTCGATGATCTTTCGTCAGAACCGTTCTGATTAAAGGTCACTGACTTGAAAAGTTAACTCGGATTCTCTCTCCACAGATAGTGCCTGACCTGCTGAGTATTTCCAGCATTTTCTGTTTTCATCACATATTAGCACCTGTGGAGGTGCGGCAATTGGATAGTTACTATAGATAAGTAAAAAATACTGAAACAAATGATTGGAACAGAGATTATGGATAAAGGAAATGCGGAGGATGTTGTGTGTAGATTTTCACAAGGTGTCTGGTAAGATGCCGCACAGGGGGCTTGTTGATAAAACTAAGGATTGCGCCGTTAAACATATCGAAAATATGTTATTAAAAATATTAAAATTATTGGACATATATTGGCCATTCTTTCATCGTCGCTGGGTCAATATCCTAGATCTCCCTGGCTAACAGCACTGTGAGAGCACAGTCACCACACGGACTGCACCTGTTCAAGAAGGTGGCTCACCACCACCTTCTTGAGGGACAATTAGGGATGGGAAATAAATGCTGGCCTTGCCAGCGACGCCCACATCCTATCAATAAATAATTAAAAAAATAAAGGGTGTGTGGCAGTGAGGGTAGGTAGTTGGTTAAAGGATAGAAACATAGTGGTTAATGGATGCTGTAAACAGTGGTGTTCCCATTTATTTATGCGTGCGATTTAGACTGGAGGATACAGGCGAAGAGGACAGCAAGTGAGTTCAGGATGACATAGCCAGATGGAGTAGGTTGATCAAAATGGGCTTTGTAAATCAATTTACACGGTGACGTTAAAGAGAGATGTCATAGTCCATGCAGTAGAAGATAATTACCTGGTTGACTGCAGGAATTATACGGGCCACTGACAGGAGTCTTTGTAGCTGAGAAACGTTAAAATTAGAAACACCGATAGATTTCACCAGCCCCTCATCAACCAGAGCCTCCATCGCCTGTCGGTAAAAGCAAAGCAGCATTTCTGTACTGTGAGGGCACACCATATCAACAAGGCCTGTAGAAAAATCTAGACCTGGCAATCAGAATCTGTACCATGCCCCATGTGACAGGCAGTGTGCTCAACCCTGGAGAACAGGGAGAGTGCGCTCAATCCCATAGAACAGGCAGTGCAATCAACCCCATAGAACAGGGAGAGTGCGCTCAACCCCATAGAACAGGGAGAGTGCGCTCAACCCCATAGAACAGGGAGAGTGCGCTCAACCCCATAGAACAGGGAGAGTGCGCTCAACCCCATAGAACAGGGAGCGTGCGCACAACCCCATAGAACAGGGAGATCAGCTCAACCCCATAGAACAGGGAGAGCAGCTCAACCCCATAGAACAGGGAGAGTGCGCTCAACCCCATAGAACAGGGAGAGTGCGCTCAATCCCATAGAACAGGGAGAGCAGCTCAATCCCATAGAACAGGGAGAGTGTGCTCAACCCCATAGAACAGGGAGAGTGCGCTCAATCCCATAGAACAGGGAGAGCAGCTCAACCCCATAGAACAGGGAGAGCAGCTCAACCCCATAGAACAGGGAGAGCAGCTCAATCCCATAGAACAGGGAGAGCAGCTCAATCCCATAGAACAGGGAGAGCAGCTCAATCCCATAGAACAGGGAGAGCAGCTCAACCCCATAGAACAGGGAGAGCAGCACAATCCCATAGAACAAGGAGCGTGCGCTCAACCCCATAGAACAGGGAGAGTGTGTTCAACCCCATAGAACAGGGAGAGTGCGCTCAACCCCATAGAACAGGGAGAGTGGCTCAATCCCATAGAACAGAGAGAGTGTGCTCAACCCCATAGAACAGGGAGAGTTTGCTCAACCCCATAGAACAGGGAGAGTGTGCTTATTCTTACAGAACAGCAAGAGAGCTCATCCCTATAGAACACGCTCGAGCCTGCAGAAGATCCCGATCTTGGCCAGACAGGCAGCGGGGCAAGTTGGCACTTCCCATATCCTGTCCCTGTCTCGGGTATAATGGTGATGCCAAGTAGCTAGAAACCCACAGGATTTAAAAAATATCAGTTATTCCCAGCTTCTATCCTATGCATCCTGCATTCGGTCCCAATTCTTTGCGAACAAACTGATCTGCAATCGCATTCCACTCAGGACTCACCTTCCACGTGTCCACGTAGTCAATCTCACTCACCAGCATGTTGTTGTCACGCACAGGGAACAGCTCACCCAACACTTTCTGTTCAAGAGAAAATAATTTATTGGATATAACACAGGTATATCAGTGTTACAGTGAGATGTGTGGGGTATATCAGTGTTACAGTGAGGAGTGAGGGGCATATCAGTGTTACAATGAGGGATTTGGGGTCTATCACAGTGTTACAGTGAGGGGTGTGGGGTATATCAGTGTTGCAGTGAGAGGTACATCAGTGTTGCAGTGAGGGGAGTTGGATATATTAGTGTTAGTGAGGGGTGTGTGATATATCTATTCAACTAAATAAACTTGTTTTCACACAAACCTGTTGTAAATCTGAAGAAAGAACCATGAAGATTAAGAACATAAAATTTATTTAAATGTTCCTTGCAAATTTGAGTGTGTGTTTGCGTCTTAGGAAGGATTTAAATTGAAGGTAGGGCTGCAGTTCCCTCGCTCACCACCTGCCAGCGCTGTTACCCTTTGGAAATGGGAATTGTGACTGGCCCAGGACTCTTCGCACAGACCAATCGCACACCTCACAGAAAGCATCGCCATTTCCCGTGTTCTGAACACTCCCATGTAATGTTAAGGCAATACCCTGGGTTAAGAATGAGCTGGTCGATAATGAGTTTGGCAAAAGAACCAGAGGCGACATGAAGAAAGCGGTTTTAGACGAGTGGTTAGGATTTGGAATGCACTCCCTGCTGGGGTGGTAGATACAGATTCAATCGTTATCTTCAAAAGGGAATTAGATAAATACTTGAAGGAGAAAAAATTGCAGGGCTGTGGGGAAAGAGCGGGGGAGTGGGACTGACTGGATTGATCTTCGAAAGAGCCGGCGCAGAATCGATGGGCCGAATGGCCTCCTTCTCTGCTGTACTGTTCCATGATTCCTAGGTGAAAGGTTAAGATAGTGGTGCAGAAATTCCGGCCTCCCGGGTCCGTACTGAGTGTCTACGGACCCGGGAAGGCATCGCAAAAGCCGGTTTCCAGCGCACAATGCGCATGTGCTAAAAACCAGCTTTTCCGACAGATCCAACGCATCTCAGGAGCGAGGACATTTGCTTGGGCAAGATTGCGGGATTTACCCATATCTTGCCCAGCGAATGTCCTCAAAACTCTTGCGCCTGATAAAAGCAGGCGCATAGCCTATTTTTACAGGCGTAAGAGTTTTAAAATACACAAAAACATTTAAAAATAAAATTATAAAAACACATTTTATTGTTAAGAACCTCCCCTACTACAGTAAGTTTATTTTACACCATAATTTAAAAAAAGTGAAAATATGTATTTTTTAAATACATAAATAACTAATTTAAATTAATAAAAATATGTGGTGTATTTTTTCTATTTTTTATTATTGGTTTTGGGTGTTTGGGGGCTGTTTCTCATTCATAATAACTAACAGAGTTCCCATTATTATGAATGAGAACATACTTACCTGATTGGCTGCCCAGAGCCATGTGACTGCAGCTCCAGCCCTACGCATGTCCTGACGTGCACGCGCTGCGACGCGCAGTCAAGAGGAGGCTTCAGGACCGGGAACTCGCGTGGGCACAGCAGGATAAGGTAAGTGCGCATTTTTTTAACGTTTTTTTTACCCAATCGCGCGTGGGAAGCAGCCGACTGGGATTTCTGGGCCAGTCTGGGTTAAGAATGAGGTGAAAGGTTAAGATAGCCTGGGTTAACAATGAACGACTGTACCACGATTTGACAGTAACTGCACCTGCCTGGAATCCCACAGGGAAGTGGATGAGGTAGAGGTCCAGATAAGTAAGCTGCAAGGCTGAGAGTGTTTCCATCAAACTCGGTTTCACATCTACTGGAGCATGGAATGTGCACCACAGCTGGAAGAGAGAGCGCAGTTGATGGAACATTTGGATCTGGGCACACAGGAAATCAACTCATGAGCAACACAGTGAAGGCCTGCTAAATTCTAGCTACAAGTTTCACTTGGAGTTTAAGAACAAGGGGCAGTTTTTAGACAGCACTATTTATAATTCAGGTTATGCACAAAGCTGCTTTGTAAACTGTCTGTCCAAAGGTCCCTTAATGGACTCGCATTTCACTGGCACTGACTCAACATCTGACCCGAAGCACTACCACCAATATTGAATTACAATACAGTATCATTGTTTGGTCACTGCCAGATTAACTGTAACTAGTGCTGACTCAGTGTTTGGTCACTGCCAGGTTAACTGTAACTAGTGCTGACTCAGTGTTTGGTCACTGCCAGGTTAACTGTAACTAGTGCTGACTCAGTGTTTGGTCACCACCAGGTTAACTGTAACTAGCGCTGGCTCAGTGCTTGGTCACTGCCAGGTTAACTGTAACTAGTGCTGACTCAGTGTTTGGTCACCACCAGGTTAACTGTAACTAGCGCTGGCTCAGTGCTTGGTCACTGCCAGGTTAACTGTAACTAGCGCTGGCTCATTGCTTGGTCACTGCCAGGTTAACTGTATCAGTGCTTGGTCCTGATGCGTGACACGACAAGCCCCAATGCAGAAACATGGTTCGGCTTCTCACGTTGGTCACGATTGCTGGTGAAATAACATCTGGTGACTGAGACACCGAAATAACATCAGCTGCAGAATTATTAAAATCAATGGACTGAAATACGCGAGTATTCGACCAACACTTACTTTACTGACTATGAAGAGGTTTTCTCTTGTAACCACTCCTTCATCAATCTTCCTCTTCACAGCAGCTCCCACCTCTGTCTCATTCTGGTAGGAATAAGCTCCATCAATGTGCCGGTAACCAGCATCGATAGCGGCTGAAACAGCCTCGCCCACCACTCCAGGCTCCGACTGCACAAAGAAATATTCCAGAAATCAGCATGGGCATCACACAACTAGCAAACAAAGACAAAGCTTTAAAAAAAATCATGTGCCAGGAATGCAGAGAACTTGCAACCAGGAGCAGGGCATTAACTAGCCAGCAGGAGATGAGTGAGGACAGAGATGCAGTACAGGCCACTCGAACCCTGACCCCTAACCATGCTACCCTGAACACAATCCCAGCCCTGACCCCAAACACACAACCCTCTGATCACTTCCCTTGCAGAAACAAGCAGGCTGCACTTATCAGCACTTACCGCCCAGCCCCTGCAAGTCAGGGCAATACAATCCTCAGGTAAATATGTTCATTTACTGCTTGTGCTCATACACATTTTATGCCAGAGAAAGTCATTAAAGCACCAATCACGGGAGGAGCACCAGGGCAGGTATAGCACGGATTACATAGAGTAAAGCTCCCTTTACACTGCCTGTAAATGGATTAATGGTTCTTTAATGTTGTAAATAATGCAGCAATATCCCAGGATTGGGCAGAGTTAAGAAACCAACGTAGACGAGTTAGATTTAGAAAAATGGTAAATGAAATTAAAAAGCTAGTTATGTGTGTGAAGTGATGTTGGGGGCTTGCTGCATCCACGAGATACCCAGGAGGAGGAGACACAGACTAAGGTGTTGGAAGGTTGTTGCTCGAGCATCATGCTAACCCCTCGCGCTGACCCTGCCCGCTAACAACCATTTGTATTTATATAGCATCTTTAACATCGTAAAACATCCCTACACGTTTCACAAGAGTGTTAACAAACAAAAGTTCACACCGAGCCACTTATGGAGATATTAGGGCAGAGAGGAGTCAGGAAATCCTGTGTATCTAAAACTGTCCAGTGGATATTCAGTGCCAAGTGCCTGTGATGGGACAAGATTGGGAGGGGAGTCAGAAGCATTGTTTTGGCACATGGTTACCCAGGGGGAGAATAGGTGAATGGCAGCGGTGGGAGATTCATTTATTAGAGGGATAGACGGCCTTTTTGCAGCAGTGATCATGGTGCGTTACCTCCTTGGTGCCAGGGTGAAGGACAGTGCACAGTGGGTGAATACCTTTGGATGGGAGGATATATATCTGTATAAAGGCAGGGTATATATATCTGTGTATAAAGGCAGGGTATATCTCGGTGTATAAAGGCAGGGTATATCTCGGTGTATAAAGGCAGGGTATATCTCGGTGTATAAAGGCAGGGTATATCTCGGTGTACAAACATAAGAACTAGAGCAGGAGTAGGCCATTTATCCCCTCGATCCTGCTCCGCCATTTAATAAGATCATGGACTCGGCTCCACTTCCCTGTCCGCTCCCCATAACCCTTTATTCCTTTATCGCCCAAAAAACTATCTATCTCCGCCTTAAATATATTCAATGACCCAGCCTCTACAGCTCTCCAGGGCAGAGAGTTTAACAGATTTACAGCCCTCAGAGAAGAAATTCCTTCTCATCTCAGTTTTAAATGGGCGGCCCCTTATTCTGAGACTATGCCCCCTAGTTTTAGTTTCTCCTATGAGTGGAAATATCCTCACTGCATCCACCTTGTCGAGCCCCTCATTAACTTATATGTTTCGATAAGATCACCTCTCATTCTTCTCAACCTAAGTTCATAAGTTAACCCCCTCATCTCCGGAATCAACCTAGTGAACCTTCTCTGAACAGTCTCCAATGCAAGTATATCCTTTCTTAAATACGGAGACCAAAACTGTACGCAGTACTCTAGGTGTGGCCTCACCAATATCCTGTACAGTTGTAGCAGGACATCTCTGCTTTTATACTCTATCCCCCTTGCAATAAAGGCCAACATTCCATTTGCCTTCTGATTACTTGCTGTACCTGCATACTAACTTTTTGTGTTTCATGCATAAGGACCATAATGCAGGGTATATATCGGTGTATAAAGACGGGGTATACATCTGTGTATAAAGGCGGGGTATACATCTGTGTAAAGGCGGAGTATACATCTGTGTATAAAGGCAGGCCATATATCGGTGTATAAAGGCAGGGTATATATCTGTCAATACAGTAAGGATTTTGCTATGTTGAAAGCATTGAGTGGATTGTTTTGAGCATGGATCGCCTGTAATTCCCACATGGTAAGTTTCCACTGGCAGCTCCATGTGTGAAGTCCTTTCTAGTTCTGTTGGGACACTAACCTGTTGCAATAGTCGCCGTAAACATTGACTTTTCTCATCAAACAGCAACAGGGCACTCACCCCGACCGTGAATGTTAGATTCCTGCTTGATGCCTCACTCCCCGGCCCACTGCCTTGACCTGGTGCCCTGCAAAACCTCAGCTACAAAACCAACAGCGATTTCAGCCCGGGATCTGCAGACAAAGCACATTTAGGAATGTGTCACCCATCTGCTAAATCATTGTCAGGGATTCAATTTAATCAACAGGGGACACGAAAGCAAAATGCTGCGGGTGTTGGAATCGGAAATAAAAACAGGAAATACTGGAACTACTCAGCAGTTCAGGTAGCAGCTGTGCAGAGAGAAACAGAGTTAGCGTTTCAGGTCGATGACACTTCGTCAGAACTAGAAAAAGTTAGAGATGTAACAGGTTTTTAAACAAGGGGAGGGGCAGGGAAAGGGGGGAGGGGAGGGGAGGAGAGAACAAAAGGGAAGGTCTGTGATTGGGCGGAAGGCAGAAGTGATTCAGAGACAAAAGGGATGATGGTGCTAGACAAAAAGATGGTAATGGGACAAGTTAAGAAACAAAATTTGCGCCTAGGCAGGGTGCAAATGGCAGAATTATTAACAGCTACCATGGGAAAGAGAAAATAAAAACAGAAAAAAAATATAGGGGCAGAGGTTACGGTTTGAAATTGTTGAAGACAATGTTGAGTCCAGAAGGCTGTAAAGTGCCTAAACAAAAGATGAGGTGCTGCTCCTTGAGCTTGCGCTGTGCTTCACTGCAACAATGTAGGAGGCCGAGGATGGAATCATAGAAAATTACGACACAGAAGGAGGCCCTTCAGCCCATCGTGTCCGTGCCAGACGAGAAAGAGCTACCCAGCCTAATCCCACCTTCCAGCACGAGGCCGTAGCCCTGTCGGTTACAGCTCTTTAAGTGCACATCCAAGCACTTTTTAAATGCGATCAGGGTTTCTACCACCCTTTCAGGCAGTGAGTTCCAGACCCCCATTACCCTTTGGGTAAAAAATGTTTTCCTCGTCTCCCCTCTAATCCTTCTACCAACTATTTTAAATCTATGCCCCCTGGTTATTGACCTCTCTGCTAAGGGAAACAGGTCCTTCCTATCCACTCTGTCTAGTGCCCTCATAATTTTATGCACCTCAATTAAATCTCCCTTCAGCGTCCTGTGTTCCAAAGAAAATAACCCCAGCCTAGCCAATCTTTCCTCATAGCTAAAATTTTCCAGTCCTGGTAACATCCTCGTAAATCTCCTCTGCACCCTCTCTAGTGCAATCACATCCTTCCTGTAATGTGGTGACCAGAACTGCACGCAGTACTCTAGAGCTGTGGCCTAACTAGTGTTGTATACAGTTCCAGCATAACTTCCCTGCTCTTATATTCTATGCGTCGGCTAATAAAGAAAAGCATTCCGTATGCCTTTTTAACTACCTTATCAACCTGTCCTGCTACCTTTAAGGATCTGTGGACATACACTTCAAGGTCCCTCTGTTCCTGCACACCTCTCAATATCCTCCCATTTATTGTGTATTCCCTTGCCTTGTTGCTCCTCCCCAAATGAATTACCTCACACTTTTCCGGATTGAATTCCATTTTCCACTTTTCTGCCCAACTGACCAGTTCATCGATATCTTCCTGCAGTCTGGAGATTTCCTCCTCACTGTCAACCACACGGCCAATTTTTGAATCATCTGCAAATGTCTTTATTCATGCCCCCTAAATCATTAATATATACTACAAAAAGCAAGGGACCTAGTACTGAGCCCTGTGGAACCTGACTGGAAACAGCCTTCCAGTCACAAAAACACCCATCAACTATTACCCTTTGCTTCCTGCCTCTGAGCCAATTTTGGATCCAACTTGCTCTTAGATCCCATGGGCTTTTACTTTTCTGATCAGCCTGCCATGTGGGACCTTGTCGAAAGCCTTGCTAAAATGCATGTAGACTACATGAAATGCATTACCCTCATCGACCCTCCTAGTTACCTCATCAAAAAATTCAATCAAGTCAGACACGACCTTCTCTTAACAAATCCATGCTGACTGTCCTTGAATAATCCGTGTCTTTCTAAATGAAGATTTATACAGTCCCTCAGAATTGATTCCAATAATTTGCCCACCATCATGGTTAAACTAACTGGTCTGTAATTACTCGGCTGATCCCTTCTTTCCTTTTTAAACAATGGTACAAATTAGTGGTTCTCCAATCGTCTGGCACAACTCCTGTAGCCAGAGAGGATTGGAAAATAATGGTCAGAGCCTCCGCAATTTCCTCCCTTGCTTCTTTTAATAACCGAGGATACATTTCATCATGTCCTGCCAATTTATCTACTTTCAAAGATGCTAAACCCCCTAATACTTCCTCTCTTATGTTTGTCCTATCCAATAGAATGGTATTGGGGGTAATGTATTGACGTGGATAGAGAATTGGTTGGCAGACAGGAAGCAGAGAGTCGGGATAAACGGGTCCTTTTCAGAATGGCAGGCAGTGACTAGTGGGGTACCGCAAAGTTCAGTGCTGGGACCCCAGCTATTTACAATATACATTAATGATTTAGATGAAGGAATTGAATGTAATATCTCCAAGTTTGCAGATGACACTAAGCTGGGTGGCAGTGTGAGCTGTGAGGAGGATGCCAAGAGGCTGCAGGGTGACTTGGACAGGTTAGGTGAGTGGGCAAATGCATGGCAGATGCAGTATAATGTAGATAAATGTGAGGTTATCCACTTCGGTGGCAAAAACACAAAGGCAGAATATTATCTGAAGGGTAACAGATTAGGAAAAGGGGAGGTGCAACGAGACCTGGGTGTCATGGTACATCAGTCATTGAAAGTTGACATGCAGGTATAACAGACGGTGAAGGCGACAAATGGCATGTTGGCCTTCATAGTGAGAGGATTTGAGTATAGGAGCAGGGAGGTCTTATTGCAGTTGTACAGGGCCTTGGGGAGGCCACACCTTGAATAGTGTACAGTTTTGGTCTCCTAATCTGAGGAAGGAAATTCTTGCTATTGAGTGCAGCGAAGGTTCACCAGACTGATTCCCAGGATGGCAGGACTGACATATGAAGAAAGACTGGATCAACTAGGCTAATATTCACTGGAATTTAGAAGAATGAGAGGGGATCTCATAGAAACATAAAATTCTGACGGGACTGGACAGGTTAGATGCAGGAAGAATGTTCCCGATGTTAGGGAAGTTCAGAACCAGGGATCACAGTCTAAGGATAAGGGGTAAGACATTTAGGATCGAGATGAGGACAAACTTCTTCACTCAGAGAATTGTGAACCTGTGGAATTCTCTACCACAGAAAGTTGTTGAGGCCAGTTCGTTAGATATATTCAAAAGGGAGTTAGATGTGACCCTTATGGCTAAAAGGATCAAGGGGTATGGTGAGAAAGCAGGAATGGGGTACTGAAGTTGCATGATCAGCCATAATCATATTGAATGGTGGTGCAGGCTTGAAGGGCCGAATGGCCTACTCCTGCACATATTTTCTATGTTTCACTCTCTTCCTCCTTAACTTCAACGTCGGCATCGTCCCCTTCTTTTGTGAAGAGAGAGATTAGAGTGGGAGTGGAGCAGAGAATGAAAATGATAAGCGACAGGGAGCTCAGTCCATTAAGGAAGTAGTGGCAGGACATTTCGAAAAGCATAATAAAAACATGCTGACTCTGCTTGATTGTATGAAAGGGAAATCATGTTTGACAAATGTGCTAGAGTTCTTTGAGGATGTAAAGAACAGGGAAGATAAAGGGGAACCAGTGGATGTGGTGTATTTGGATTTCCAGAAGGCATTCGAAAAGGTGCCACATAAAAGGTTACTGCACAAGGTAAGTGCTCATGGGGATGGGGGTAAAATATTAGCATGGATAGCGGATTGGCTAACTAACAGAGAACAGAGAGTTGGGATAAATGAGTCATTTTCAGGTTAGCAAACTGTAACTAGTGGGGTTCCACAGGGATTAGTACTGGGCCTTAACTATTTACAATCTATATTAATGACTTGGATGAAGGGACCAAGTGTAATATAGCCAAATATTACTGATGATACAAAATAGGTGAGAAAGCAAGTTGTGAAGAGGACTCAAAAGAATCTGCAAAGGGATTATAGACAGGTTAAGTGAGTGGGCAAAAAATTGGCAGATGGAGTATAATGTGGGAAAATGTGAGGTTATTTACTTTGGTAGGAAGAATAAAAAAGCAAATTATTGTTTAAATGGAGAGAGACTACAAAATGCCGCGGTACAGAGGGATCTAGGGGTCCTTGTAGATGAAACACAAAAAGCTAGCATGCAGGTACAGCAAGTCATTAGGAAGGCAAATGGAATGTTTTATTGCAAGGAGGATGGAGTATAAAAGTAGGAAAGTCCTGCTACAACTGTACAGGGCGATGGTGAGGTCACACCTGGAGTACTGCGTACAGTTCTAATCTCCTTATTGTGGACTACTGAGTAATGAGACAGGATTAATAAATGATCTCCTAGTAAAGGATCCTCTAGGAATGTGTGACCATAACATGCTTGAATTTCAAATTCAGTTGGAGGGTGAGAAAGTTGGATCTCAAACCAGTGTCCCAAACATAAATAAAGAAGACTACAAAGGTATGACAGCAGAGTTGGCTGGAGCGGACTGGGAAAATAGACTAAAGTATGGGACGGTTGATGAGCAGTGGCAGACATTTAAGGACATATTTCATAACTCGCAACAAAAATATATTTCAATGAGAAGGAAAGACTGTAAGAGAAGGGATAACCATCCGTGGCTAACTAAGAAAATAACGGATGGTATCAAATTGAAAACAAGGGCATACAATATGGCCAAGACTAGTGGGAAGCCAGAGGATTGGGAAACTTTTAAAAGCCAGCAAAGAACAACTAAAAAAATAATAGAGGGGGAAGATAGATTATGAAAGTCAACTAGCACATAATAATATAAAAACAGATAGTAACAGACAGGTACATAAAAAGGAAAAGAGTGGCTAAAGTAAATGTTGGTCCCTTGGAGGATGAGACTGGGGAATTAATAATGGGAAACAGGGTAATGGCAGAGACGTTGAACAAATATTTTATATCAGTCTTCATGGTAGAAGACACTAAAAACATCCCAATAGTGGATAATCAAGGGGCTATAGTGAGGGAGGAATTTAATGCAATCACTGTCATTAAAGAAGTAGTACTCAGTAAAATAATGGGACTAAAGGTGGACACGTCCCCTGGACCTGATGGCTCACATCCTAGGGTCTTAACAGAAGTGGCTGCAGAGATACTGGATACATTGGTTGTAATCTACCAAAATCCCCTGGATTCTGGGAAAGTCCCAGCGGATTGGAAAACCGCAAATGTAACGCCCCATTTAAAAAAGGAGGCAGACATAAAGCAGGAAATTATAAACCGGTTAGCCTAATATCTGTGGTTGAGAAAATGCTGGAGTCCATTATTAAGGAAGCAGTACATTTGGAAAAGCATACTTCAATCATACACCATGGTTTTATGAAAAGGAAATCAGGTTTGACAAATTTGCTGGAGGTCTTTGAGGATATAACGAGCAAGGTGGATAAGGGGAACCAGTGGATGTGATGTATTTGGATTTCCAGAGGGATGGGGGAGAGAGACAGGGGGTAGAGGGGGGGGGGAGGGGGGAGAGAGGGGGGGAGGGGGGAGAGAGGGGGGGGAGGGGGGAGAGAGACAGGGGGTGGGGGGGAGAGACAGGGGGTGGGGGGGGGGAGAGACAGGGGGTGGGGGGGGGGAGAGAGGGGGTGGGGGGGGGGAGAGACAGGGGGTGGGGGGGGGGAGAGACAGGGGGTGGGGGGGGGAGAGACAGGGGGTGGGGGGAGGGAGAGACAGGGGGTGGGGGGGGAGAGACAGGGGGTGGGGGGGGGGGAGAGACAGGGGGTGGGGGGGGGGGAGAGACAGGGGGTGGGGGGGGGGGAGAGACAGGGGGTGGGGGGGGGGGGAGAGACAGGGGGTGGGGGGGGGGGAGAGACAGGGGGTGGGGGGGGGGGAGAGACAGGGGGTGGGGGGGGGGAGAGACAGGGGGTGGGGGGGGGGAGAGACAGGGGGTGGGGGGGGGGAGAGACAGGGGGTGGGGGGGGGGGAGAGACAGGGGGTGGGGGGGGGAGAGACAGGGGGTGGAGAGACAGGGGGTGGGGGGGGGAGAGACAGGGGGTGGGGGGGGAGAGACAGGGGGTGGGTGGGGGGGGAGAGACAGGGGGTGGGGGGGGGGGAGAGACAGGGGGTACAGGGGGTGGGGGGGGAGAGACAGGGGGTGGGGGGGGGAGAGACAGGGGGTGGGGGGGGAAGAGAGACAGGGGGTGGGGGGGGGGGGGAGAGAGACAAGGGGTGGGGGGGGGGAAGAGAGACAGGGGGTGGGGGGGGGGAAAGAGAGACAGGGGGTGGGGGGGGGAAGAGAGACAGGGGGTGGGGGGGGGAAGAGAGACAGGGGGTGGGGGGGGAAGAGAGACAGGGGGTGGGGGGGGAGAGAGACAGGGGGTGGGGGGGGAGAGAGACAGGGGGTGGGGGGGGGGGGAGAGACAGGGGGTGGGGGGGGGGAGAGAGACAGGGGGTGGGGGGGGGAGAGAGACAGTGGGTGGGGGGTGAGAGAGACAGGGGATGGGGGGGGAGAGAGACAGGGGATGGGGGGGGAGAGAGACAGGGGATGGGGGGGAAGAGAGACAGGGGATGGGGGGGAAGAGAGACAGGGGGTGGGGGGGGGGAAGAGACAGTGGGGTGGGGGGGGAGAGACAGGGGGTGGGGGGGGGGAGAGACAGGGGGTGGGGGGGGGGAGAGACAGGGGGTGGGGGAGGGGAGAGACAGGGGGTGGGGGAGGGGAGAGACGGGGGGGAGGGGAAAGAGAGACGGGGGGGGGAAAGAGAGACGGGGCGGGGAGAGAGACAGGGGGGGGGAGAGAGAGACAGGGGAGGGGGGAGAGAGAGACAGGGGGGGGAAGAGACAGGGGGGGGAAGAGACAGGGGGGGGAAGAGACAGGGGGGGAAGAGACAGGGGGGGGAAGAGACAGGGGGGGAGAGGGGAAGAGACAGGGGGGGGAAGAGACAGGGGGGGGAAGAGACAGGGGGGGGAAGAGACAGGGGGGGGAAGAGACAGGGGGGGGAAGAGACAGGGGGGGGAAGAGACAGGGGGGGGAAGAGACAGGGGGGGGAAGAGACAGGGGGGGGAAGAGACAGGGGGGGGAAGAGACAGGGGGGGGGAAGAGACAGGGGGGGGGAAGAGACAGGGGGGGGGAAGAGACAGGGGGGGGGAAGAGACAGGGGGGGGGAAGAGACAGGGGGGGGGAAGAGACAGGGGGGGGGAAAGAGACAGGGGGGGGGAAGAGACAGGGGGGGGAAGAGACAGGGGGGGGGAAGAGACAGGGGGGGGGAAGAGACAGGGGGGGGGAAGAGACAGGGGGGGGAAGAGACAGGGGGGGGAAGAGACAGGGGGGGGAAGAGACAGGGGGGGGGAAGAGACAGGGGGGGGGGGCGAGAGACAGGGGGTTGGGGGGGCGAGAGACAGGGGGGGGGGGGCGAGAGACAGGGGGTGTGGGGGGCGAGAGACAGGGGTGGGGGGGGCGAGAGACAGGGGGTGGGGGGGGGCGAGAGACAGGGGGTGGGGGGGCGAGAGACAGGGGGTGGGGGGGCGAGAGACAGGGGGTGGGGGGGGCGAGAGACAGGGGGTGGGGGGGGCGAGAGACAGGGGGTGGGGGGGGCGAGAGACAGGGGGTGGGGGGGGCGAGAGACAGGGGGTGGGGGGGGCGAGAGACAGGGGGTGGGGGGGCGAGAGACAGGGGGTGGGGGGGGCGAGAGACAGGGGGTGGGGGGGCGAGAGACAGGGGGTGGGGGGGGCGAGAGACAGGGGGTGGGGGGGGCGAGAGACAGGGGGTGGGGGGGGCGAGAGACAGGGGGTGGGGGGGGCGAGAGACAGGGGGTGGGGGGGGCGAGAGACAGGGGGTGGGGGGGGCGAGAGACAGGGGTGGGGGGGCGAGAGACAGGGGGTGGGGGGGGCGAGAGACAGGGGGTGGGGGGGGCGAGAGACAGGGGGTGGGGGGGGCGAGAGACAGGGGGTGGGGGGGGCGAGAGACAGGGGGTGGGGGGGCGAGAGACAGGGGGTGGGGGGGGCGAGAGACAGGGGGTGGGGGGGCGAGAGACAGGGGGTGGGGGGGCGAGAGACAGGGGGTGGGGGGGCGAGAGACAGGGGGTGGGGGGGGCGAGAGACAGGGGGTGGGGGGGGCGAGAGACAGGGGGTGGGGGGGCGAGAGACAGGGGGTGGGGGGGGCGAGAGACAGGGGGTGGGGGGGGCGAGAGACAGGGGGTGGGGGGGCGAGAGACAGGGGTGGGGGGGGCGAGAGACAGGGGGTGGGGGGGCGAGAGACAGGGGGTGGGGGGGCGAGAGACAGGGGGTGGGGGGGCGAGAGACAGGGGGGGGGGGGGCGAGAGACAGGGGGTGGGGGGGCGAGAGACAGGGGGTGGGGGGGGCGAGAGACAGGGGGTGGGGGGCGAGAGACAGGGGGTGGGGGGGCGAGAGACAGGGGGTGGGGGGGCGAGAGACAGGGGGTGGGGGGGCGAGAGACAGGGGGTGGGGGGGCGAGAGACAGGGGGTGGGGGGGGCGAGAGACAGGGGGTGGGGGGGGCGAGAGACAGGGGGTGGGGGGGCGAGAGACAGGGGGTGGGGGGGCGAGAGACAGGGGGTGGGGGGGGCGAGAGACAGGGGGTGGGGGGGCGAGAGACAGGGGGTGGGGGGGGCGAGAGACAGGGGGTGGGGGGGCGAGAGACAGGGGGTGGGGGGGGCGAGAGACAGGGG